>NC_139030.1:16018456-16618456 GCF_964662115.1 Mustela nivalis | reverse complement strand
CTGCACGCTACCGTCCCTGTGAATCACATGTTAAACAGTTGAAGTCCTTCTTCTGAGAAGCAAATCTGAGGTTTTTGTCCTCCTCTACTTAAGAATTCATAGCTGTGTTCATTTAGCATCCCTCCTCATTATATGGCTTCTGAGTAAGTTATATAGTAATGATGAATGATAAATCAGATGGCCAGGCCTATATTACTCATGACATTTTAATAGTATTAATCTAGGATAGCTTTTAATTGTCCATTCTACAGTCTTTAATGCTAAAGAGATATAGATGTTTCCATTATTCTAATTGTATTTCAAATAAATGTATGGGCTCACATTTTCCCTCTAACCCTGTAAAAAATAAGGCTAAATTAGAGATGTCTCTATGCATGAAAAATGAATTATTTTACAGCAAAACCTTGATTAATCACACTGGAAAATAGCAGGAACCTCAATTAACTGTACACTGTCTGCACTTGGCTTATCAGAAAATGACACAAAGGATAGGAAAATAAAGTTTCATCAGAATTCAAAAAAAATTTCAAAAAGCATTCAAAGCAACCTCCTATCCCTTTCATATCTGTAATCTAGTTAAGTGAAAATTGATGTTCAGATAACCTTGTGGTCCAGTAAGATTTTCAGTTATAAAACAAAAAGTCAATTATTTTCAAAGGCTCCATTTGCAAGACAAGAAATGGACTAATGCATTTTCAAAGGAGTTTCACCAGGACTATTGAGACAAATTGGGTTAATTTCGAAGTTATCGAAAAGACCACTTTCCAAGTGTTCTACTTAATCAAAATTTTATTACAGTAACTGCATATATTGATCCCATTTAGGAGAAAGAGGGAATCACCCAGAAAAGTAAAACTTCCAGATAATTAATGCCTTCCATACTAAGCACCAAAACATTTATGAATTAGCCATTTGGGTTATGGTCAGACTGTTTGTGACTTGATTAGACAAGAAAATGACTGTTCTTAGATGTTCCTGATGGCTTTGGTATCCTTCATTAGGGAATAGTTAATACCATAGAAACAAGACAATGAAATATTTTTATACTACAGACAATAAAACTCACTATATATCTTTGTTTCTACAGTAAGTAGTTCCAGACTGTGATTTGTAAATCTAAAAAAAAAAAAAAAAAAAAGCTTTTTGGTGTTATCTATAGCTTCTCTTCCTGCTATCTCTGAATGCCACTAGTGGCACAAGATTTTCTGCAAAGTTATTTGGGTCCTCGCCTGAAAGTAGCTCTGTCTATCCTACTTCACAGCTAGCAGGTTGTGGGGACAAGGCAGGCAATTTGGACCAGAAAAGCAGAGCACCAGAGATTTATAAATGTTTAGGTAGTCTTAGGTCAGAGGCCAGGGAAATAAGTTGAGATCAAGAGCATCAAGTGAGATTTCTAAAGGAGGTGCAATAGACAGGACCTGGGGAATTGCCAACTAGAGGGTCAGAATAAAACACAAAGTCAAAGTGCCAGGCAAAATAGTTAGCAACTAAGAGATTTACGGAAATTGAAGCAGATGGAAGAATTAGAAAAGGAGAAATAATATTTGGGATCAAATAGAAGGAAGAGACACCAACAGAGAGAGAAGTGATTGGTAGTTTTTAGCTTTAACACTCGTTATTTTAAAAATTCTACATCCACCCACTTAGCTCCATCTGCACTATCATCACTGTTTTCTGAGTGATCCTTTCTCTTACATTAACGCTGCTGCTACTGAAGTCTTTCTTCCTTTCTTCTTGGTTTCCACCTACAAGAGAATATGTTGCTGGCCCACTCAGGTTCTCTTTACCTCTTTGCTAATGGTGGGCAGTTGCTTCCTTCCTCTAGGAGTTGTCCTTAGCCTATACGAAAGTATCTGGGAGAGCATACCCTCCCCTCCAAAGGTATTCTGCAGCCCCCATCCACCCCAGACTACAAGCAAAAGGCCAGCTCCTTTGCCTGGAGGTGAGATCAACCAGGTGGCACTACCTACCTAAGCTTCAGAGTTCCCTGTGGGAAGAAGCTCAATGATACTAGTTGGCAGCCAAACCAGGTCTTCGTTGAGCTTCTAATCTGGCCATATTCCAGTTCCCTCCATTCCTTACTGGTTGTCTTCAGAGCTTACTCATGTCCTACTTACTCATCTCCCTTCTTTTCAGGTCCTGCTTCTGGGAAACCTGATTTAAGTAAGATACACTGACTGTACCAGGAAATCTAATTATTTAACTTAGGGTAATAATGTGATTTGCCAAAATTGTATTTTTAATCTCATTTGAGAGAGAAAAAAATCCATATCATTAAGATGAGAGAAATTTGTATTAAAAAGGGAAAGAAAAAGAGACACGACTCAATTTCTAACTTTGTAGAGAGTAAATACTGTTTCTTACAGGATGTTTTTGGAAAATTTTTGAAGAACTCTCTGAAAATGAATAAGTACATAAAACTCTGAGAAAACGAAGATACTTTAGAAACAAAAAGGATTTTTTAAAAAATCAGTCAAGCAGAGGAATGAACACAAACAAGTATTTTTGGCTATTTTGACTTTTTATTGGCCATATCATATTCATAGATTGTGTCATAATGTTTCAGTTTTTTGTCACTTTCCTCAACATTGAAGTTCATAGGACTTAGGAACTTCAAGATCACATAACTAGAATGTCTTAAGATGTCCTTTAAACCAAGATATCTGATTCTGAGCCCATTGTGCAATTCCTCCACCCATACATTTCAAAGAATGTACTAAAAAGCACTTACTGGAGAAAATTCTTACAGAAAAAAAAATAAAAGAAAGAAGGATAATTTTAGTGATTTACCTGAATTTGGAAAATACTACATATTATATCCTTGTTGGAAGATAATTCTCTCTACATCTTTCAGATTTTCATACACTCTTCTGAGCAAAAGATTTTAAGAATTCAAGAATGTCAATTTGAGAATATTTATATAAGGAGACATTCCCAAGAGAGTAAAGTAGAAAAACTTCATCTTCTCCCTGAAGAGATTTGTTTATATTTCTGGTTACTAAAGGTAATGTTACTTTTTAAAATTTATATTCAATTAGCCAGTACATCATTAGTTTCAGATGCAGAGTTCAGCAAGCCATCAGTTGCATATCACACCCCACCCAGTGCTCATCAAATCACATGCCCTCCTTAATGCCCATCACCCAATTACCCCATGCTCCCACCCACCTACTCTCCAGCAACCATCAGTTTGTTTCCAATAGTTAAGTCTCTCATGGTTTTTCTCCCTCTCTGATTACTTCTCATTCAGTTTTCCTTCCGTTGCCCTATGATCCTCCTCTCTGTTTCTTATATTCCCCCTAGGAATGAAAGCATACGTTATTAAAATCTATAAACGCACATATGCATATATTGACTATTTCACTCAGCCTAATCCCCTCCAGTTCCGTCCACATTGATGCAAATGCTACTTGTTCATCCTTTCTGATGGCTGAGTAATATCACACTGTGTATATATCCCACATCTTTATCCATTCATCTGTTGATGGACAAGATATAAGGGAGGATAGTTGGGTTTCCTGGCAGTTCTATCACAAGACTGGAGATTTTCTAAACTTGGTGTTTCTCTGAGGTAACACAGACAATTGGGTCATCACTCATCACCCGCATGGAACCTGGGAGGCAAGGGGGACCCAGGAAAGCACGGGGTTCATGTTGCCCACTGTGATGGGAATAATAAATGGTTTAAATCCATTGTCTCCTTATTAACCAAAGCTGCAGAAGTCCGAAAGCCAACTTAGTGCTTCCCACCATGCCACTGCTTGGGAACTGCATGACCACTTGCCAGAACCCCTCTGAGGGATTCAAAACTCAAGGGAAGTGCCTTAAGAAGTCTTCTAATAAGGAAATGCATGTATTTTCTCTTTTCCCTAATGTGACCAGTTCTCTATTGCACATCCATATGGGTGACAGCCCCACAGTGACAGAAAAGCAAATAGTGGCACCAGTTTGGGGGCTCAGAAATAGCACTATGCTAGTTGCCACTTCCTCTTACTTGAAGGGTGATTCTCCCCTTTCTAAGCACAGCAGAAGAATCCAAGAAGCAGCTGCTACACCTCCTCTGAGTCACTGCTTTTATTTGCATTTTCTGTATCAACTCCTTTCCTAGTTTTAATTCCATGGCTTGGCATGTTCTTGAAGTCAGGATAAATTCCTAACAGAGATTTTCTCCTCTTAAACAGCAGCTTTGGAGGAAGCCCTAAACATTAGATCAAGAATCTAACTGGATATCTCTGCTTCTACATCTTTTCTTCTGCTTAGTCTAATTGCTATGCAGTCCTGTCTAACTTCTCAAAGAGAATCTGACTTTCTTCTCCCTCCTGTTGCATGCCTCAGTATAATGTTATAAACAACTAAGAAGCTGAAATAATGTGATGTGAACTCTTCTCAAAGCTCGTCTGAGAATTCTGCAAGACGAACTACGAAGTAATAAAAAAGAACTCAGCTGGAAATATACATTGGAAAAATAAATTGGAAGATGGATTTAAATGCTTTTGAGTGGTCCCAAAGAATATAAAAGGAAGCAAAATACAGAAAATGATAAACAAAACTTTCAGGGCTGACTCAATAAGTAGCTCTTAAAATAGCTGTGAGTTTCCCTCCTAACACCCAGCAGGCTGCCAATAACTAGACAGACAAATCGAACAATTAGATGTTATGAGGCAGCATCAGAACAGATCCATAACATAACACCCTGAGTGGAGCTTTAACTGTTTTCTGAATAAAAATGGTGCTGGGCACAAGAGATTATTTCTGACCTACACAAAATAGTGGAAAAACTCCTGTGAAATACTTTCCTTCCTTGCGTTTCTCTGATGTGTCTGAGGGTCTGATGTGTACTGAGGGTACAGAGATGAGAGAAGCAGGTTTTTCCAAAATTCAGTGGAGGAAATGAATTTTGAGTTAATCAGTTAATAAAGTATGGTTTGGTAAGCATTATGAAAGCACTGGATATATGTCCTGTTGGGAGATCAGGAAATAGGCATTTCACCCAGATGTGGGATAGAGGAAGGAGCTGAGTCCTGATGTGAGTCTTTCTAGGTTAGTAGAAATTTTTCAGATAAAAAAAAATCAAAGAATAGACCTTCGAAGAAGATACAGTGCTACGTTCGAGGGCATCAGGCTATGAAAGGGCTGGCGCTTTTGGAGATCCTGCAGGCCCCTCTCGCTGGAGCTAGTGAAAACACGTGAGGAAAGATTGAACAATGAATCTGGAGATCAGAAGGAGACAAAATCATGAAAAGATGGTCTTTTGTGTGCTGCTAAGTGACTTGGGATCCCAGGTGTTAAGAAAAAACCACGGACATGATTTAGTCAGTCAGGGATCTCTCTGTTTTCCTCTAACGACCTTCAGGAGGCGCTCACACGGGTTATCTGAAGAGCCCGCTCAAAGTTTATAGATCCAAGTATACACTTCTGACAAAACAAATTCTAAAGTTGGTCAGACTTTTTTGGACAGTGTTTCTAGATCCTGATCTAGCATGTTTTTCTCCTGAAATCATTTCCGGAAGTGAAGATCATAGTTTTTGTGCTTTACAAAGATTAAAAAACACTAACAAAACTGCATACTCAATTATAGATGGTAAGTTCCAATCAGGAACAATTTGAGAATGTTAGTAAAGAATCCTGAAAACCAAAGAAAGGATCTTATTTAATTGGCACATTTATAATGCTGCATATCTCCGTGGTGATGGGACTGAGAAAGGGAGAACTGGCAGCAACTATTTTAGGATTTGGCATGTGTGGACTCCAGCCTTAGGCCAGCTAATGAATTTCAGCCAAGTCTGAGCCTGGCAGCCCCTGCACTTCCTCCCTTCTTCCTTCTTTTCCTATACATTATTCCTCAGGTGGTCTCATCATTGTCACGTCTCTGATAACATCTTGGATCCTGGCTACTCTTTCTTTTGTATTGTTTTCACATACTTGCCTTTTTTGCAGAAAGACATTTTAAAATCTGGAACACTCCACAGAGCACATCAAATACTAGAAAATGTGTTTTGTGGGGCTCAAAGGCTTGCTTCTTTATGAAACTACTTTTGGTAAATACTGCTTAAATAGTTACTTAGATGCCTCAAACTGGAGTGCTAAATGGTATTGTGGTGAACATAAAAAATAAATAAATCAATAAATAAAAGGAAGGATAGTTTATTTAATCTGAAAAACTGCATATTTTTTCTATTACTTATACTGCGGTGCTTGACATATCTCACTGTGTTTTTCATTTCCTTGCAATTGCCAGCCTCCTAAATTGCTATTTTTTTATCATGTTTCTATTACATGCAGATTTCTTTCTAGGCTAGTTATTCTGAGGAGTAAAATACAAACAAACAAACACCAAAGGACCAAAAAGCTAAACCAGTTTTGATATGAATTTTACTGACATTAAGATTCATCCATAAAATTAAAAAAAAAATCACTTAAAGTTTATGCCTAAAGAGAAATTAGAATTCTTTCAGTCTTTTTATAAGACCACATTTGCTCAAGTGTTTGGTATTGGTTACCTTTGCCTGCAACTATTATTAATGGGGTCAGAAAGTTAGAAGTGCTGACATTACTGTTTATGATGTAAAGGTTTTTATTTTTTTTTTAATTAATGATGTTTATGCCCATGAAGGCCAATAGTGCATAAGAATTACAAAAAGAAATATGAAGAAGATGAGTTCATAGTATTTACTTTGCCTTAAAAAAAAGTATTGTTGCCACAGATGAATAACATTTTGATGTATTAAGAAAGGAATCAAAAGTTAAATGAGCTACCAATTACACTGAGTAGGAAAGTATCTCAGTCCTCTACCTATCAATGCAGTGCTTTTTGCTTAAATTTTCGATTTATGTGTGTAATTCTGAAGGAGATAAGACTTCATTATACTGAGTATAACAAGAATATTGGAAGAAAAAATGTTATCTGCTATGACCTTGAAAGGTTAGTCTTTTGTAATATGACAAATACAGTGTCTTGGCTGCAGAGGTATGATTCTAGCTTTTGAACGAACCTGTTTTCAAATGATATGTCTGTATTGGGTCAGTTATTTCAATCAGGAATCACCAACTCTATATATTCAGAAGATTAGCTGCCTATAACATGTCACATTTCTCTCTCTCTTTTTTTCTTTTGATTTTTATTGTTTCATAGGTAGGTTAACCTTTGACCATCATCAGCCTTTAAAAATTATACTTTACGGTCTTGATCTATTTTTACCATATAGTAATTGTATTGCTGTAATGGTAAAATCATGTAGATACGTATGTTGGGGAGTATGTATAAAATTTTGATGGGAAGAGCACCATAGCTTCCCTCAGTGTTTTGAAGGGAAATTTTCTAAGAGCAAGCCTTAAGTATCCTGATATATACCAAAGAGATTATGAACTGAGTCATTTAACTACAATTTTCATTAATGTATTCATTCCTTGATTTGTTCATCCATTAAGTGAGCATTATTTGTCTAACAAAGCACTACTAAGGGGCAACCACAGCTGAGATGAGAAATGGAGTCCAGGACATATGGCTCTAGTAATATCACAGAAGAGGTGCTCAGAAAGACCCTCCTCCTACAAAATAAAAATCTTAGGTCAATTGTAACAAATATATATTTCACTAAGTTCCTAAAATTTTAAGAAAGGCATTCTCCAGTGAGCTAAACAAACTCACAACAACAATAATTAGCTAAAATTAAAAAAAAAATTCAGCAATTTAGAAACCCTGGTTTACTTTGGGGCATTCATGCTTGTAAGTGCTGAGATTGGAAACTAATGTGGGGGTTCTCACTAAAATGCTGGAAGTGAAACTGAAACTTCTACATTTGGTTCAGATCCTGAAGGAAGGCTAAAGGGACCCCAAATCAGCAGCAAACTCCGGCTGCCAGCATGAGCAGTCCAAATCCTATCTAGAGGAAATCTTCATTTTTTTGGCTCTCAGGAATCATACACATTAAATCCAACCAAATGTGAGTCTATAACAAAAATCAAAGTAATAAACATATAAGCTATAAACCAGCACAATTGAGCATCTGCAGAAATAACAAACATATCTAGATTTCTAAGGGTTTAAACTAAGATTATTAAATATAGAATATAAAGTAATACATATGAAATGGCTAAAGAAATAACGGCTGACACACAAAAATAGGCATGAAATGAGAAATTACTGTAAATAATTAAACAGATATGGAAAAGATTCAAATAGAACCCTTGGAAATCATCATCACTGAAATTAAAAACTCAATTGGTTGCTACACAATTAGAACAGCAGAAATTTAAAAAAAAAATAGTGAAATACAAACTGCTTGCAAGGATGCAAAGAAACTATATCTCTCATACACTTCTGGTGAGAGTTTAAAATTATACAGCCACCCTGGAAAATTATTCATCATCTTATGAAATTAAATATGCAATTGTCATTTGACCCAGAAATCACATTCTTGGGCATTTATCCCAGAGAAATGAAAACTTATGTTCACACAAATACCTGCATACAAATGCCCATTGCTGTTTCACTGGAAACAAACCAAATGTCATTCAGTAAGTGAGTGGTAGAATGGGTTCTAGTGCATGCAGACAGTGGAACTGTTCAGCAGGTGTTCTAAGCGATACATTATGGAAGGAAAAAAATTATTCAGTAAAGGCTCCAGAGTTAAATAAAAAATGGTAGTGAAATCGTTAAGTACGTAAGTAAATATAACATGTATTAAGAGACAAAAGGCTTATAACACTCATCGATCAGTGTTAAAGTGTTATAAGGTACTTAGATCACTTGACATCAGAACAGTTAACATATTGATAAACCCTCAGGATTATGCACTGTCTTGATCTGCCTGGTACCATAAGAAAATACCACAAGCTACATTCCTTAAACAACAGACATTTATTGCCTCACAGTTCTGGAGTCTACCAGTCCATGATCAGCATGTCAGCATGGTCACTTTCTGACAACGGGTCTCTTTCTGGCTTACAGATAGCTGCCTTATTGCTCTGTCCTCACATGGTGGAGAGAGAAAGAGCTAGCTCTCCAATGTCTCTTTTTATAAGGGCACCGATTCCATCATGAGGGATTAAAAAAAAAAAAAAAAAGATCTCCACGGGTGAGTTAAAAACAACTAAAATCATACGCTGAAAAACTAAAAGACTTGAAGAAAGTAAACAAAAAGCAGAAAATAAAGAATATGAAAGTAATGTTGAAAGACTTGGATGATGGATTAATAGGTCTAACATAGGTCTAACTGGTGGCCCAGACAAGTGACACCGTTTATGACCTCACCTCATGACCTCATCTAATCCTAACTACCTCCCAAAAGCCCTTATCTCTTAATACCATCACATTGGGGGTTAGGGGTTCAACATATGATTTATGGAGGGGACACAGAAATTCAGAAATTCATAACACCTATTGAAAGAATAGAAATAAAGAGAGAAAATGATTCATCTAATAAGCATGAAATGGAATACAAAACACTTAAAAAGTACAAAATTTTTAAAAAAATATGAATTAATAGTACAATAATTCTTTAGTCTTATAAGTTGTCTTGGAAAAGCATTTTTAATAAATGGTATAAAAGTATTGCTTACATGAGTGATGAGATAACAACCTGAGAAAGTAGTAGCATCACTTTGAGGTAAAGAGAAAAGATGGTTTGGGGATGGGAGCCTGCAGAATGGGTTGAATTTGAATAGGATGGGCATTATATGAACTGTCTAGAGCTGATTCTTGGCATCTGATGAAGGGGCCTGCATTAATCTTCTCTTACTGCCATACCAAATCACAAACTTGGCAGCTGAACCAACACAAATATATTCTCTTGTAGTTTCAGAGGTCAGAAGTCCAGAAGTTACTGGGCTAAAATCAAGCTATCAGCAGGTCCGTGTTCTTTTCTGAAGGCTCAAGGGGGAGAATTCATGTTCCACTTATATAAATATTATTTTTTTTTAGATTTTTTTAAAGATTTTATTTATTTTATTTGACAGACAGAGATTAAAAGTAGGCAGAGAGGCAGGCAGAGAGAGAAAGGAGGAGGCAGGCTCCCTGCTGAGCAGAGAGCCCGATGCGGGGGCTCGATCCCAGGACCCTGGGATCATGACCTGAGCCAAAGGCAGAGGCTTTAACCCACTGAGCCACCCAGATCCCCCTTATATAAGTATTATTGACAGAATTCAGTTCCTTGCAGCTGTAGGGCCTATGTCCCATTATCCTGTTGGCTATAAGGTAAGAGCCACTTCCGTCTTCCAGAGGTTGCTGCACTAATGGGCTCTTGGCCTTTTCCTCCAACAACAAAGGAAGAGAGGGTTGAGTCCTTTCAAATCACGTTTCTCTGACAGCACCAAGAAATCTTATCTAATTGTAACAGTTAATATTATTAGACTAGACCCACCTCAGTAATGCAGGATACTCTCCCTGCCTCAAGGTTCCTCACCTCGCATCTGCAAAGCCTCTTTTGCAACATAAGGTAATGTCTTTTGGGAGACCAGTATGTAGATATCCTTAGGAGCTGCTATTCCACCTACCACAGGAACATCTGGAAGAAACAGAAGGTCTAACTTCTGTTAGGGTAAAGGTTAAGGGAGGATTCCAAAAGGGGCAAGATCATGATACATTTTGATATTTGAACAAATTTTTCTGTATTTGAATCAAATCAATGTTACAGAGAGTTTACATTTTTTTTCACAAGGGCAATAGGAAACTTCTGACATACTCGAATACATCAAGGGCAAGACCAAATCAGAGTCACATGTTAGAACTCTCTGTTTGCCACTTAAAGAATGGATTGTGAGGGAGAAATCTAGATGACAGAATTAAGAAATCTAGCCTGCTCAAAATGGATAAAAGACCTCAACATGAGACAGGAATCCATCAGAATCCTAGAGGAGAACATAGGCAGTAATCTCTTTGATATCAGCCACAGCAACTTCTTTCAGTACCATGCTGTCTTGATGATTACAGCTTTGTAATAGAGCTTGAAGTCCGGAATTGTGATGCCACCAACGTTGGCTTTTTTTTTCAATATCCCTTTGGCTATTCGAGGTCTTTTCTGGTTCCATATAAATTTTAGAATTATTTGTTCCATTTCTTTGAAAAAGATGGATGGTACTTTGATAGGAATTGCATTAAATGTGTAGATTGCTTTAGGTAGCATAGACATTTTCACAATACGTATTCTTCCAATCCAGGAGCATGGAACATTTTTCCATTTCTTTGTGTCTTCCTCAATTTCTTTCATGAGTTCTTTATAGTTTTCTGAGTATAGATTCTGTGTCTCTTTGGTTAGGTTTATTCCTAGGTATCTTATGGTTTTGGGTGCAATTGTAAATGGGATTGACTCCTTAATTTCTCTTTCTTCTGTCTTGCTGTTGGTGTAGAGAAATGCAACTGATTTCTGTGCATTGATTTTATATCCTGACACTTTACTGAATTCCTGTATAAGTTCTAGCAGTTTTGAAGTGGAGTCTTTTGGGTTTTCCACATATAGTATCATATCATCTGCGAAGAGTGATAATTTGACTTCTTCTTTGCCGATTTGGATGCCTTTAATTTCCTTTTGTTGTCTGATTGCTGAGGCTAGGACCTCTAGTACTATGTTGAATAGCAGTGGTGATAATGGACATCCCTGCCGTGTTCCTGACCTTAGCGGAAAAGCTTTCAGTTTTTCTCCATTGAGAATGATATTTGCGGTGGGTTTTTCATAGATGGCTTTGATGATATTGAGGTATGTGCCCTCTATCCCTACACTTTGAAGAGTTTTGATCAGGAAGGGATGCTGTACTTTGTCAAATGCTTTTTCAGCATCTATTGAGAGTATCATATGGTTCTTGTTCTTTCTTTTATTGATGTGTTGTATCACATTGACTGATTTGCGGATGTTGAACCAACCATGCAGCCCTGGAATAAATCCCACTTGGTCGTGGTGAATAATCTTTTTAATGTACTGTTGAATCCTATTGGCTAGTATTTTGTTGAGTATTTTCACATCTGTGTTCATCAAGGATATTGGTCTATAGCTCTCTTTTTTGGTGGGATCCTTGTCTGGTTTTGGGATCAAGGTGATGCTGGCCTCATAAAATGAGTTTGGAAGTTTTCCTTCCATTTCTATTTTTTGGAACAGTTTCAGGAGAATAGGAATTAGTTCTTCTTTAAATGTTTGGTAGAATTCCCCCGGGAAGCCGTCTGGCCCTGGGCTTTTGTTTGTTTGGAGATTTTTAATGACTGTTTCAATCTCCTTACTGGTTATGGGTCTGTTCAGGCTTTCTATTTCTTCCTGGTTCAGTTGTGGTAGTTTATATGTTTCTAGGAATGCATCCATTTCTTCCAGATTGTCAAATTTATTGGTGTAGAGTTGCTCATCGTATGTTTTTATGATAGTTTGTATTTCTTTGGTGTTAGTTGTAATCTCTCCTCTTTCATTCTTGATTTTATTTATTTGGGTCCTTTCTCTTTTCTTTTTGATAAGTCTGGCCAGGGGTTTATCAATTTTATTAATTCTTTCAAAGAACCAGCTCCTACTTTCGTTGATTTTTTCTATTGTTTTTTTGGTTTCTATTTCATTGATTTCTGCTCTGATCTTTATGATTTCTCTTCTCCTGCTGGGCTTAGGGTTTCTTTCTTGTTCTCCAGCTCCTTTAGGTGTAGGGTTAGGTTGTGTACCTGAGACCTTTCTTGTTTCTTGAGAAAGGCTTGTACCGCTATATATTTTCCTCTCAGGACTGACTTTGTTGTGTTCCACAGGTTTTGAACCGTTGTATTTTCATTATCATTTGTTTCCATGATTTTTTTCAATTCTTCTTTAATTTCCCGGTTGACCCATTCATTTTTAGAAGGATGCTGTTTAGTCTCCATGTATTTGGGTTCTTTTCAAACTTCCTTTTGTGGTTGAGTTCTAGCTTTAGAGCATTGTGGTCTGAAAATATGCAGGGAATAATCCCAATCTTTTGATACCGGTTGAGTCCTGAGTTAGGACCGAGGATGTGATCTATTCTGGAGAATGTTCCATGTGCACTAGAGAAGAATGTGTATTCTGTTGCTTTGGGATGAAATGTTCTGAATACAGCATGGTACTGGCACAAAAACAGACACATAGATCAATGGAACAGAATAGAGAGCCCAGAAATAGACCCTCAACTCTATGGTCAACTAATCTTCGACAAAGCAGGAAAGAATGTCCAATGGAAAAAAGACAGCCTCTCCAATAAATGGTGCTGGGAAAATTGGACAGCCACATGCAGAAAAATGAAATTGGACCATTTCCTTACACCACACACAAAAATAGACACAAAATGGATGAAGGACCTCAATGTGCGAAAGGAATCCATCAAAATCCTTGAGGAGAACACAGGCAGCAACCTCTTCGACCTCTGCCGCAGCAACATCTTCCTAGGAACAACGCAAAAGGCAAGGGAAGCAAGGGAAAAAATGAACTATTGGGATTTCACCAAGATCAAAAGCTTTTGCACAGCAAAGGAAACAGTTAACAAAATCAAAAGACAACTGACAGAATGGGAGAAGATATTTGCAAATGACATATCAGATAAAGGACTAGTGTCCAGAATCTATAAAGAACTTAGCAAACTCAACACCCAAAGAACAAATAATCCAATCAAGAAATGGGCAGAGGACATGAACAGACATTTCTGCAAAGAAGACATCCAGATGGCCAACAGACACATGAAAAAGTGCTCCATATCACTCGGCATCACGGAAATACAAATCAAAACCACAATGAGATATCACCTCACACCAGTCAGAATGGCTAAAATCAACAAGTCAGGAAATGACAGATGCTGGCGAGGATGCGGAGAAAGGGGAACCCTCCTACACTGTTGGTGGGAATGCAAGCTGGTGCAACCTCTCTGGAAAACAGCATGGAGGTTCCTCAAAATGTTGAAAATAGAACTGCCCTATGACCCAGCAATTGCACTATTGGGTATTTACCCTAAAGATACAAACGTAGTGATCCAAAGGGGCACGTGTACTCGAATGTTTATAGCAGCAATGTCCACAATAGCCAAACTATGGAAAGAACCTAGATGTCCATCCACAGATGAATGGATCAAGAAGATGTGGTATATATACACAATGGAATACTATGCAGCCATCAAAAGAAATGAAATCTTGCCATTTGTGACAACATGGATGGAACTAGAGCGTGTCATGCTTAGCGAAATAAGTCAAGCAGAGAAAGACAACTATCATATGATCTCCCTGATATGAGGAAGTGGTGATGCAACATGGGGGCTTAAGTGGGTAGGAGAAGAATCAATGAAACAAGATGGGATTGGGAGGGAGACAAACCATAAGTGACTCTTAATCTCACAAAACAAACTGAGGGCTGCTGGGGGGAGGGGATTTGGGAGAAGGGGGTGGGATTATGGATATTGGGGAGGGTATGTGCTTTGGTGAGTGCTGTGAAGTGTGTAAACCTGGTGATTCACAGACCTGTACCCCTGGGGATAAAAATATATGTTTATAAAAAATAAAAAATTAAAAAAGAAAAAAAAAAGATATGTCTCCAAAGGCAAAAGAAACAAAAGTGAAAATAAACTGTTGGGCCTTCAGCAAAATCAAAAGCTTCTGCACAGCAAAGGAAACAGTCAACAAACAAAGAGGCAACCCATGGAATGGGAGAAGATATTTGCAAATGACAGTACAGACAAAAGGTTGATATCCAGGATCTATAAAGAATTCCTCAAACTCAACACACACAAAACAGACAATCATATCAAAAAATGGGCAGAAGATATGAATAGACACTTCTCCAATGAAGACATACAAATGGCTATCAGACACATGAAAAAATGTTCATCGTCACTAGCCATCAGGGAGATTCAAATTAAAACTACATTGAGATATCACCTTGCACCAGTTAGAATGGCCAAAATTAGCAAGACAGGAAACAACGTGTGTTGGAGAGGATGTGGAGAAAGGGGAACCCTCTTACACTGTTGGTGGGAATGCAAGTTGCTGCAGCCTCTTTGGAGAACAGTGTGGAGATTCCTCAAGAAATTAAAAATAGAACTTCCCTATGACCCTGCAATTGCACTCCTGGGTATTTACCCCAAAGATACAGATGTTGTGAAAAGAAGGGCCATCTTTACCCCAATGTTTATAGCGGCAATGGCCATGATCGCCAAACTATGGAAAGAACCAAGATGCCCTTCAACGGACGAATGGATAAGGAAGATGTGGTCCATATACACAATTGAGTATTATGCCTCCATCAGAAAGGATGAATACCCAACTTTTGTAGCAACATGGATGGGACTGGAAGAGATTATGCTGAGTGAAATAAGTCGAGCAGAGAGAGTCAACTGTCATATGATTTCACTTATTTGTGGAGCATAACAAATAGCATGGAGGACAAGGGGAGTTAGAGAGGAGAAGGGATTTGCAGGAAATTGGAAGGGGACGTGAACCATGAAAGACTATGGACTCTGAAAAACAATCTGAGTGTTTGGAAGGGGCGGGGGCTGGGAGGTTGGGGTACCAGGTGGTGGGTATTATAGAGGGCACGGATTGCATGGAGCACTGGGTGTGGTGCAAAAATAATGAATACTGTTATGCTGAAAATACATAATAAAGAAAGAAAGAAAGAAATCTAGCCTGAAGCCTTAGAGTAAAGTAAAGCAAAAAGGGAAAAAATTGTGGCAGAATAAAACACAGGAGTTGGAATCCGGAAGGTTGGGTTCTCATTAGTTATTTTGGAGTGAGGTGCTGCTTGTTGCTTACTTAGGAATTCCATGAGCTGGTTTTTAGACTGTTGGCAATTTGAAACCAGCACTGATAGTACTATTTACACCAGGAAGTTTGCTAACACTCTCTCAATCTGGTCTGCTCTCTTTCTCTCTTTGTCTTCCTCTCCCAGGGAGATTCCCAGCATGCTTATGATGGAGCGATATTGAAAAAGCCCCATAGTTTAAGCAGGAAAACCAATATTGGCTCAAGATGAAAATAAGGTAGTATTTCAAGATGAAAATAAGGTAGACAGAATTGCTAAACTGTTTTTGATGCTTTTGCAGTCAGAGAAAAGTAGATCACTGTTAGGATCCTAAGAACAGAACATAGGTGAAATTTTATGTCACTAATAATCTTCAGTAACTCAAACGTGTTCTCTTTTTTTTTTTTTTTAAAGATTTTATTTGTTTATTTGACAGACAGAGATCACAAGTAGGCGGAGAGGCAGGCAGAGACAGAGGGGGAAGCAGGCTCCCTACTGAGCAGAGAACCCATGCGGGGCTTGATTCCAGGACCCTGAGACCATGACCTGGGCCGAAGGCAGAGGCTTAACCCACTGAGCCACCCAGGCACCCCAAACATGTTCTTATTACTAAAGTATGAACCATGATAATTGCAAATAGAAATATAAATATCTATGTTTATAAAGAACATGGTTCCTCATATGTAAACATGTACATATGCATGCATGCACGCACACACACAGAGGGTTAAAGAAACTTACAAACTCTCTTGATCTTCCAACTTTCTATTGAGTTAAAAGACCGGAAAAGAGAGACAAATGGAGATTAAAATGTCATGGCTGTTGTAATGAGCTTATTGGAAAATAAGGCTTTAGATCTTTGGCCAGAGGAGTTAGCTCAGTCTGCCCCTGAATTAGACCAAAACAACCAACTCATCTCATTGTAGTCAAAAGATCGAAAACTCTAGTCATTTCCAACATGAGCAAACCCTTCTGCCATGTCCAGAGCACAGTAGCCTATCTTTGTTAGCAGCCTGGTTCTCAAAGACAAAGAGAAAAAATATCAGAACACTCACTCCACATTCCTTCCTTCAATGCCAGCAAATCAGAGGAGAATTATTCCTCCTTCCCTGGAGGAGCAGTGACTCAGGGGGAGGAGAGGGACAGGGTGTGGTTCATACTTTGGTGCAGTGGTTAAGTAAGATAGGTGGCACCTATCTACTATTACTATCAGCCCCCATGGGGGGCTGTCATGGAGAAAAGGGGGAATTTATATTACAGAAGTAAAAAAATCCCAACCATACTATTATATTATTATTTTTTTTTGCTTTTAGGGATGACATTAGTTTTATATTAACATAGGAAGTTACATACATGCTGGTAGTAATGATTCAACTGCATGGAAAGTGAGAGAGACATGAGAAGCCATATTCCCGTAGCGGTGGTAAGAGTACATATTGATCCAACTTTGCAAAAGAATAATAGTAGCATATTTTTCAACCAAAAATATGCTTTCCCCTTGCTTTAGCAAACATACTTAAAGGAGTTAAATATTAAAGGGAAACACAATACTTGCAAGTTTATGTAATTAGGAGAGGGACAGAGCACATGGGCTATAAAAGACAGAAAAATCTTCTATATAAAGTATGACTTTGGCCTTGAATAACAATACCATTCCTCAGCCTGAGTTTCTTTTTTAACCTGAGTCCTGCTTGCAGCCATTTTGCTGTTTTTCTTTCATCTGCAGGTCACTTCTCCTCAAAGAATAATCGGGCTTTCCAGGAACTACTCACATATTCAAAAATTTTGAAAAAATGTTCTGTCTCAGCATTGTCTTCTTGATAGCGTTTAGCAAGAAATAGTTACAAAATCAAATGAAAAAAAAGAAAATGACTGCCATAAGAGAAGATGTTTTAGTGTCAGATATCCTAAAGAACTCTGGATATTAATGTAATGTTTAATTTATGTAGTAGTCCTAACACTTATCCACTATGCTGTGATTGTAGCTGGTAAGTGCCAGTCTTTAGAGCTAATTCATTTAGAATACATTGAGAAAATTTTCTGTGGACAGCAATAGCTGAGGAAAATTGAATTCTTGAACTTTCTGTCAGAGCACCAGCTCCACACCTCTTATATATTAACCAAGAGGAAGCTGATAACTTGTTACATCCTAATTTAGGATATTAGGATAACTTGTTATCATTACTAACGAGCATGTATGTAACTTACTTGTTACATCCTAAATTACACCCTAATTTGTTTCAGGGAAGTTTTTGGTTGCACAGGACATCAGTCCAACTACGGCGGTGTGCAGTGTGGCCAACACATGACAGTAGTGCTCAGGCAGGTCTCAGTCCCCCTCAGAAGTCAGTCCTTCCTCACCTGGACAGCTCCCTCGCAGCCACACCACCTGAATACCCCTTATTGTTTTGCCTGTCTGGTTAATCATCTTCCGGATTCAGCAGCCATTGTTCCCAGAGAGAGCCCATCCTCATGAGAATCAATGACTCTAGAAGGACGGAAGTCAGTGTGCGGCTGCTTCTTCAAAGAACATGATAGATTTTGTGAAGAGAATATCTTCGTTGTGGGAAAGGAGTAATTGTTTCTGAGAGGATATCCTTTTATCTTTAGTGATAGCATCCATATGTCAATAAAGGAAAGGAGACTGGAACCTAGCACGTGGGGAAAGTCACTTGTTTAATGTCACTTGACATCCTAAGTTGAACTAGAAAGGGGAGATTGAGGTCTTTTTTTTTTTTAAGATTTTATATTTTTATTTGACAGAGAGAGACACAGTGAAAGAGGGAACATGAGGGGCAGTGGGAGAAGGAGAAGCAGGCTTCCTGCTGAGCAGGGATCCCTATGTGGGGTTCCATTCCAGGACCCCGGGATCATGACCTGAGCCGACACTTAACGACTGAGCCACCCAGGCACCCTGATATTTTTATCCATAGAACACTTCCAAGAATTTCATATACTTAATCTGATTTAAGGCTAATAAAATATTCAACATTTCTACTTTAAAAAATATGTAAATCTCATAGTCTGAGCATATAGCAAGCACATTTATAAACACTTGTGTTTTTTCCAAGGAAGCAGATTACTTCTTATATCATCCTTCGTCCTCAGGCCAGTATAGAGGATCAAGAATAGGTATCAAGGAAAATTCGCTAGTAAAGAAAACTCTTCATCCTAGAGTCTAAATGATCTCTCCTAGTAGAATTCTTTTCTCCCCAGCTCTCACATCATATCAGGATCACCTTAATATTCTTTGCTGGGATATGAAATCACCTTTTGGAGCAGAGGAACATAAAGTTATTTTTATAACATGTTGCCTCAAATCTTTGTCTCATTTTTTTTCTATTTTCCTTAAAATAAAAAATAAAACATATATTTCACTTGGGCTTTATCAGAATGGCGGGATACATATACCTTGGCTGATAAATGATTATGCCATCCTCTTTCACAGTATGGAATGTTTTTCTATGTATATTCTACCTTGTGGGTTCATTTTCCCTATCTCAATGTGCATTTCTTAAGTTTTCATACCTTATTTTCAGCCGAACCAAACATTGTACTGACGCAAATTTATTATTATAAGCATTGTGGACCAGAGCATTAGGGCCATCTCATGATGGCCAATTACTAACTTTCCTTAAGAGTTCTGTTGAGCATCTGTTGAGCTAGATGTTAAGATGATAGAACTTCTGATCCAGTGGTCTTCCCATTAATGCCCCAATATGTCAGCATTATCTGGATGTGAGCAGATACCTAACTAATGGACTTTGATTAACATTATCCTAAAAGTATCACCTTCTTTAGATGTGAGATCAAAACCTAGCTTAGAGAGTCATTTAAGCTCTCAAAGCCTACATTTTCCTTTCTATAAAATGGAAATAACAACACATATATCAAAAGGTTTTAGTAATAGTTGAATTAGAACATATGGGAAAAGAAGCCAGACATGGGAACCTGGGTGACTCAGTTGGTTAAGCAACTACTTTTAGCTCGAGTCATGATCAAGTCCTGCATCCGGCTCCCTTCTCAGTGGGGATTCTGCTTCTCCCTCTGACCCTCTCCCCTCTCATGTTCTCTCTTTCTCAAATAAATAAATAAAATCTTTCTAAAAAGCCAGACAAAAAGTATACATACTATGTATGTAGACTACATATATACTATAATTTATTTTCATCATCGAGAAGGCAAAACTTTAAGCATAGAGATTATATCTATATGGATACTCCATGAGTTGGTCATGCATGGTTTCAGATTGCCTTTAGATCTGGGTTTTTGTAGTGGTTTTCAAGGGACTTTAGTAAGTTCAGATTCCTACAATCAGATCACGCTTCTGCTTTGCTTCTTTATAGAAATGCAAAGGCCTTAGAAATGTGCTAAGAATGAAAATGCTTGCTTTGGTTCCCAATTATACCTTGCAAGATAAAGGACATTAATTTAAGACTTGTTATGCTTAGCTCCTTTGGAGAAAGGGTGTGGAGAGAACTAATGTTTATTGATCCTGCATTATGTGTGAAACTCATTACATATGTTCATGTAAAAAAAAAAAATCTTGGGTTTGTTGAGTTATAACTTACATAAAGTGAAAGTCTATGATGAGGTTTAACACATGTGTAAAGCTATATAACTGCTACAACAACTGAAATAAACTCTATATATCACCCTAAAATTTTCCTTGTGCCCCTTTCTAACTGACCTCCTATCTGTACTTTCAAGCACTGGCAATCATCTATCTGATTTCTGCCTAAAGTTTTGCCTTTTCAATGATGCCACAGAAAAGAAATTACATAGTACATAGACTTTTTGTCTGGCTTTTTAGAAAGATTTTATTTATTTATTTGAGAAAGAGAGAACTTGAGACGGGAGAGGGTCAGAGGGAGAAGCAGACTCCCTGAGCAGGAAGTCGGATGCAGGACTTGATCATGACTTCGAGCTGAAAGTAGTGGCTTAACCAATTGAGTCACCCAGGTTCCCATGTCTGGCTTCTTTTACCATATGTTCTAATTCAACTATAAATAAATAAATAGACACCTGTCAATGTATGTGCATGCATGCAACACACACACTCACATAAACAAATATCAGCAACCCAATGGCTAAGGTATTTATATTTATTTATATTTATTCATTCAAAATACCTACTGTGGGTCTTAATCTGTGCTGGGACCTAGGGACCAAGGGATGATTATATATAATTTCTGTCCTCAAGAACCTCATAAAGTAAAATGATCAAAAGACATGTATGGTGAAGTTGGCACTTCTATGTGAGCCCAAAGAGTTTCTAGGCAAGCAAATGCTCTTCATGTACTGTATTCCATAACCAACCTATGCATAACAGTAAGGCACCTTGAGGCTGTGTCTTTATTACTATTTTGTTAAAGTGCAAGATACTTGAATTTCTAAGGAGGAAAAAAACAGAAATCTTAAAGGACATTTGGTTGCTAGAGAAAGAAACAGAAAAAGATAGGAGGTCTGGGGTGACTCTGTTAGAGTCAATTAATCTTATTTTAATAAAAACAAATATATACCCTAACGCTAGATTAAAATTTTTACTGGAAAATTGAAGAATTTTTTTTTACAAAATATTGAAGTTCATAAGTTAATTGTAAAGCAGAAACGGCTATATTTTTCACGATTGCAGATGATGGTATATCTTCTATATAGGCATTGGGATGTTTATTGATGGGCTGGTAATGAATGAGCAGTAGTGACTAAGTAACATCAGTGGGCCAGAACTTTGCAAGGAATTGTTTAAAATATAGTGAGAGTCTGGGGCACCTGGATGGCTCAGTTGATTAAGCGATTGCCTTTGGCTCAGATCAAGATCCCAGAGTCCCGGGATCGAGTCCCACATCAGGTACCCAGCTCCATGGGGAGTCTGCTTCTCCCTTTGACCTTCTCTGCTCTCAGGCTCTCTCTCTCTCAAATAAATAAATGAATAAAATATTTTTAAAAATATAGTGGGAGTCCTATAAGAGTTAACTTCTTTTCCTGAAGCATGAAATTCAATTGCTTCTTTGATCTAATGCTAACCTATATCTCAACTTCATCTCCTATTAATTATGGGCCAGAACCGGTCTTGAATTCTTTGTACCATTTAATCGTTTCAGCAATCATTTGTAGTAGTTATTACTATTTTTCCTTTTTAGGGATGAGAAATCTGAATTCCAGAAATATCAAGTGATTTACTAAGATGACACAACTAGTAAGTAGGAGACATGGAATTCGAACTCAAGCAGTCTGTGTCCTGATCCTCACCCTTGCCTCTAGGAGAGACAATGATATGATAAGAGCTTAAGTAGAGATACAACTAGAGGGCAGAAACTATGTATGCATCTTCTTGCTTAATCCTCATAGTAACTTTTTAATTTACTTACTATTACTATCCTGATTTTATATATGTAATGAAATGTCCAAGGAAAGATAAATAGTAATTGTCACATCCCAGGAAAATCTACCACTAGAGTTCAAAAGAGTTATATTTCTCAAGCTGAGACATGCTGATGCAGGTATCTAAAAGTCTTTTCCAGCCCCAAAATTCACTGATTTTAAGTGGGAGTTTCTGATTTCTATAGCTGGTAGGGGGTAGACTCATATTGGTGACAAGTTTAGAGATGTCCTAAAGCCAGGCACAGAAATTCAAAGATCAACATTTCTATCCCACTTCTGGGCATTATGGAAATTCTCCCTTATTCTTATCAGCTTTCCTATAATCTTGCTTGAGCCGAGCTTAAACTGAGTGGATTTTAGCCTGCAGGAATATCCTAGCAGGCTGGAGGAACCTCGTAAATTTTTATTCTCTAAGCAATGTTAGCATGAAGTCTTAGAACTCATTCCTTCCGTGTATATGGCATCAGTCAATAATTAGAAAGGGAAAGCCAGAAAACAGAGAATATTCACATTCCCAACAATTAAAATCACAATAGTCTTTGTTTAACCATTTGAATGACAACAGAAACACCTATCATTCGATCAATAGAGTTCATAAATATTGGGTACCTCCAATAGATCATATACTGTTCTAGGCTTTGGCGATAAAAATAAGAGGCTGTTCTATATCTCAAGGAACTACCATTTCAGGTGAAAGAGAGAGACACCTAAGTAAATAGATGTAAATTTACATTCATGGTAATACATATACAGAGGCACATGGGAACTACCTTGAAGGAGAGAAAGTACACTGTGATAGGCTGCAGGAGAGAATGGGAGTGAGGGAAGGATCAGGAGTTTTTTCCCAGAAGAGCTGGCAAATGAGATGGGTTTTGCAGGCATGAGGGGAAAACAGGCTGATTTTAGATATAGCTATAGATATAAAGAGACAAAGTCCCAGAGAAAAAATTAAGTGCACACACATCTTAGTTATCATGGAGTTCATCTGAGTGAACAACTAGACAACATTTAGGGCACAAAATGTCCTCCATGATCTGACCCCTGGTTACTCCTTTTCTGGAAGCTCTTCCTGTTGCACCAGGGGTAAACAACCATGCCCTGGTAGGTCCTACATCCATGCCTCTGGATGCATCATTCCCTCTGCTTGAATGACCTTTGCTGCTCACAGAAGGGAAGGACCCACACTCATCCTTAAGGTTGCAGAGTATCAAGTACCTGGTTAAAGAAAACTTCCCTGATTTTCATTCCCCCAAATAATTGATCATTCTTTCCCTTGACATCTCTGTTTCTAGTACATACATCAGCTTCTCCCTAACATTATATAATTTTTAAAAATTGAATGCCTGTCTTCCTTACCATGCCATAAGCAACTTGGACGTTGGCACAGAATCTGAATTAACGCCAGCAATGTGATGGAGTTGGCACATATGAGCTCAGGAGAACTGAGTGTTCATAAGAATTCTGTGGGCCATTTGCTTGAAATAATCTATGGTGGGAGTAGTTACACTATGGAAATTGGCAAATACTATAAGTTAGAACACTTTTTCATTCGTTTGTTTCCAGAGCTTCGATTTACCAGATCCCAATAACCATATTTCCTAGGTCTTGCTAATTATGACAAACAGAAAGATGTTCAAAAATGTTTGTTGGATAAATAAAGCAAGTAATATTAGAGCACGTTTTAAAGTAACACATCCAAGTTTTAATGATTTAAGTTAAATAAAGTTAGTGCAAAATATAAGAATAAATAGAAAATTAAGTGAGTAGAGAAACCTCTCTGTGCTCTGTGAGTTCTGAAAAAGGACCCTAAATTTTCAGAGAGGATATAGAGTGGTAATTATAGAGTGGTAGATAAAAATACTATTTAAGAGTCAGTTTTCGTGTAATTAAAAAATATGTAATTCCTACCACACAGAATTTTGCAAAGATAAAATATTATATGTGAAAATGTTTTATAAAATATATAGCATATGCACTGCAGTTGTTACTGTAGGATGAAAAATAATTGATACAGGCTTTATATGTATGTATGTTTATTTGTACTTGAAGACGTTCTTTACTCCAGGAACAAAGGGTATATGCTATCTGAGAATGGGTAAATTTCATTGTTTCTGATGAGCGTATTCTCATCTATTTCTCAAAATTCTTCTTAATATGCAGCACAGAAGAACAAGAAGTCCAATCCACATCCAAAGACACATCTAAAGATCGTCTAAATCATGTATGGTGACACTCAAGGTACAATTCAGTCAGAGGAAAATTGTTCTCCAGCTGTGAACCTGAGAAACCAAACAAGTTATGTGTTTCCAAAGTACAATGTAGGAGGGGTGGGGAGCAGACACAGGATAGACACTTTCATCCCAAAAGGGGGAAAAAATAGAAAAATAGAAAGGAGTAATGGGTCCTAAGTAAGTCCGAAACTTAAGTAGGTGAACAAAATTTAACTTTAAACTTCTAAAACAATCCTCTTTGGCTTGATGCTCTGAATTCTAGGCCCTTCGGGGTGATAGCCTCCTGCCCACAGGGCTTGGTGGGAAGACTTCACAGCCACATTCTGCCTGGGCCTTGAGGTTCTGTGAGACTGCCATCCTGCACCTGTGACTTTCTGGCCTGAGGTTCCAGCACTGCAGTGGTTCTTTAAAACCTAAGTGGAGGCTGTCATACTCCCAGGGCTTTGTGCTCCAGGTAGCGTCCGTGGCAGCCCTGGTGATCTCTAAATTACCTATAGAGTCATTCTTCTATTGTCTTGAAGAATAATTCCTGTCCTCTACTGAGAAGGTTTGTCAACAATAATCTCCTTATCTAATGGCCTCCTGGCCACACCCTGAGTGTTCTCACTTTTTGCAATATGGATATGCTAAGAATTTTCCAAATCTTTAAGTTTGCTTCCTTTTTGCTTAACAATTCCAACTCTTTGCTCTCTTCTAGTATTTTAGTATAAGGAATCAGGAGCCAAGACTCTATTTCAATTTTTGCTTAGCAGTTTCTATAGCTAAATATCTAATTTCAGCCCTTGAAGGTTCTCAAGGGCTATAAAACACTAGGACACAAATACATTTCAGCCAAGGTCTTTGCCGCTTTGTAACAAGGATTGCTTTGCCTCCAGTTCTCAATAACATACTCTTTCTTTCTGTCTGAAACCTTGTCAGAATGGCCTTTACCATCCATATTTCTACCTTTATTTTGTTCATTATTGTGGAAGTATTCTCTGAGAAGTTGGAAGCTTTCTTTACAGTTCTCTTTTCCTTCAGAACTCTCTTCAGAATCACCTTTAAAGGTCCAATCAGAAGGATGTAGGCTTTTTCTAGAATACACCTCAAATGCCTCCAGCCTCTATCCATTATCCTGTTCCAAAGAAGCTGCCCCACTTTGAGACATTTGTTACAACAACATTCCACTTCTTGGTAACAATTTCTGTCTTAGTCTGTTCAGGCTGTATAACAAAAATACCATAGACCAGGTGGCTTAAACAACAAATATTTATTGCTCCCAGTTCTGGAAAGTCCCAGCTCAAAGTGCTGGCAGATTTGGTGTCTGGTGAGGGCCCACGTTCTGGATTGTAGACGACTGTCTATTTTCTGACTGTGTCCTCATATAGAGTGGGGGGAAGGGGACACTCTAGGTATGATTTCATTAGGGCACTAATCCTACTGAGGAGGGCTCCACCCTCACGATGTAACCACTCCCAAAGATCCCACCTCCAAATAGCATCATGTTGGGTAGTAGGTTTTAACATATGAATTTTGCAGAGGAAGGTATTCAATCTATAGCAGCTTTTAGATCCCCCTTCTCTTTTTCTTTTTCTTTTTTTGAGGATTGCTTTTGGATATATTTTTCCTACTAAGTTACATTTCTTCTAGAAAAAGTTTTGGAAATTGACAGCTATTCCATTTTTCAATCTCTGATATTAAGCCACTTGTTACATTCATCAGTAGCATCTAAAGAGGGGCACCTGGGTGGCTCAATCAGTTAAGCATCTGCCTGCAGTCCCATGCTCATCAGCAGAGAGCCTGCTTCTCTCTCTCCCTCTGTCCCCCTGCTGCCCCTCCTTGTGCTCTCCCCACCCCCATCAAATAAATAAATAAAATCTTTAAAAAATTAAAAAAAAATACAAACAGTAAAGAGAAGAGTTTGACCAGATGCAACTGGCTGGGAAGAAGCAACCACTTCAGAAGTGCTAAACTGCACTGAAATTCATTATGACAGAGCTTGAGAAATAAATGTAAAGTAGTATTTAAATCCTCATCTCAAAACTGCAGTCGGTAATAAATATAATGCCAATAGCAACAAATATTTAAATGACAACTTCACATCTCTTCAAATGCAATGTAATGTCCTGGCTATATTATAATGACTTCATTGAACGTAAATGCCTTGATCTGCATTACCAAGATATTTTATACTGATTTTTGTCATGTGACATACCCAAACAGCTCCATGCCCTTTAGATAGACTCATGTTCACCCATGATTTGGTGATAGGATCTGCCTAAAAAACTGTAAGGTGGTTGGAAAGTACTTTAGGGTCAAAATCTGGATATAAATTTGAAAATTTTTTGTCTTTTATTAGTTACTTAACCCTTCCTGGTTTCAGATTTAGTACCTTTAAAATGAGAATAGTATTATTCATCCTGAATGTGTCTGAGGGTGAGATAATCAAATAAGCTATATTATTAATAAGAAATAAATTCAGTACGATATTATCGACATCCACATCATCATCCCTACCAATTTTCTCCTTCTTCTTCTTCCTCTTCGTCTTCCTCCCCCTCCTCCTCCTCTTCCTTTTCTTCTTCTTCTTCATCATCATCATCATCACATTTAAGTAATATTGAGGGACTATGTTTATAACACTAGACTAAGTCTTACCCTGGGTTCAGAAGATCACAGTTGATTTTCAGAATGGAAGATGTTAAAGTGTATTACATAAGCAAACATATTTAACTTATTAAAATGCTGGTGACAAAAACTAAAATGCAAGTGACATTAGTCATGGTTGGGATGTTTACTTCTGTAAAATGTGATTTGATTATATAATAATATTCAAAAATATCTAATGAGTCATATAACAATAGTTGCAGCAGATAAATCTGTAAAAGCCCCAGGTTTTCATGGCTTAATACAGTAAGGGTTTGTTTTCTATTCATATTATAGTTGCTATAAGTTGGATGGGGACGAAGGTTGGTTCTGCGCCACACAATTATTGAGTGTTCCGGGAATTCCATCTAATGACTTCATTAAGCTCTAGAGTCTTAGAGTGTCCCGTTGGAACTGTATTAATCAAGCTGGGAGATGGAAAGAAAAGAGAAATCATGGAAGATGGCACAGGAGAGTGCAGGAGTCAGGCCTGGAAACTGTATGGGCCAATTTCATGCCATTCCCATTGGTCTGAACTTGGCCCATGGTAGCTCCTAATACCCAAAGATGCTGGAATACGGAGTCCACCTATATGTTCGGGTGGAAGATAAGGAATTTGGGTGCCAGCAAGGCAGTCTCTGCCACAGGGTTCTAACGTATAAAGCAAATCATGAATTTAACTGAATGAAAGACAATGCACAATTTAATAGTGTCAAAATCATCTGCGATACTAGAAAAATACTGTATGATCTATTCTCCCCTTTCTTATACATGTAAAAATTAACAACACTTTGATGATGGTCTTCTAATTAGTATATACCTCTGGGGAATGAAATTCTAGATAAAACCCTTAGTTTTCTCTCCTCCATGTGCATGTGAAGACCATGTTTCATAAAGATTAAGCTAAGTACTCTCAAGAAAAACATTAAGGCAACCAGACCCTTCTGAGGCTTGCTCTCTTTCTAGATATAGATAGATATGGATATAGATGTTCTGGTAGGACTTTTAGTGTTAAAAAAATGACAAGCTTCCTCTGAGGTAGTTATCTCAGGTCCAAAGCAGCTCCTCTTCAAAGTTATATCAAGAACATGAGAGGTCTTCCAGTTTCTTTAGAGGTCCCTTTTGCCTTTTTATCTTACAAAACTTGAACTCATGACTGAATCCTTTCAAACATACTGTTAATTTTTGACAGGATCCCATCAAATGTCAATTTACACTTTATATCCAATCATAAGCCCAACCTGACCTTACATCCCATTTGATTCTGTGGCCTGTTTATAATGTGTTCTGACCTGTGAAAATCTCCCCCTTACCATATCCTGGCGTTAGGAATGCCCAGAACTGCACTAGAATCCTCTAACAGCACTCAGGAATTCTGTCAGTATTATTACTTCATCACATGGAACCTAACTTTTCATTCTTTAGTGAGCATGGTTGTCAAGAATTCCAAAACTGGGACGCCTGGGTGACTTAGTCGGTTGAGCTGCTGCCTTTGGCTTGGATCGTGATGCCAGGGTCTTGGGATCGAGTCCCGCGTCAGGCTCCTTGCTTGGCCAGCAACCTGCTTCTCTCTCCAACTCTGCCGACTTGTGCACTCTCTCTCTCTCTCCGACAAATAAATAAATAAAATCTTAAAAAAAAAAAAAAATTCCCAAACGGTTTTCTCTGAGGGTAATATGAGAAAGAGGAAGGAAGTTAGGAAGTGAAGAAAGATGGAAGGAAGAAAGGAAGAAGGAAAGATCTGCCCTGCTTAGTTCACAGGATCAAATGCAGATGATACTGGTGTGATCATATAGGTTTTTGTAACCTAATTCCATCAACTATTTTTATACTTTTGCTTTGAGGAAACAAAGCAGGTGGCAAATTGTCATACTGCATTTTTTCCCCATGGAGCCTTCTGTATGTGTGAACCTATATTCCTTGGAAAATGTAAAAGATTTATAGTTAGTCAATGGAAGCACCAATCTAATACCAATCTAATTCCAGAAGTTTGAGCTCATTATTATTTAATGCCTTAGGCTACAGGAGACAATTTGGATTTAAGATATATACTAAAAGACAGTATGTTTATACATTAAAACAGCCAGTTGTGATCCTTAAATTCCATTAAATTTTCAGTGTTTACTGTTGCCTTAACACATCATTAAATTATGAATACACTTATTTAGATGCCACAGACCTCAAGAAAAATGCTTTGGTGTTTGAAGGGTGTTATTATTTTCATTATTAGAAATTTTGTTAAACTGTATTCAAGTAAGATGTCTGAAATGCTTACAGAATTGATTGGTTAATTTATCAACATGAGCATATTTTAAATTAATAAACTTCCTAGTTAAATTACTTGAATACATTCTTATTTTGACTTGTTACAAATGAAAGTTTTGCACATGTTGAGGATAGATATGAGACAAGACATTCTTTAAGTCAAGAACATTACAGTACTATTGGGGAGATTATTCTGTTGAGTACCATTTGTCAGTTACTAAGAATATATGGCAAATGAAACACTTAATTTACATGTGCTTGTCTTGTCTCTCCTACTAGGATATAAGTTTCAGAAGGCAAGGAATGTGTTTCACAACTTTCTTTCCCTTTTTAACCACTCTTAAGATTCTCAAAAAAAACAATGCTATATATTTGTAGCCAACAAAATAATAGTTGAAGAAGGTAAAAAAAATAAGTGAATAAATACAAAATAACTTTCTATAGAGAGGGATATCAATACCAAGAAAGCTCCATTCACCCAGGGTAATGTCTCTACACACAGAGTTCAGGGGCAAAAGGTTCTGTTTTTCTCTAAATCTTCTTGATACATGGCTGTTATTAGTTTGCTATATAAATGATTGGAAAATCTCACAGAGGCAAGTTGCTTTTAGCTGTGAATCTTCAGACACTTTAATGTTTCCAAATGAATTCAAAGTGCTGTTAGAAATGTCATTAAGTGGTTATCCATGGGCTGTGGGATTCATGGCTTAATATTTATTTATGCACTTATTCTTTTATTTTTGGGCAAAGGGAAACAGATATACCCATTCTTTGTGACACATGGTGCCGGCACATGAAAAGATTCATTGATAATAATTTCAGGGCACATGATAGAGAAACTCATTGTTTTTCCATCAAGAAATACTCTGGAACCAGCAGAACTTGACACACTGTGAAAAGCATCCTCGATAAGGAAACACCACCGCTGTGATCTTCTACATATAGAAAAAGGGAAACAGGGAACATCTAGGTGAATATAATAATGGAAGCCTCCTGACAGAGAAAATGACCTTTAAAAAAAGGGCCAAATCTTGTGCGCTCAGTCTGTGATATCTGCTTGTTCTTCCATCGATTTATCTCAGACCTGTACAGCCAGCTTCTTGCTTAACTGCTGAAAGGGAGAAAGGGATGAGTGTCCAAGGCCACCCACGTTTGTGTCCAGGCATGCAAGCATCTTCCAGATTCTCCATAATCCTCATGTATCATTTTCTTTTTTATATATGAGCAATTATCTGATTTATAAAAAGATACAACAATATTTAAAATGAAACAAAATACAAATTTCCAAACAACATCAAAAAGTGACTGTATTTAACCATACTCAGCTCACAACAGAGCAAATGGATAAGAAGAATATTCGTGCTATTAGCGTTTTGCTAATATGAACTGGCAACAGAAAAAGCCAGAAAAGGAAGACAGAGAAACACCATCTTTTAAGAATTAGAACCGAAGGGCCCCATAATCATCAATGTTGTACCTATGGTTAGAAATGTACATGATGGGCACTCCAGCAATCTTCTGGATCCTTCCTTTAAGGTCCCAATGGACTGTGGCCACAATGTAACACTTGTGCTGAGTTACTCTCTGCACTAAGCAGTCATCTGCATAGGTTCCCTTGTGTGTGCATGGTAATCTTTCAAATCTTAGATCCTTGTTAATCTTTAGAGCCACTCAATACTTTTGTCCCAGTTTCTCAATTTCTGCCATTACGCAGTCAGTTATACAAAGGATACACTTGGTGTAAAGACAGTCTATCATTGACTGTACTAACTCAAGTTTGGCTTTAATGGAAAAGTTGATAAAGTTGGTGTCAACCAGGATGTGGTAAGGTGGACCCAGCTGTGTGTAATATTGGAAGAATAAGCAAGAAGGATGTTGGGGGACTTCTCTTTCTTTGAGTGCATTAGAATCTTTCTTTTCTTTTCTTCTTTTTTTTTAATGTTTAAATCTGTCCTTCTCTTTAAGCCTCTGATCTTGGAGACTAAGCATTCGCTTCATGGTTGCATACTTTCTTGTTTTCTTTTGCTTCCCCATGTTCATGCTATATACTTGTTTCTTTCATGTATCATTTTCTTAACAAGAAAATATAATTTTTTATTTTGTTTTTACAAGGCACATGAAATCTTGTAGGATACTTGTTCAAATCCCTTTCACAAATGCATCATTCCATTTTATCCTTAGGACAACCTTTTAAAAGTAGCCCTAAACAAGTCTTACCCTGATTCATAGCTGAGGTAGTGAAGGAATTAAAGTGTCTCAAAGTCACTATATTCTTCAAAGTTAGCTCTGGAAGCTGAGCCTAAGCCTACCAATTAAAATTGTGTGTGTGTGTGTGTTGGACACTTTCCTTGGAAATCTTCATACTGATTATGAGAATAACTAATATTCTATTTTCCTTTAGGTTTTGTAGATGAGAAATGAAGGTTAAGATGTGTGTGTGTGTGTGTGTGTGTGTGTGTGTGTGTGTGTGTGTGACATAAACATACCACAATTCTTTATATTTACATTTAGCCCTGGCAAAAAGTCAGAGGAAGGAAACTCCTTAGAATTAAAATATTTAGTTTATAGAATATAAAGTCAGCCATCTAAGTACAGAAGAAAAATAAGAGTTATACTGACTGCTTCTGAGAGGACATGAGAATCAAACAGTCAATGAAGTGTAGCTGTTATCAAGACCAGTTTAACTTCTCTTTTTATTTTATTGTCACATTTACAGATTTAGAGCATTCAGAACCATGCGTAAACACATTATGCAAAAGTAAGTAATTAAGTGGCTAGTGACTATAGTAGCATTTTATGTTAACTGCATCCTTAAAGTAAATGTTACCATATCCCAGCTTTTCTTGAGAATAACTTCAGTGATTTCAATTAGCTCATTTCAGTAATTTCTCACGATGCACCCACGTGGTGGAATGGAAAGAAAAGAGTGAGAACCACTGGACATGAGCTTGAAAACACCTCTGAGCTTTCCAGTTGTAATTATCAGGAGAGACCATATTTTGCTCCTGTCATTTCTGTCACATAGGGTCTATATAAAAATCAAATGAGACAGCATTGGTGAAATACACTAATCCAAAAGCATAAAGCATTTCCTTTACAAGGAAAATTAAAATACAGATTGGAAACAAAAAAGATCTATGAGTGAAATCATTAAAATTAAAAGCTAGTTTAGTAAGGATTTAAAGAAATTTAATGATGTAATATAAAAACTAAATTAAAGTATCTAAAAGTAAACAAGATTTGGAAAGACCCTTAACTCAGTTATTGGAGGTGTAAAACTGCATCTAAGCAAAAATGGTAAGAACAAAGTTAATTGAAAAGTGGAAGGTGCTTAAACAGAAAATGATAAACATCAGTGATAGAACTAAACTAAACACCAATGATAGAACAGGCCAAAACAACAGGAAAAAAAGCAGTTCAGAAGGAAAGTCTATACCAAAAAAAAAAAAAAAAAAAGTCACAGTTAAAGTACAAACACAGTTATTTTTGTCCTTTCGTTTATTCAACGGTACTGACCGAAAGTAGGTGTGACAAGAGTGAGTGAAGGCAATGTGCTGCTCTTGTGGAGCTTACTTCAGAGAGACAGGAGGTAGATCTGAAATAGCTAAAGACATACACAAAAAATGTATGCCTCTGGCACTGCTTTTGAGACACATACAATACCCCCACTTCCCTCTTCTCCAGACACTGCTGTAGCGACCAGCTGGATGAGGGTTGGTACCAGTTGTTCTCAGGTGCAAACTGGCAGCACCTTGCATTTGCACAGGCACGAGCCCAGTGAGGGACAGTGTGTGCCTACAGGGCCATCCTTGACCAAAAGTCTGGTCTGGTGCTGATGTGGCATTTCCAAGAGATGTCACGCTAAACTTCTCAGCAGGCCCCCTGGGATTAAGAACCTGCTGTAGTAATGGCCAACCTGACGATGTAGCATTGTCTTGACTTGCTTTCCTGTGCTTTTTGAATCTCTTCTATCATTCACTTTACAGATAAGAATCATCAAGGTTCAGGGTGCCTATGTGGCTCAGTGGGTTAAGCGGCTGCCTTTGACTCAGGTCATGATCCCAGGCTCCTGGGATCGAGCCCCAGATCTGGCTTTCTGCTCAGTGGAGAGCTTGCTTCTCCCTCTCCCTGCCGCTCTGCCTGCTTGTGCTCTCTCTGTCAATAAATAAAATAAAATATAAATAAATAAAATTTTTAAAAAAAGAATCATCAAGGTTCAAAGAGGTTATGTCATTTACTTAAGGTCACCCTGTTCATAAGGAAAAACAATACTTGTCTTAAATGCCTTGCTTCAGAACTTAAGCCCTTCAATTTTTTTTCTTCTTCTGTCTGTCCCTAAATAGGCTTTCCTTTCTCCATCCCCTCCGATAACTTCAAGACATTTGTGCCCCTTCTGATGTGAAGATGTCAGTAGTAATTACTTCTTTTATAATTTTCAAGTATATTTATATGGAAAAATATTACTCCAGAGGGCAGAAGTGTAATCCAAAGGAGCTAATCTCTAATGGTAGAACTCCAGGCATCTTTATTCCTGAAATTGGACAAGTCTTTCCTTCCCTCAAATTCATAATCACAGTATGTAGATGGCCACTTAGGTAGTTCCACACAGGCCCCTATAAAGCCTCCCCGGTAATAAAAATTAAAAATAATAGTCACTCCCATCTTGGGTTGGTTTCAAGTACATCGATAGAACAACTTATAGAACTGTCATACTTTAGGGAAAATTGCAGAAATCAGTGTTTCCAGTCATTTGCTAACTGAGCCAGAAATTATAATGGCATGCCAAATTAGACTGAGCTGTAAAAAGAAGATGTTCACATTATTCTTCTCTGCCCTCACAATATGCATAAGAAGCTGAAAAGCCAGTCATTTTTTTTTTTTTTTTTTTTTGGCCTTACTAAACTTTTTTTTCAAGTCTTTTCCACTCTAGGAGATACATTTTTGCTTCATTTATTTTCCCTTGTACCCAATCACCTTGCAGCTGCAATAGCTTGTGGCCCTCTAGAGAAAGTGGGATTGGACTCCTTTCTGCTCACGGAATGATGGAAGGAAATATATAGCTGAACTCTTTACCCCCACCTTATCCCTTCCCCTGTTGCATTTTTGAGTCCTCTGTGTTTTATAAAGTTCTTCAAAATAGAGAACATGCCGCTCATTTGGCAGAGGTGATAGGAAGAGGCCATGTTTTGTAGGTTTGTTTGTTTCCCCTGAAGTTTCTCCTTGATGAAGTTGCTGTCTGGTTTGATGTGAGAAACACGGTCTCTCACTATGGAGGCGTCCTTCTGCCCATTAGGACGTTGCTGGCAGCTCTGGCCATGACGGAGTCCCCTAACCTCCTGCTGGGAAGATGACATGCAAGTGACCTACTGTTTTCTGGCATGAAAAGGGCCTCTTTCATGCAGGCCAGAGAGCAGTAACCAAGGGAGGAATGTTAGAGCCATGGTTGAGACACAGGAATGGCACAGACGTGACCAGTTCCTTAAAGTAGAAAACCTGAAACACATGCCCCAGCCGATGAGCATTTGCGTTCCCAAATAACAACCCTTGAACTCGAAAGCATTCATACCCAGAATTTACTCTAGGGACAATGCCAAGGACTCTGGGATTCCAACAAGGAATCAAATGGCATCCGGTCCTTAAGAGATTACAGCAGCTAAAGATTTTGTAGACTGGATTTGAAAATTCAGAATGCATTTTGCTTTATTAAGACCATTAGGTTTGAGGTCTGGTTTTAACATATTAACCTATAATAGTTGCCTTAAACTATAAAGAAATTAAATAAACCTCTAAGGAGAATTTAAGTCTAAATTCCATATTCTGGCAGGAATAAAAAGATGGAAGAAGGTAATTCCATTTTCTTTTCCTGAGCTCAAGGCCAATAAACAAGATTTAAAATGATAGTTTATCTCAGAACACAAAGCCCCAATTTCATTTTTCACTATCTCCTTCCTTCTTTCTTATGCTAGTGCAGTTGCCCCAGAGCTCCTATTTGGAGAACAAGACCTGTATCTTCATGATACAAAATTACTATTCTCCTTCTTCTTTCCACCAAAGTCTCCAATTTTCACAGAGTAGCTAGTCTCAGTGTACATGAGGGGGAAAGTAAGTTGATTAAGCTGACTCACTATAATATGAATGATGGATGGAAAGTTTGATCTCCCGGAGATATTAGCATTTAAGTGTATATTCTCCCTCATTTAACTTTTTACCTCAGTGATTCTCAAACTTGTGTTGGAGGCATCATACGCCTTTGGAAGGATTCACGTTTTCAAAGACTTCTGAAAATAACTTCTCTCCACCTGCAAGGGTGAGAAGATCATGCTTGGAGAAGCACTGTCCTAGTTCAGGGACTCTCAAGGCAGGGGAGTGGGGAGCGAGGAGGAAGATGTCTGGCAAGATGGCGAGGCATGTGGAAATTGTGCCAGTGTGTATTTTAAAAAGATTTAAGCAATATTGAAGAATAACCTCACATTTTAAAAAAAGGTACAATTTCTATAATCCAGATTATATACAGTAAAATTTTATTCTAAAAATCATAAAGAATATGTAAAAATGCCGTAATTCTCAGGTAAGGAGATGTCTCTTTAGGCATTTATTGTGATACAAGCCAGTGTTGAGCATCCATCTGGTGACCGGTAACTTAGTTCATATCAAAGTGAGGTGAAGCAGAAGTGCCCAGAAGAACCAAACAGAAGTCCGGTGTTTGGTTCAGAAAGCCACCTGGACCAACTCTGGCTGGGACTCTAGAAAGCTGGGTTCCATGGGCTCCATAGTTTCTCCCTTCAATGATTGTAACCACCTAAAAGAAACAATTCAGACCACTCCCATAGTGGCCATAGCATTTATTCAACAGTATACTGAATATCTATGTTCTTCATAATTCTAGACACAGGGAATACATCCTGTTCTGTTTCCTGGGCTTCACAGACAAAGAGAAGTGTTGGATGTTGATAGGTACCATGCAAAAATGTAAGCATAAAAAAGTGGTATAATAGGAAAAGTGATATAATAGGAAATGAAAGGTGTGAGAGTGGGGATTATTTTCGTTTACCTGATGATTGGGGCTGCCATTTGAGCCCAGGTTGAAGGACAAGAACCTAGCCCCACAAAGAACAGCAGACAGAGTTCCCAGTAGAGGGGACAGCAAGCACAAAAGAATGGGGGCAGGAAAGAGTTTGGCCTGTAGAAACAGGGAGAAAGCCAGTGTGAGCCTCAGAGAGTAACATGGGTGAGACAGGCCCCATCTGAAGCTTCATAGACCCAGAAAACAATCCCGTTTTTGTTCCAGATGCCATGGGATGACATGGGTAAGGTTTTAGTAGGGGACTAGCAAGCACTACTATTTAGGAATGACTCTTTATAATTAATTAAATACTTACACATCAGTGCCTGCTCAAATAGTATGTGGATTCCTTGAGAGAACACATCCCAGAAGACCGGGATTATCTTACTGTTCTAGAAAGTGGTGAAGCCAGTGGAAAACTCAGCTTGACTCTTTGGGCCAATGCTTTGCACGCTTGAGCTGCATTGTGCATGAGCCTCTAAGTCTTCTGAGACTGAAAACTCTCTACCTATTTAGCATGCACACTGCTAGTGTCTCTGAACTATCTGAACTATCTTGTCGGCTACCCGCTTTACTATGATCTTCTTTTGGAGTACTTTTAATGGATTTTAGAAGAGTGTTAAATCTCTGCTTTGTAAAGCCTTATTCCTATCCTCAAATTATCTTAATTCATTACCTTCTTGCTATGATAGTTTAATTGAGTGTAGAATATAAAGCTAATTTATTTCACATTTTTGCTCTTAATAGTTTTCACTTTCTTTATGGAAAAAGTAATTACTGAATTTTAATACAATAACTGGAAATTACTTTTTCTAATAACACATATTATCACGTCACCATCTGCAGAAAATACTTTGAAGTACCCCCAACTTTGGGTTACTGGAAATGAGCTTAAAATTGTTAATGCTGGAAAATTGCTAATTGGTTATCTCAGTGCTGGCCTCTTTATTTATTTTGAAATTATACACTTGCCCATGTTCATTGAGAGTAAAATGATAAAATATAGAAAATAATAAGTAAATATAATCCCAGCATTTAAATGTAAGTATGATTGGCATTTGGTTGGAAGTCTTTAATATATATTTCTAGGTACATATAAACATATACACGCATAAATGCATTTAATACTGTGCTGACATTCTTTTACTCATATATACTCTATTAAATTGAGCCATTTTCTTAAGTCATAGATCAATTACCAATTATTTAAATAATTGGTAAACACACACACCATTTAAATATGGTTCAACATAATATAACAATTTACATATTTTAAAATATTTTATTTTTGAGTTTTCAGTATCTTGAGAAATGCAATTTATACACAATCCAGTGTTTATCTAAATCCATGTAAATAAATTATATTTGTAAACTTGCCTAATAATTTCTTTTGGATCAGTTCTCCATAGTTGAACTGGTGGGCATGGGAAAGAACATACACATTTCTAATGGATGTGATATATATTTCCCTTACACTTACTTGTGCACCAGCAATATATGAGGTTACTCACATCCTCAGCAATATTATTATTCTTTAATTGGCAAACTTTTTTTTTTTTTTTTTACTGAATACTGAATATTTATTGAGTACGCTGTATACCAGGCAAAGGAACAAGCAAACTTTTTAAAAATTTCTTCTTTTTTTTTTTAAGAGAGAGAGCGGGAGAGATAAAGTCTTAAGAGACTTAACCTTAGGGGCCCCTGGGTGGCTCAGGGGGTTAAGCGTCTGCCATCAGTTCAGGTCATGATCCCAAAGTCAAGGGACTAAGCTCTCATCAGGCTCCCTGCTCTCCTGAGAGGCTACTTCTCCCTCTCCTCCTCTCCCTAACCCCGTTCGTGCTCTCTCTCTCTCTCTTCCCTCAAATAAATATATAAAATCTTGAAACACACACACACACACACACTTAATCTGATGCAGAACTTGCCCTCATGACCCTGAGGTTATGACCTATGACCCAAGCCAAAATCAAGAGTTGGATGCATAACCAACTGAACCATCCAGGTACCTGTTTTATTGGCAATCTTGTAGATAGAGACAACAAAAATCTATTCATTTGCATTTCCTTGACTTCTTAATCAAAACAGTTCACCATTTTTCCTCATGTTTTTTCACCATACCTGGCTCTTTAAATTTGTTTGAGTGGCATCTTTCCACAGACTGCCATGAAGCCACATACTTTGTTCCATTAGCAAAGCATTCTCCAGGCAGGATCATCCCTAAGGATAAGAAAATGAACTAAGCAGGTGTCACGAGACAGTGAGATAACTTTGGGAGTGAGAAGGGGTTCATCATTGTATGTTTGGTAATTTAGTTGTGGTTTGAGGGTCACTAAAAGTCAACCAGCCCACAATATAGATTTTACCAGGCTGTTCACAGATCAGCTTCTCACATTCTCTTTCATAGTCCAGACAGTAATTGAAGACAGGAGGTAAATGAGCAGCTGTAGCATTGCTGAGGACCTTGTTACTTAGTGAGGTCCTGGGATCGGCAGCATCACCTGGAAGCTTGTGAGCTATTTAGAATGGATGTGCCCCCAACCTTGAGATTCAGAATCAGCATTTTAACCAGATCCCCAAAGCAGTCTTACGCATCTTAAAGTGAGAGAAGCCCTAATTTGGAGATAAATGTTGCAGAACCTGGTGGTAGGTAAGATATGGGAAGTGAAAGAGACCATGGGAAAGGAAACCATTGAGTTTCAGTCTTCCTGACAAGGAAAGGTAGTGTTGACTCTACCAGCAGCTGAGATGAGAAGAGAGCTAATGGTCCAAGGAGGTGTGATGAACAGCAAGGGAGCCTGTGGGCCTGACTCTTTGTGATGCAGAATTCTGGAGATGGGCAAGAGCCCACGGGTTGGATTAGTTTGTCTCAGATGTATTGAGAAATGTTTACATAATTTTGTTGACATCATTAAATGAAATGATGCATTTCAAGTGCTTACATGATGCCTAACATGTGACATGCAGAGAGCCAGTTTTACCTCTCACTACAGTTAATATCATTGCCAGTATCTTTGTTGTATGTCAAGTAACTGGATCATTCAAGGGAACTATGCATACTGAAGAACACTGTGCTGATAAGGGCGTGGTGTGATTATTTAAGCCACCTTAGTTACTAAAGAAAGAAAAAAGGAGAAAAAAGAAAAGAAAGAGTTGTCACTTTTAAAAAGCTCAGCAGCTGAATATCCCCACATCAGCACTTAGTGGATATGCTTGCAATTAAAGCCATGGTGTGGAATTCCTGATTACTCAGCTTTTGCAAATTGAAGGGATAATAAATAACACAGGAAGGAAAACGGTTACTTCTTCAAAGTTGTATAGAAACAAACATCTAATTTTCATGTTATGCTTGTTTAATTAGGTAATTTACTGTAACGTATTTATCAGACGAGAGTATAGATAAGAAGAGGCTCTTTTTCTCCTTATATCATTTTATGAGTATTAATTTATACTGCACAAAGGGACTTGCTGATTCTCACACAACGCTCCTGATGATTGAAATTTATAGACAAAAGACATAAGAGTCAGTATAGACTATAAAAGGACAAAGAGAAAAGGAGGGGAGAAAAAATGCATTCAAGAAAAATGGAGAGTTACAGAAAGGGAGTGAAGGCTGTTTTTTTATGGAAAAGGAGTGAAAACACTGTTTGCATGTAGCAGCCAATTCATGTTCACGGAGTACAGAAATCTAGACTCAAGGGTGAGGTCCCACCAAACAGCACAGAAGTCTGGCATGTGTAATTTAGCTTCTCTGGGATTCCCTTACTTCATCCCTGAGTAGGGAGCCTCAGTTCAGGTCACCTCTGAAGTGGAGAAATCCAACATTATCCCCCCCCTTTTTTTTTTGTAAAGATTTTATTTATTTATTTGGCAGAGATCACAAGTAGGCAGAGAGAGGCAGGCGGGGCGGGGGAGCAGGCTTTCTGCTGAGCAGAGAGCCCGATGCAGGGCTCGATCCCAGGACCCTGAGATCATGACCTGAGCCGAAAGCAGCGGCTTAACCCACTGAACCACCCAGGTGCCCTAATCCAACATTATCCTGTCTTGTTTGGGGTCAGAGCAGCTTTAATCGGACTCATCCACTGAACCAGCTCTGCGAATGTGATCAAGTGACACCTTTGCATATTAACAAACAAGTGAATGCTAGACTCCAAAAAGAGTAAATAGTGCTGGTGATATTTTCCGGAGAACTGTTAGAAGGTTGCCGCCAGAGAGGAGGTGAGTACCGCTTTGGGCCTCCTCTTTTGCTCTTCGTTCCCTCCGATTTTTACTTTTTACTTGGACTTCCAAATGAGAGTTTGTTTAAAAATAGATTTCTTCTGAAAAAAAAAAAAAATAGATTTCTTCTGGAAAAAAAAATTGAAAACTAGATATGTATTTCAGTGTCTTATATGAAGAAATACTTCAGGTCTTCAACTCTTGTGAACACACCTGCTATCTGACATCACTTGAGGAGAAGCAGATGACTATAGATGACTGAATGGACATTATGGCTTAGGTTAATGACCAATGAATATGGTCAACAGAAAATAAAGGACAGTTATTATTCAAATGGAGGAAAACACTAAAACCTTGCTGTAACATTCAAATATACATATGTGGAAAATGCAAAAGGTTTAAGCATTATAACTATAATTCAGAAAGTTAGGAAACAATTGATAAAATGTTCAACTCTGGCTATCTAAACATTTACGTCATTGATGAATCTTTTTCATTTTTCATCTTGCATTTGAGGACACTCAGTCATGTCTTCAAGTTATCATGCTTCTGTTGGTTTCTTTATGAGCTATAATTGTCAACAAAAAAATCAACAATTTTAAATTCACGTATTTCCTGACATTTTGAATTAATTGGTAATTGAGATCTATTCTTGGTTGATATTTTGTTTTCATTAGGTACTATAAAAGAAGAGCTGTGATTATAAGTTGTGGATAAAAAAAAACAATCAAATCTTTAGGATGCTGGTTCAGTATGAAAATACAATGCATTAAGCACCATTAAAACTTGATGTTATTAGCAATAACACAGGGCTTGCAATGGTGAGATGACCTATAAATAAGATATCACTCGACACTGTGCCTACTTTGAAAAGTTATGCATGATCAAATTAATTAGGAAATGATCAAATTGCCCATTACAGTTGTCGTTGGTACACAAAATCAGATGTTTCCCAAAGAGATATAAGTAAACCTATTGTGCAAAAAGAATTAACATAGCAGGCTTGTATCTGCTTAGTCATGCTTACAGGTTGGCCTTTGGCTATCACCTGGGGACACGGATTTTGAGGGGGTTATTCCCTGGTAAAAATGGGTCATTGTAACTACAGTGTTTCTGAAAACAATATGCTTATGCTGGACACCTACTTCCTTTCTGGGTGCCTAGAGTTTTGATAGATGCTACGCAGAGAGTGCCTGTATGACCAGCCCCCAGTGAAAACCCTAGGAACTGGGTCTCTAATGAGCTTTGTCTGGTTGACAACATTTAACATATTTATTGCAACTTGTTGTTGGAAGAATTAGGCATGTCCCACGGGACTCCACTGGGAGAAGACTCTTAGAAGCTCACACCTGATTTCCTCTGGGCTTTATCCATGTACTTTATTTTTGTTGATTTTGCATGGTGTCCTTTCACTGTAATAAATCACAGCTGTACGTATGACTAGAGTCTTGTGAGTCTTCTCAACCTATCACCCACTTCCAATGCAACTACATATATATATTTTTTAAGATTTTATTTATTTATTTGACAGACAGAGATCACAAGTAGGCAGAGAGTCAGGCAGAGAGAGAGGAGGAAGCAGGCTCCCTGCTGAGCAGAGAGCCCGATGTGGGGCTCGATTCCAGGACCCTGAGATCATGACCAGAGCCAAAGGCAGAGGCTTAACCCACTGAGCCACCCAGGCACCCCTATATTTTTTTAAATATTCACTTAAAGAACATATACTAATCAGCTGCTTACTGTATATTGAGCTCATTTTGGGCTACTGGCGATACAGCAGTGTTCAAAAGAGATATTGCCCTGGAAAAACTTAAAAATGTCATAAATTATTGCAAACAGAATGCTGGGATGTCCTACGTGTTGATTATTTGGGTTCCATATGCTACTTTGGCCATCTACAAATTACAGTCAAGTTAGCAGTCAAATTAACAAGATCATTTCTAAAATAGTCCTTCTCTTGAAGCATGCATAGACTCAAGTTTTTACTTCTGATACCATGATAAGGCCTTCCTTTTTCTTCTTTTCAGTACCAATTTGTTATAACCAAACTTTGTAGTTTTTCCTGGGTTGTTTTATGATTATTCTCCAGTGTATCATGTGGGTACACTACATCTCTCTACTAAGTTGAAAGCAAACACAACATATTTTTTTCTTTCTCTCTCTCTCTCTTTTTTTTAATCCTAAGGTGGCTTATTCTGGTGTCCTACAGATAAAGTATGCTTCAGAAACATTTAATATTTTTAATGTTTCCAATGTGCTAAAACTATAACTGCTTTTCTACTTTTGAGCTTTACCTTTAACCTCATGGCCATCACAGGTCCATATTATATTTTAATTTTGGGTTTTTCCAAAGGAGCAGTGACTGAAGGGTAGCATTTTCCCCTGGGACTATCAGTTATCCATGTCAGGTCATTCAGTCTTTGTCCAGCTGTGGCTTTTGGTCCCTGAGCCACCACCAAATCCATGCATCCTTAACAATGTGTAGTGCTCAGAGAACTTGTCATTTCAATCACAGAGTCACGAAGGAGCACCGCAGATGTTTGGCTCTAATGAGACAGAGTTCATAGACACAACCACTTTCACACAGATTTCACAGAACTGAGCAGTTCAGAGAAAGGAAAGGTTTTCTGTTCCATTGTTGTTGCTTGTCTGTGTACCCCATGATCCAAAAATAATCATAGGCTGAGAGGTTAAGAAACAGCAGTGAGTGGCAGGTTGATGGGGGCATTAGGGAAGTGAAGGCCTGGAGAAGAGACCTTCAGTCACTTGTCAAAATGATGTGGACACGTTCTTTACCTAAATTAATGGGCAAATGTTTATCTTTTTCGATAATCAGGAAGTCTGTTTCTCTTCTATGGTAATTAATCCCTAAACAAATGTTATGATTTCAGGTGTTGCCTCCTTTTCTGGTAATTCCATGTCATTGGGTGAGAGACAAGAGCGAGAGATCTTAGAGTAAGACATTTAGATCAATCACTGCTTTATTGGGCTTTATTTATAAATACATTCTCAATCTTAAGTCAAAATTACAGTTTCTAATTACTTTTTTATTGGCATCATTAAACATTGTTTGGCCTCAGAATGATGAAATGGATTAATTATATGTCAGAGAATGATAGTGCAAGTTCTAAGTACATTGCCTGAGGTATATATCACTACTAATGATCTGGAGTTGTACAGTAGGCATTCATATTTTTGTTCCTATTGTTACTGTCAGAGTATTTTGTATATATATTCAATGACCTATGCTTTACTGGCCTAGCCTAGTATTGATTTGGGAAGAAAAAAAAAATGTATATATATGAAAAAAATTGTCCCAGTATTGTTTGATTTAATGAAAATTGAATTCAAAATTGTTAAAATATAGAGCTTTTTTTTCTCTTGGGTAAAGAAACCTTTATGAAGAATTTACAGTGAACCATTGAAAGCATGATAAGAAATTGTGGCTTCAATGTGCCTGAAGTCCTTTGCTCCTAAGTTAAGTATAGTGCACTACTATAAATTTGCAAGTGTACCATTTCATGCCCATTGCAGACATTTTATAGGTGTTTGCAATGGTTTGATAAGTTATCTAGCTGATCTCCTGTTACCCGATATAGTCTCAGCCTGCTACCTCTCCACCATTTTGACTCCTCCTCTGCTTTGCAGACATTTTAGATACATACCCCAATATGAGAATTTTGCCCCCTGAATTTAGGAAAAGTATTTTGATAATTATAAATATAAATGTCCATTTCCTGTATACAAATGATAAATTTATTTATGAGTACTTATATTCCAGTAGTTTGGCCAACCTGACTTAAGTTGGAATGCTTTGGCCAGCTAAAAGCAAAGCCTATTTTAATGTATAACTAATGGACCTCAGTCTCAGGGAGGTTACTTTTTGAATGCTAATAACCCTTTCTTGGCTAGGTGCTGTAGTGGTGGCAGGAATAGGCAAAGTCTTAGCTGCCTTGGTCATAGAACCCTATTTAACAAGATACATAGCTAACCAATCCAGATACCTAACAGAATAAAACAGAGTTAGAAACAAAAATCAAGTCAAGATTAGTTTTCTGTAACCACCCCCCCACTGTACTATGCCCATAAGAATACTAAACTAGCAACAGAGCCCAGAGTTCCCTGCTTCTTTGATTAATTTTAGGTTTCACAATTAATGTCCCACCAGGGACCCACTAGCCTCCAACCTCCTTCCCTAAGTTCGAAGGCCAGAGTGATATTTCTGAATCCACTAGTTGGTGTTTAGTGGTAAAGTACTCCTTTCTTGGGCCCTGACCTCTTGCTAGCCCTAATTACCTTGTGAGGCAGGCAGTGTCAAGCCAAAACCTTGGGGACTTGGGCATCAGAGTTTCTGGGCCTCCATATTAGTCATGCTCTTTTCCCCCGGGGTTGTATTGGGCAAATTACTAAACTATTCTGAGCCTCAATTCTATTTTTAAAATGAGAGTTGACATCCCAGGTAATGCTGGACCATTCAGAAAAATACCTATGCTGAAAAGCAAGAAAGGAGTCAATAAATATATAAATAAATAAATACATAACAAAAGGATGGTAGTATGTCAAAGGGATACAGGAAGGAATGCGGACAAGCTCCCAAAGACCAAAGCAGGAACAATATGAGCGATAAAATTAATAACAAGACGCTAGATTGCAATTCAAACCATAAAATAAATATACATGAGTTCATACTGATATAAACAAATGTTGAATAAATAAACAGGTGGGGAAAAATGGCAAATCATCCTTGCAGGAGGATCCCACACAACAACATGGGTAAAAATGTTCCCTCCGGGAAGTGGAGTATAATTCCCATGCATGCCTCACTCCTCCTTGAGTGAGGCCTGGACTGACTGTCTCGAATCCACAAAAATGTAGTGAAGAGGAAGGGAAGTGTTTTCTTACAGCAAAAAATGCAGCCAGATACTACTATAACCAAAATGATCAAAGTTAACGTCACCCGTATAAGTCATGTTGATATCACGTACTCCCTGATAGAACATGGGGAAGAGAGCCCGTCCCCTTTGTGGCATTCTTCCCTCCAAACTCGTAACCTAAACCGATCAGAAGAAACACCCGACAAACCTCAGGCATGGGCCCAAGGAGACTACCCGGGTTCTGGAAGTTTCTTGCTTCTCACTCTGGATGCCAGTTAAGTAGATGTGCTCACTTTGTGAAAAGTCATCTAACTGGTCAATTCGGATGTGCTCATTTTTTTCTGTCCATATATCATACTTGAGTTTTTAACGTTTATGTTAAAAAAGAGACACCAGGAGGGAATAAGGAGTGCAGGTGTAGAGTTCACCGAGGAATCGGGCCATCTATCACCCCTAAATTTCAGTTTGTATTCTACGAACTGCCTTAAAACTCACGCCAGTCCCTTCTTAGGGTGATCTATAGTGCAGTGTGTATACACTGTCCTTCAGATGCTGGTAGCAAGCAGGACTCGCAGTGGGGCTGACTCATTCACTGGGTCATACCGCAACTCTCTGGGAGCCCACTGTCCATTCCGATCACTTCGGAGAGCAGGAGGGCCTGGGATGGAGACAATCCCCACTCACAGACGGAAAAGACACGGCTCTTAATAAGCACAAACAAATAAGGTACCTACAGCTCGTTTTCTTCTAAGCATAGTGGAGGAAAGTGTGTCTAATCTACCTGCCTGCATCCCTGTATTTTCTTTCAAGCCTCAGTTATTTTCAAATTCTTTATGTCTGGCCAGGATTAAAAAAAAAAAAAAAAGTCATTTCCCCCTTTTGGAGCAATTCAATCAGAGAATGGAGTGCTCATTTTTTCACCTAACTTGAGGCTTTCTGAGGTTTGTCGGTAAGCAGTGGCAGGCAACTAGAAAATATTGCTATGGCACAGAGAAAAATACGGTAATAGTTTTTGACTTAAAGACACTACTCACTTAGAGCAGGCTTTCTCATAAGAAATACCTATTAAGTAGCTTTAAGATCAATTGAAAAAAAGAAGCAGAAAAAGAAGTTTGTGGGGGTGGGGGTGAATGAGGAGTCAGCAAATGAGCAGGTTTCCATTTGAAATTTAAATTGGCAGCTGGCACTATTTGAATCATCCTGCATTTAATATAATTTGAATGGGGTAGATGATAGTGTTGCATTTTGAAGAGACGAAGCAAAACCTTGAATATGAGGGATGTACAAACCTCTGTTATTCCACTTTGCTCAATTGGACACACTTTCCTCCACTATGCTTAGAAGAAAACGAGCTGTAGGTACCTTACTTGTTTGTTCCTCATCAGCACAATGCACTAATGATGTAAGTCCAAGATTCAAACCACATGCTATGTGGCTGTAAACTATTAAGTGAAATTATTGAAATAAGGGGCCAAAAAGAAACTTTGGACTTGTGATAAACTGAAAGCAAACGAGCTATATAATGTGGACATTAAACTGGGATTCAAAGATGATCCTTAATAATCAAGCGATCGTCCTTGTAAGGATTAATCAGATAGGAATGATGAAAGCAAAAGTTAGTCCATATCAGAAATATTTAAAATTACCTTCTGTAAACCCACGAGAATGCACTTTATTTCACTCAACCATTGATTTCATACATTTATTTATTTTTATTTTTTATTTTTTTAAAGATTTTACTTATTTATTTGACAGATAGAGATCACAAATAGGCAGAGAGGCAGGCAGAGAGAGGAGGAAGCAGGCTCCCTGTTGAGCAGAAAGCCCAATGCCAGGCTCGATCCCAGGACCCTGGGATCATGACCTGAGCCAAGGGCAGAGGCTTTAACCCACTGAGCCACCCAGGTGCCCTGATTTCGTACATTTATTTCAATTAACATTTTGAATACACAGATCTCAAAAATACAGAGGCTTCCAATGCAAGGAATAGTAAGATTAGGATGGAAGATAAGTCAGAGAACAAAGGGATGAAAACCAAAGAATTTCATGAGCAAGACATTCTGACAGGCATAAGGACACCTGGTGTCTCAGACACGTGCTCTGCATTTCATTGTCTCACATGTGAGGGAAGGAACTGATAGGTATCGGTTCTCTAGAGAGAATAGGCACTTGCCTGTATTATAGCATTTTATCCTCCTGACACTGAGAAGCATGGGTTACTATTTGAGGTTAATCCATGCAGTAACTGAAGCTTGGAAGAATGAGTAACTTTAGGCCCACTAGAATTGGAACCCTGGCCTTCTGTGAGCCTGAAAGCTACTACTTTTGTGCAATACTTTGTGGATCCTCCATTTTCCGTAGTGACTACCAGTGAATACACCCGTATTAGGTGAACACCTCAAGGGAACTGTAATATTTATTGAGTGCATGGGGAACAAAATGGGGCTCTTTTTAATTTTATCCTTTTCCTGAATTAGCCGTGTGCTTGGACAGAAGATGAAGCAAACAAGTAATCTGTGACACTTGGGTTTGCAAGTGATCCTGAAAGAGTGAGCAAGAAGTCTGGTTGGGTGGACCCCAACTCTCTCCCCACAAGGGCATCGCTATGATGCAAAGAGAAGGCAAACTTAAAACTCCTCCTGCTTGCAGTTTGGTGTCTAACTCTGCACAACTATTTATATGGATTTGTGCATAACTTCTGTGTTTTAGTTTGTTAATTTACCAACTGGGAGAGCAAAGGTACACCATTGGGGTTCATTGTGAGTATGAAAGAAGGTGCTAGATGTGCAGAATTGAATGCAGTACCTGCACTGACTTAACTGCTAGCCCTCCTCCTGTTCTACACTTGCTCTTCCATAGAATAAAGGAAACTGACAGCAAGGACTGGGTTTATTTGCATGGCCTATGGCAAAGAAATATGCAGAATCCTACCAATTATTCAGGATCATGTGGATCGAGCATAGAGATATTTGTTCTACTTTATTTTTTTCCAGATTTTTGGATTCATATTCATAAACTGACTTGTTGCTTAAGGGCCAAAGATGGAAATGTTCAAGGCGAAGTTGTTTATTTATTCATGGGATTCTTGTTCACCAGTTTCCAAATGTCTACTTTGCTGTGAGAATGAGATCTTGGTGGGAATTGTCTCTCAGTCTCCACAGTTCACTCAATTTCCCTAATTCTGGGTATTAATATTGTGTTAAACATAGGAGGGCAAATAAGCTCAATAATTGGTCCAATATTATTCACTTCTCATTTAAAGTGTCAGCCCAGGGAAGACAAATATTTTATGTAAATTCAATAAGAAGTGAAAGAATATAAATTATCAAGTAACCAATATCTTAAATATATAAGCTGAGAGTATAATCAGGCATGAGGGTTCCAGGAAGGGTGTTTTCACAGTTGTGCATAATTTAAAAGGAGAGGGCAAGTATAAATATAGGTAATAAGGGATGAAAGTATTTAAACTTTTAAAATATTTAAATGCAGTTTGATTACAGCCCAAAACAACTTTTTTGCCCTGTCATCTGGCATGACTAAATATAGCCTTGTGTTCTAGTAGATCGGAGATGGAAGTACTCAGTGGATAATTAGCCTCTTGTATTAAAAATAAAACGTATAAATATCACCTCATTAGTGGGATTGAATCCTGACTATAACCTGCCCTCTTCATGATCTGGAATAATCCATGGGACATTTAGAAATCTCATATACAGAACGGAATATCCAAGACTGGGTTTCAGGACTAGTAAGTGTTGGGACTTAGTCATGAAATGTGATGGTTCTTGGATTTTAGATGAGTGAGCTCTGGGAGGAAATCAGTGAAATGAAAAGACCTTGGCATTGTGGGATTTGCTAGTAGTCTTATTTTTTCTAACTTTGTATATTCTTCTTAACTTTCCTTGCATATTAAGCCATTATGTTCTCACCAAGGAGATAATGACAAGTATTTGATTCTTAATTGTTTTCTTTCAGGTGGGTCCATATTTCAATCAAAGGCAAATGGCAATACCATAATCCAGTTATTCTAAGGATCACCTATGACTGGGTTCAAATGTGCAGACATTAACATAAATGTTCAAAGGGCGATAGTTCTTAGCCACTGAGGAATTTAACATTTCCCCAGACTTTCCAGGAATCACCAACAATATGTCCAATCAGTGTGTTACTCATCTCCCGTCTTTCCCTGAGTTTCTGAGAACTCAAGGGCATTACCTCTGAAGTTCCAAGCACTTTACCTTTTTCTCCTTTGGGCATAGAAGTGCTTTTGGGTACCACTCTGGCACTAAAGGATACCAATGCAGTCTTATGTACCATGGTGCAATAGGAATGAGGCCTGGGTGCCTCTTCCCCTTATTCCTTATTACACATCCTGCTGCAGATGCTTGACTTAGACCTGGAGAAAATCTAATGTGGGCCAACTCCTTTCATCCCTATTCTAGCCCTTATCTCACCACCATGCTCTACACCTGAAACTAACACATTATATGCAAAGTATACTTCCATTGGAAAAAAAATAAAAAGCCATTCCATACTGCCTAAATTATGCTATTCCTAAATCTCAGTAATGTAACACACACACACACACACACACACACACACATTTTTTCTTCTTCTTCTTCCACAGAATGTCTAACATAGGTCATCAGGGGAACTCTGCCCATGGGAGACCATCAGAGACTCAGGTGGGATGATCACTCCCCATCTCAAATTCTGCTAGTTCCTTTTTAATGGACAGTTATTGCTTGACCTGAGAGGGACACATGTCACTTTCACTTACAGCATGGCCATAGCTATCCCATGACCTTCACTCAAGGGAGCAGTGAGGTCCAGGAAGTACTGATCTACCAGATGCTCTGATGGAAGGAGAACTGGAAAGATCTGATGAACACCACCACCAATTTCCAGCTGGGCTCAAAACCAGTCTGAGTGAGGATCATTGTAAGCCTGTTGCCTGTATTATTTATCACAGTTTCCTTTTCCTTTTCTAGACCTCTACACCAGACCACTCCTTCTTTAGGAAATAAACAAATAAACAGGCTGTCAGTTAATGCAAAAAGACATTGTCACAGTTTCCCCAGTCTCTAGGTTCACTGATCTAATTTGGGCTCTGCTAGGAGGCCCAAGTTTAACACAGTCTTATTTCTGAAAGATGTTTACATCCCATGCACTTTAAAAACTGATTTTACTCTCACAAAATATTTAAGATTAAAGTAAGTCCATTCAATGGTCTGAAGCTAAATCAGAGAAAGGCTGTATGGCTTACTTAAACCCACCAAGCTAGTTAATGGTTAAATTTAGTTTGTAATTTTTGAGTGCAGGCCTAATAACTATTCTTTTCTTTCTGAACCCTTTTAATTACTTCTCAAAAAAAAAAATGGAATAAGTACAATTATACTCTAGAGGCTATAGAGAATTTCTTTTTTCATTTTAGTTATATTACTTTCCTTTCATAATAACTGGGGATGATGAGTAGAGATCTGAGTAGAAGAATTTGTTCTTAAATCTTAATGAATTATCATAAAGGTATTAACTGCTCGATAATCTTAGTAAATGGTCATTGGATTTTTAATTTTACATATTTACTAATCCCAAAAGCACAGATCAGGAAAACTAGGCATATTACAATAAAATCAAATGCTAGTTGGTGATACTGAAGTGTACAATAATCTCAGTTAATACCGTCTCAATCCAACCAATTACTCAAGTAAAACACTTCTAATCCTTCCTGACTCTTCTTTTTTCTCTGCTCTCCTATCCCCACCTAATCCAGCAGGAAATCCTACTATAGCTCTTATTTCAAAATATATTGAAACCAACCTGGTTTCTCCATCTGCACAGCTAGTCCAAGCCGTTAGCCTCTTTCTCTTGAAGCATAGAAACAAGCCTTATAACTTATTTTCCTGATTCCCTGCTTGCTTACCAGAGTCATTTTTCACCCAGAAGCCAGAATAATTTTTTCAAATACTTTTTTATTATGTAATATAATGCACATACAGAAAAATATATAAAGCATAAACACAGCAGTTAACTAATTATTATAAGGTGAAGATACATGTAGTTACCAATTTAAATAAGAAATAGAAAATTATCTATATGAGGAAGCATTAGCACTAGGTATCCCTGATCATAGTTGTTTTTCTCTCCCTTAGATGTAATATTTATCTTGAATTTTATGGTAATCATTTCCCTGATTTGTTTTATATGCACTCTCATGCAATATAAATTTTCTAACTTCTTTTTAAATTTTATATGTTTATATAAATTCAGATAATTTGTATTATTTTCATGTCTAACTACTTTTGATCTATTTATCCATATTGTTCATGTGTTTCTGTGGCTCTGTTGGCGTTTTTCCTGTTCTCCGTTGCTGTGTAACAAACCACCTCCACTGGCACTCCAAAGTGGTATAAAATGGACATCTGGTTTCTTATGCTCATAGATTCTGTGGGTCAGCAATTCAAATAAAGCACAGCTTAAAGACTTTCCTCTATCATGGAGTACTGGGGCCTAACTGGAAAGACTCAAATGTCGAAGGACTAGAATTATCTGGAGGCTTCTTGGTTCTCATGTGTGGCAGCTGGGCCAGGATGACTCAGCTAGTGCTGTAGGTCAGAGTGCCTGCAAGTGTCCTCTCTTTAAGGCTTGAGCTTCCTTACAGCATGGTGGTGTCAGGGCCAATGCTTTCATATGTGGCAGCTCAGGACTCCGAAAGTGATGGTTCTAGCAGCTTTTAGTAGAAATGTATGTCCTTTCATGACCTGAACTCTTAAGACTTGTGGCATTTCCACAAAAATGTCAGAGTTTCTACAGCCCAACTAAGTTCAAAGGGAGGATACATGGATTCTACCTCTTGACTAGAGAAGTGTCAAATAGTTTTTGGCTATCTTTTAAATAACGTGATGGCATTCCATTGTATGAATATACTATAGTTTATCCACTCCATTCTCTTTTTGAAATTGTCTTCTTTGGGGCACCTGGCTCAGTCGGTTGAGGGTCTGCCTTTGGCTCAGGTCATGATCTTGGGGTCCTGGGATCGCACCCTATGTCAGGCTCCCTGCTCGGTGGAGAGCCTGCTTTCTCTCTGGCTCTCTCTTCCCACACATGCACACATGTGCACCCTCTCTATCTTATTTCTCACTCCCAAATAAATAAATAAAATCTTTAAAAAAATAAAGTTATCTTCTTTAATGATCAAATAATAGCAATATTAGAAAACTATTTCGTGAGTCAGAATTTCACCACCTTAACTAAACAGGTATTTTCATTAGTCCATATTCCCTTCCAGGGACTTGTCCATATAGCTGAATATTCTTACCGAGAGGTTGTCATACAGTTGGGGGCTCAAATTTTTTCATTGAACATATCTTTGCTGCTTTTTATCTATTTTTATTTTTTAATTTGAATTGTGTGTTTTTGTTTATTTTTTATTGACATACAGTTGACATACAATGTTGTATTAGTTTCAAGTGTATGGCATAGTAAGTGGACACATCTATACTATGCATTATGCCACGCTCACCACAATTAATGTGGTTACCATCTGCCACTGTACAACATTATTACAATTTTTTTTACCATATTCCCTGTGCTATATCTTTCATCCTCATAACTTACTTATTTTATAATTATCCATTCTATTCTTAATGGATATTGGGGTTGTTTCCATTTTGGACTCTTAAGAACAATGTCCCTATAAACATTCGTGGATATCTATTCTGGTACACATCAGCATGCATTTCTAGGAGAAAGATACATAGGAGTAGAATTGCTGGGTCTTAGGTATGACATATTCAGTTTTACTAGACACTGACAATGTGTTTATCAAAGTGATTGTACCAATTTACACTGATCTCAGGCATTAAAAATAAGAACACACTTGCCAACATAAAGTCATCTCTTTAAATATAATGCTTTTTGCTTCAGTGCCCCACAGAGATTCCAATAGCACTCGCCATAAAAATTAAATCCTTTTCCATGGCTTACAAGGGCCTGGATGACCTGGTTTCTGCCTACTTCTGTGACCTCCTGGCATATCACCTTGCCACAAAGCTCCAACCCCACTTGCTTTCTTTCTGGTCCTAATATGAAACACACTTGTCCCCTATATGGGACCACTGCACCTCTATTTCCCCTTCCTGAGAAGCTTCTATCCCCCAGTTCAAATATCTGTTCCTCAGAGAGTTGTCTGACTACCGGTCTAAACTGCATCCCCCTCCCCACCCCTGGTTTCTCTCCTTCATGATCTTCTTCTTTCATCAGGTCACATAGCAACACATAACATGACCTTTATGTATGTGCTTACGGATTTGTTTTATATACCTTACCACCAGAATCCACAGTGACTTGAAACGTGTAAAAGACTGTTTTTTGAACTAATGTATTATCTTTATAATTAAAAACTAATTGAGCAAACTTGCTTAGGTGTTGGAAAATAGAAGCTACATTCTATATTCTTCTGATATATTTCTTCACATCTACTGTCATGCTTCAGATAGGTGAATAATCAATGATACTAATAATTTGAATAATTCGGCCAAACAGTAATGTTGAAATTGAGTGAAATTGTATGGTATAGATTGGCTCTTGGAAGTCTGAGTTGATCACTGTCAACTCGGAAATGTCAACAGGAACTATGGCCATTCCTGCGTGTGAAAAGGCAGTTTGAAGACTACAACCTGCTTGACTGATCTTGTTATCAATTTTCTCCTTTTAATATCTTCAGTTTCTTTTTGTTGTCTCTCCCCCAACCCTTTGCTGGATAACGCTCAGGCGTCTGCTGCAGGCTATTAGGATGCTAAAATTTGACTCTAATATTTTTGAAACCGATAAAAGTGGCAGATGCGAGAAAAACTGTCTTTTCAACAGAGCAAGCAGCTCTTTGTTTGGCAGTATATGGAGACCCAAAAAAGACTTTGGTGCAAATTGTCCCTTTTCATATGACCATCACGTGAATGGGTCAGTTAATTATGTGAACGTAAAACTTCTGCATGGAAACAGCTGAGAAACTACATGTGAAGAAGTTGCACTGCTCTGGAGAAGGACATGAACGCTCAGGTCAGCTTAGTTGAAGGTGGTCACATCTCAGCTGACTGTGCGTCCTTCAGCCCAGCGATTTTTCAAGCTTTTGCTATGTTGGACTTGTTAAAACATAGATTGTTGGGCCCCTCACCCAAAGTTTACTCAGAGGGTCAGAGGGAAGTAGAGCCTGAGACTTGGCCCACATGATAAGTTCCCAGGAGATAAGCTTGCTGTTGGTCTGCATGTCCCACTGGGAGAATGGCTGTTTCCAGACAAGCTGTTCTTTCCTCCCTCTCCAACCTCCAGAAATCTCTCTGATCTTCCCCTGGGGTCCCAAAGACCTGTTCACAAATACTCACTTTTATCCCCAGCCCCAACCCCTTTTGGACCGTGACTCTTCTCTTTCTATAAGATGAGTAGACCTTTCAAACTGGTTGAGGTTTTGACAGTTCAGACTCCTTGACCTTGGAAATGTCTTCTCAAACCCAGCTCCATACTCTCCTCCCATATTTTGGTAAATCATGTGCCCTTGTTTCTCATGTTATCCAGATTTCAATTTTTTCCACCTATTTTGCTTCCTCTCAATCTTTGCTTTTGGTTTACTTGATTATCATAAATATGAAGAGTGATTTCTATCTAGAGTAGCAGTTAGTGATGACAGATAAATTTATCATTGTGGACAAAACCTCTGCATCAGCTTTTTCTGAATTCTGGAATACAGACAAGTCTCGGGGGCTGAGTAAGAACCTCCTGAAGGAGTTTACAAGTAAAACAAGGAGATCCTCGCCCCACCCCAGGTTTGCAATTTTGAATGAAAAATCCTGAGGATGATGCCCAAGAATTAGCATTTTGAAGGAGTCATCCTTGGACCAACCTCCACAATCCACTGATTTAGACAGTGATAAAAGGTATTTAAATGCTGCTTGCTCAAATCTGGGTAATCCAAGCTTTTTCAACCCTGTGGACTAAGTCAATAGTCATATTTTCCAGCAATATCAGTATTTCCAACTCTTCATATCCAACATTCCCTTGGTGTGTGTGCAAATAGATGTTAGTATTATGTTGCTGCAGTGGTGTTATTTTCTTTATTCCCTGCTGATACCCACTTTGGAACTCTGCATGCAAAAAACATGGATAATGATGTGACACAGAGAAGGGTCCTCACCTTGGGTTTCCCTCTGAGCCTCTTTTGCTAGCATTCTTTAAGTTTGCCATAGCAGTTTATTCACACAATTGATCTTATCTTTCCTGTCAATGAAACTAGCCCAGAGGTTTTCCCCAGAAGACTTTTCTGATAACACAGAGGCACAACGGAAAGGGCATCATGTTAAAAATAGAAGAGATAATATTTTCTCGGCAATATGAGTGCCCCCGTCTGCTACGTCTTTCTCATCCTTGGGTTTCTCTTTTGGATGCATTTTTTTTTTTTTCCCAGAGATTTCTTTTAAAGCAGAAGCTACAGGGAGGAAAACAGGCTAATGCTCCGAGGTCTATCATGAAGTTTCATGGCAGGGGAGAGGCTGGAAGGACATTCTCTGCCTCTCCTCCCTGACAGCAGCAACAACAGCAAAATAACATTTTGTATTCAGATCTCAGTGGACTGGAGTGGGGAAAACAGGAATGCCACAAATGATGACAATTTGGCTATTGATGAGCAATGTTTCAAAAAGTCTGAATCAACATGGTGAAGAAGGAGATATGTCAGGGAATGAATGACTGTGGAACCATTGAGGTGTTGTTTAAAATCCTTATTGTCCCATCTCTGTGCATGTTTTTCTTGCTCCATACCTTCTTTCCACCAATGCTACTGCTGTCCCCACCTCCCCACCACCACCGTCACCTCTGCCACCTCCCCTGTCATCACCATTCCATCGTTATCACTGCCCCCCATCCTCATCACCTCCCCCATAGCATTAGCTTCCAGTCTTAGTGCTGCCACCATCATACCAGTCCTGACTTTCCAGTACCCTCTGCTCACTTTCCATTCTGCCTTCTGAGGAAACGATCACATAAATACTAGAGTTTATTATTTTTTTCAGATTCATTCATTCATTCATTCATTCATTCATTTGACAGACAGCAAGAGAGGAAACACAAGGGGCGCCTGGGTGGCTCAGTGGGTTAAAGCCTCTGCTTTCAGCTCAGGTCTTGATCCCAGGGTCCTGGGATGGAGCCCCACATCGGGCTCTCTGCTCAGCAGGGAGCCTGCTTCCTCCTCTCTCTCTGCCTGACTCTCTGCCTACTTATGATCTCTGCCTGTCAAATAAATAAATAAATAAAACTTAAAAAAAAAAAAGAGAGAAAAAGAGAGAGAGGGAACATAAGCAGGCAGAGAGGGAGAAGCAGGCTTCCTGCTGAGCAGTGAGCTCAATGTGGGGCTCGATTCTGGGACCCTGGGATTGCGACCTGAGCCGAAGGCAGACGTTAATGACTGAGACACCCAGACGCCTCAATACTGCAGTTTAAAAGACCGATGAAGCCTGATCCACACACTCTCTGTCAGAAACAGAGTAGCAGAGATCAGGTGTTTTTCTGGACTCGCATGAGTGACTCCGATTCCTCATTTTTCACAGGGCAGGCTTTCAAGAACAAAATCTCTCAAGAGAAGAGGATTTGGGGGGCCTGGTATCTCTGCTCTGCCTTACCAAGCCCTGTGGGGACTGTTCCAGGTACCACTCAGCTTTGCCCTGGGTTCCTCTCTACTAGGGCTCCAAACTGAAATCAGACCTGTTCAAAATAGAACCCTCATCTCTGTGCAAGAGCAGTACTCCAGGCTCCTTCTTTCGCCTGCAGGTAGCACCTACGCTTAATTTTCAAGTATTTTATAGAGAAGTGTGTAAGTCTACATACTCTTCAGGATGGTTGTTTGCAGGAACCAGTCGTCAACACCAAGAGAAATTGGCAGTTAGAAGTCCTCAAGAACTTGCTTGGCTGTGTTTTGAAAACTCCAGTATTTTTCTCAAACTGTGCCTTTTTTTAAAGAATAATAACTCAAGTAAAGAAAACAGGCCGCATCTATGTTTTTATCCTCCAGCCCCACTTCCTCCTCCACCCCCACGACCACTCCCATAGTCTTTAGGATTCTCATCTTGCTTTGTTTGTTTTGTTTCTGTTATAAACATTCCAAGATGAAAGAAAAAAAACAAAAAAAAAAGACTGGGTGATTGTCACAAAATGAAATGAAAACGCTCACAGCTCTGCTCTCACAAATAGATGGTTTGGGGCTCACCGAGACCAGTTCTCCAGTTTACAGAACAAAGCAATACATGCTTGGTTTATGCCCCAGGGTAGAGTTCAATCTGTGTTATTCTGTTTCGGGGCGGGGGGGTGGTCTGCAGTTCCCCTGGTCATCAGCATTGAGATACATACATGAAGCATGCTCATACAGTAAGTTACCTGAGCACAGTGAAGCCTCATGAAATCTGAAGGCCATGCAGGCCACTGCTCACCTGAGTCTTCCCTGTGATGTCTGCCATAATCGTGATTCAGATAGTCTGGATACTGATCACAGCTATCCCTTAAAGAATATTTAACTGTGGCCTTCTTAAAGCAAACAAAAAGATGCATTGATAAAGAGTAAACAAACACTCTGGGAAGAGAATGGTCTGCAGTCTACTACGAATAATTATGTACAAAAAGAATGTACATGGCGTGCCTGGATGGCTCAGTTGGTTAAGTGTCCGACTCTTTTTTTTTTTTTTTTAAAGATTTTTATTTATTTATTTGATAGACAGAGATCACAAGTAGGCAGAAGGCAGGCAGAGAGAGGGGGGGAAAGCAGGCTCCCCGCTGAGCAGAGAGCCCCATGCGGGGCTCGATCCCAGGATCCTGAGATCATGACCTGAGCCGAAGGCAGAGGCTTAAACCACTGAGCCACCCAGGCGCCCCTAAGTGTCCAACTCTTGATCTCAGCTCAGATCTTGATCTCAGGGTTGTAAATTCAAGCCCCACATTGGGCTCCATGCTGGGCATAAATCATACTTAAAAAAAAAGTAATAATGCACATATTCAAAAGAAGGAATTATGCAAACCAGTTGTAGACCTATTTTATTTTATTTGGTTATTTTTACTTTTTTTAAAAAAATTATGGGGGCGTCTGGGTGGCTCAGTGGGTTAAGCCTCTGCCTTCAGCCCAGGTCATGATCTCGGGGTCCAGGAATCAAGCCCCACATTGGGCTCTCTGCTCAGCAGGGAGCCTGCTTCCCCCTCTCTCTCTGCCTGCTGTTCTGCCTGCTTGTGATCACTCTCCCTCTGTCAAATAAATAAAATCTTTAAAAAAAAATATGTATCTTTTTGACAGAGAGAGTGAGAGCACAAGCCCAGAAACAGACAGAAAGGGAAAGCAGACTCCCCACTGAGCAGGGAGTCTGATGCGGGGCTCGATTCCAGGACCCCAGGATCATGACCTGAGCTAAAGGCAGACGCTTAACCGACTGAGTCACATAGGCGTCCCTTGATTTTGAGTACCAACCAAATCACAAGCTAGATATGGGAGCTCTGATGACTGGGCTTCTCAGAGTTTCATTTCCTTAATCTGTAAAATGAGAGTAAGAACATAGTAAGCACTTAGTAAGTCATGTCTCCACAGACTTTGGGTTCTGCCATGAGTCTTTAGTTTCTCCTCGACACACTATGCCTACAATAATAGATCAGGAATTGCCTTTACCTGCTGTACTGTATGATCTGTGCTATACATTTTTTGCTTCAAAGCCCTTCTGCTTTAGTCTAGATTTGAGTCTTGTGAAAAGCATGGCTGAATGGTTCTGGGACACTCCAAGTCTCAAACCTAAGCATTTATTGTCACCAGTATATTTGGCAGAAATCTTTTGTCTGGGGTTCACGTTATTCTCCACTATAAAACACCAGGTTGGGAAGGAAAAAGAACCACTTTTAGTGGGAAGAGGCTTTTGTTTGTTTGTTTGTTTGTTGGCTGGAAATGGAAACTGAATGTGGGATCCTTATATGGCGCTCATCACCCCTCTTTTGTATTGCTTTTACTATTTCCCTAGGAGTGATAGCTGGGAGGAAGGGACCCATGTTTAATAACTTCATGCTAAATATTGTGGGCCTTATACTGACATAAACACACACAGGCATACACACATGCACACACAACTAAGCTGACCATTAATTCAATAACTATTTATTCGAAAACTCTGCTCCTTAACTTTTTCAGTTAATCGGATGATCAATATTTATTGAGTGCCTATGCGAGTCATTGTTTTAGTAGACATTATGATGGATAAAGACAAGTATTAGGGTGCATTCCTTGCTTTTAGAAAGCTGACAGAGTCTTGGAGGGAACAAAACAGAATCATTGGATACCAATTAAGGACAAATAATGGTTTGGAATGATGGTGATTTCCAGTGATGTGAGCTTTCAGAAGATGCCAGTGGATTATTCTCTTTGGGAAAGAAAATTAATGAATTAATGATGTTTAGAGTCTTTTCTATGTTCAAACTGGGAAGCTGGATGAGGGTTATTTATTTATTTACTCTTAATTTTTTCCATTTTTAATTCCAATATAGTTAACACACAGTGTTATGTTCATTTTGTGTGTACAATACAGTGGTTCAGCAATTCTACATATTATTCAGTGCTCCTCATGACAAGTGTACTCTTAATCTCGTCCATCTTGTTCACTCACTCTCCCATCTCTGCTCCCGTAACCATCTGTTTTTTTCTCTATAGTTAAGAGTCCGTTTTTTGGTTTCTCTCTTTTTTCCTTTGTTCTGTTTCCTAAATTATGCATATGAATGAAATCATGTGGTATTTGCCTTTCTCTGACTTATTTCACTTAGTGTTATACCCTGTACATCTATCCGCGTTGTTGCAAATGACAAGATTTCATTCTTTTTCGTGACTAAGATTCCATTGTATGTCTATACACCACATCTTCCTTATCCATTCATCTACTGAGGGGCACTTAGGCTGCTTCCACCATTTGACTATTATAAATAATGCTTCAATATACATAGGGGTTCATACATCTTTATGAATTAGTGTTCTTGTATGCTTTGAGTAAATACCCAGTAGTGGAATTACTAGTTCATCTGGTATTTCTATTTCTAATGTTTTGAGGAACCTCTATACTCTTCCACAGTGGCTTCACCAGCTGGCATCCCCACCCACAGGTCACAAGTGTCCTTTTCTCCACATCCTCATCAATTGCTTCTTGGGTTTTCGATTTTAGCCATCCAGATATGTATGAAGTGACAACTCCTTGTAGTTTTGATGTGCATTTTCCTGATGATTAGTGTAGGAGAAAAGCTTTCATGGGCCTGTGAGTCATCTGTATGTCTTCTTTGGAGAAGTGTCTGTTCATGCCTTCTCCCCTTCTCATTTGGGTTTTGTGTGTGTGTGTTGAGTTCTATAAGTTACATATTTTGAATACTTAACTTTTATCAAATATGCCATTTGCATATATCTTCTTCCATTCAGTAGGTTGTCTTTTAGTTTTGTTGATTGTTTCCTTTGCTATGCAAAGATTTTTATTTTGATGTAGTACCAATAGTTTATTTTTGCTTGTTTCCTTTGCCTCAGGAGACATATCTAGAAAAATACTGATATGACTAACATCAGAGATACTGTTTGTGCTGCCTTCTAGGATTTTTATGGTTTCAGTTCTCACATTTAAGTCCTTAATCTATTTTGAGTTTATTTTTGTGTGTGGTGTAAGAAAGTAGTCCAGTTTCATTCTTTGGTACGTAGCTGCCCAGCTTTCCCAATACCATTTGTTGAAGAGATCTTTTCCCATTAGATATTCTTTCCTGCTTTGTCAAAGATTAATTGACCACATAATTTTGGGTTTATTTCTTGGCTCTCCCTTCTGTTCCTTTGATCTATGTGTCTGTTCTTGTGCCAGTAAGTATATTTGTCGTATATCTTGATACCCAGTATTGTGATATCTCCAGTTTTCATCTTTTTCAGGATTGCTGTGGCTGTTCAGGGTCTTTTATGGCTCTGTACAAATCTTAAGACTATTTGGTCTAGTTTTGTGAAAAATACTTTTGGTATTTTGATAGGGATTACATTAAATCTGAGGATTGCTTTGGATGGTATGGATATTTTAGCAATATTCATTCTTCCAATCCATGAGTGTGGGATAACTTTTCATTTGTTTGTGTCATTTTTAATTTATCAGTGTTTTATAGTTTTCAGAATATAGGTGTTTCACCCCCTTGGTTTAGTTTATTCCTAGGTATTTTGTTATTTTGTTATATTTGTAAAATATTACAATTTTTAAATTGTACCAAAAATTATTTTCATAATTTCTCTGCTTTTTTGTTATTAGTGTCTAGAAATGTAATGAATTTCTAGATATTATTTTTGTATCCTACAAACTTACTGAATTCATTGATCAGTTCCAGTAGTTTTTTGGTTGTCTTTAGGGTATTCTATGCACGGTATCATTTCATATTCAAATAGTGAAAGTTTTATTTCTTTCTAAGCAATTTAGATGTCTTTTATGCCTTTGTCATGCCTGACCACCATGGGTAGAACTTCTAGTACTATGTTGAATAAAAGTGGTGAGACTGGACATCCTGGTCTTGTTCCTGATCTTAGGAAGAAAGCTTCCAGTTGTTCCCCATTGAGGATGACACGAGCTGGGAGATTTTCATATATGTTGAGGTATGTTCCCTCGAAACCTATGTTGTTGACGGATTTTATCATGCATAGATATTGTACTTTGTCAAATGCTTTCTCCGCATCTACTGAAATGATCGCATGGTTTTTATCCTTTCTCTTGTTGATGTGATGAATCATCTTGATTTGTGAATATTGATCTACCCTTCCATCCTAGGAATAAATCCCACTTGATCATGGCAAATGATTTTTTTAATGTAGTGTTGGATTCAGTTTGCTAATATTTTGTTGAGGATTTTTTTCATCTATGTTCATCAGAGATATTGACCTGTCGTGCTCTTTCTGTGTAGTGTTTTTAGCTTATTTTGGTAACAAGTCATTGCTTCCCTCATAGAATGAATTTGAAAGTTTTCCTTCCTTTTCTATTTTTCAGAATATTTTGAGAAGAACAGGTATTAACTTTTCTTTAATTCTTTGGTAGAATTATGGGTGAAGGTTTTTAGTCATCTTCTGTTTAGATTCTATCTCTTAGCCTTTCTTTTTTTTTTTTTTATTTTATTTATTGACAGAGAGAGAGAGAGATCACAAGTAGGCAGAGAGGCAAGCAGAGAGAGAGGAGGAAGCAGGCTCTCTGCTGAGAAGAGAGCCTGATGCATGGCTTGATCCCAGGACCCTGAGATCATGACCTGAGCCGAAGGCAGAGGCTTAACCCACTGAGCCACCCAGGCGCCCCAATCTCTTAGCCTTTCTTGATCTCCAGCTTTATTTTTTTTTCTCTAGAGCAGGACTGTACAATGCCACATACATAATATGTACTTAAATCTCTAATAGCCACTTTTTAAAAAGTAAAAATAAGGAGGAGTTAATTATAATGATATATTTTATTTAAGCCAATATATTCAAATATTATCATTTCATGATGTCACACTAGTACATTTTAAGTGTTCAATACTCACACGTGGCTAGTGGTCACTGTATTTATTGAATACAGCAACTCTAGATTCTAATAACCACTGGAAGACATCAGAGAGATTTGGGCATTACCATATCTCTTATTACAAAGAATGCTGACTAAGTTGCTGGATGTTCCACTTTCTTCTCTCTCTCTCTCAACAATTTAATTGTTTATTTGAGAGAGAGAGAGAGAGAAAGAGGAGTGGGGAAGGCTGGTGTAGGGCTCAGTCTCAAGACCCTGAGATCATGACCTGAGCTGAAACCAAGAGTCAGACACTTAACCTACTGAACCATTGAGGTGCCCCTGGAGCTCCCACTTTCTAGAATAAGAGGTGCATTCTCCTGTCAAGGATCTTCCTTTCTTATTCTTCCTCTGTTTGTTGGCAGTGATCCAGGTGAGAATCCTGGCTTAGTTCTCAGCTCTTCCTTCCTTCCTCCAGTTGCTGCTGCTGCTGTACCTGCTGTCCAGCAAAAGGTGAGGGCAGAGCCACACCTCAGAAGAGTTAGCACAGGTTTTGCAGACGTGGAGTTTGGGCACAAAACGTCTAAAGGGACCTGGATGGTGTGTAAGTAGGATCACAGATAAGGGAGAAAAAGGAAAGCAATGGCAGGAGGATGTAGCAAACCTGAACAGAAGGACCCTCCTGCCCTTCTGCTCCCTCTCACTTCAGTGCTCTGTTAATATGATCTGCCAAATCCTGCTTTCCCACATGGGGATGTGCTGGCAGGTGGTAGGGTCAGAGAGTCAAGAGGAGAGAAAGAGTCTGATTTGGACTTTTTAAATTTCACCATATAATTCTACTTACATTTTGCATACAAGTTCTGAGTCAAGAAGAATTCATTACATTTCGGTGCTTGATCTGGAATTATTTGTCTCTTTAAGATATTCGTTTACTTTAAAAACATAGCCTCAGCATCTGAAGTTTGCCAAGGTCTGAGCCAAGAGCAAAGGATATAAGGAAAGGTAGGAGCTGGTACTTATTCTCAAGGTTCTCTGTCATACCCTAACCAGGAAGTTTGTGGGTGTCATCAAACTAAAACTTTCCAAATACATTTGTTCCTTCACTGAAGTTATCCTTAGGGCAGAAAGACTACAATTATTCTTGCCTTATTGTCTTATTTTTATTTTAATGCCTTGTACTTCTTTAATTGCTCTTCAGAAAAGTTAGTGTCTGAATGCACAAAGTGAATAAGAACAATTATCCTGTAACGTAGGTAGGGTTGCCAAATGGTTGACCTTCTAATAGTGGAATTTCAGGCATCACTAAACACGGAGAAGATGCCTTCAGGAGGGCAGACTATCCTTCCACTCTCTAAATTATATTATTTCTATATATGAGAGCAACCCAAGTGTGTGGACTGGTGTACCAAGAACTGGCAATTAGAAGTAAAATGTCTCATTTCTCATGAAGTCACCAACCCCTTGGATGTGGGCAGATCCCGACACAGCCACTTCCCTTTTGATCTCTGATCAGTCACTTAAACTCACATATTAGCCTTTAGTTTCCTCACCTCTCAAATGAAACCAATAATTTTAGCTAGCTAGAAATGTCTTAGGAAGAAACGAGGTAAAAATCTGTATATGAAATACATCTCCTAGAATGTGTATAACATGTCAAAAGTAAATATGGATAATTTCACTCTCGAAATAAAAACCAAAGTAGTTTCATTCCCCATGTAGAATAAAGTCCAATGTGTTTTTCATTATCTTGACCCGATATACCCCAGATATGGCTTCTATCAATTCTCCGCCTGTAGTCCAAATTTGTTCCTGCTTTTAAGACTTGGAACTAGTCCTTTATTTTTGGAATGTTCTTCCCCAAGACCAAAGCCCAATAATCTTTTACTCTAAAAGGTGAGATGGCAAACATTTTTACCTTTGGAGGTCATGCGGTCTCTGTTGCAACTATTCAACTCTGTTTGCTATTGTAGCAGAAAAACAGCCACAAGTAATACATAAATGGGTAAGAATGACTCTTTCTCTGTTCCAATAAAACTTTATTTACAGAAAAGGTGATGAGCTAGATTTGGTCCCTCATAGTCAGCTGACCCCAGCCCTAGAGCTTTCCACATCTGACTTTTTCTGGTTATTTCAGTTTTAGATCAAGTAGAATCTGAGGCCTTCCTTGTCAACTCTATCATAAGTCTCTTTGAACCACTTCTTAAATATATTGTCTCTTTTACTTCCTTCCTAATATGTATTTCTATCTTAAATTATCTAAGTTACTCCTGTGTTTATTGGTTTAAGTGTCCAATTTCCATGTCACCATAATCTTAGTTACTAGAGAAAGGACTAGAACAGGGTGGGTGCTCAATAAATATTATATTATACACATGACTAAGTAATTTATTAAAAGAAATGAAATTTGATGGAAAATTCCAAATTTTAGTAGTAAGAAATCAAGATCCTTTGGGGATGGTCAGAGGCACATGCAGAAGAGTGGTTCCTGCAAATTATGAATCCCCCTGCATGAATTTTCATAAGCAAGTCAACCAAAAAGCCAGACCTATGTGAAAAAAAGTGGCTTTTTTTTTAAATTGATTATCTGGGTACAATATAAACTGAATATCACCATTTTTTTCCTGGTTAAGAAATAAATACATTGGTCATCACAGTCCAAACCAGAGGCATAAGTAATTCTAGCTCATTAACAAGCTGTGTGCATTGAAATGATTTTGATTAATGAATTTTGAAGATTTTATTTATTTATTTGAGAGAGAGACAAAGTATACACAGAGGGAGAGGGAGAAGCAGAGGGAGAAGCTGAGCAGGGAGCCTGACTGGACTCAAGGCGCAATTCCAGGACCCTGAGACCAAGATCTGAGCTGAAGGCAGAGGCTTAACCAGCTGTACCACCCAGTCACCCCTTGATTAGGGTTTTAAAGGCAGCTTTTAGTAAAACAAGATACTCTATGCTACCAATCAGAATTTTCTGAGGATTTTAGCAAAAAGAGGCAAGCTTTTCCTTTTCTGCCATCAAGGATAATTTTTGTAATGGGAAACAGACAAAAATTAGATACGTAATAATTGTGGCCTATCAAACGGTGTTTTGGCGAGAAATAAAGGACTCGTGCAAAAAAGGGTTAGCCAAAGAAAAATTAAGGAAGCTGTGAGAGTACTATATACAGAAATGAGGACAAAGCTAAAGAAACCATCTAAGAAATGTGAGGCACTCAAGGACTCAAGAGCAGTCAGAAGATATTCCTGCCTTTAGAAGGAAGGAATTAGGGAAGAAAATTATATTACCAGAGTCCAGTGAGAGCTGGGTCCTGAAGGGAGGGCAGCCATCAGGAGCTCTGGACATAGAGAAATGTGGTTCCTACAAGAACCTCAGCAAGGCAACCTTTCTGTCTTTTGACTCTGCTAAACCCAACAGGAAGTCAGAAGGTATGAGAACTTGCATCCATAGTCTATGGAAGCCAGGCTTTGTGGATACCAAGTCAGAGAGTAGAACTGAATAGAATAGGAAAGAATAGAATAGAATAGAATAGAATAGAGCTGCGGAGAGCAGAAGAAAAATAGCTAGCATAGTAGGTAAGGTAGGTAAGCTACATGACAAGAGATTACATTTTAGAAATCTGCATTTATCGGGGTGCCTGGGTGGTTCAGTGGGTTAAAGCCTCTGCCTTTGGCTCAGGTCATGATCCCAGGGTCCTGGGATCGAGCCCCGCATCAGGCTCTCTGCTCAGCGGTGAGCCTGCTTCCCCCGCTTCCCCCTTTCTCTCTGCCTGCCTCTCTGCCTACTTGTGATCTCTGTCTGTCAAATAAATAAATAAAATCTTAAAAAAAAAAAATCTGCATTTATTCAGTTGATTTTATTTACTCTGCAGTATGGGAATGCAACAGAAAATAAAAGATCAAGAAGTTTTATGGGTGTGTTTTTAATACTTAAGGAAGTAGGTCAGAATAGTTCCAAGATTACTGGCAGAGTTTGCCTAACTCAAGCCAATCTATTTGAAGGCCACCAGTCTTGACGAATTAGAAATTACCTTTCCATTCTGATGCCTGGGGAAGAAACATCCAGAACTAAGTATAATCTTTTGCTTGGGAGAAAAGAACCAGAGTAAAATCCTTCATCTCCAGGACAACACGGAATCTTCATTATTGCCAAAAACAGAAAAGAAAAATAGCTTATACATTCCTGGTAATGAAGGTTAATCATTTATAGGCAATATTCTGCACTTTTTATTTTTTTTAGTTTTATCAAGCAAAATAAAATGTCTTTTTGACTGCCAAAGCAAACATTATAAAACAGGTCCTGAAACCAACATCCTAGGACTGGTATCTCTAACCGAAGACCGCTTTGCTTTAATATCTACTAGAATGAACACAAATTAGATGCTGATCCATCTCTTTTACAGATTATACACTTGCCTAGAGGATAAATATCATGCTATTCCTACTAGAGTTGTCTACCATGTGCACAGGGTCCTTCCCAATTGTTTTTATGCCAGTGCGAAAGGATAATATTTTGCATCTTTTATGCACAGTTCTTCAAGTAACTGTATTTTAATCTCTTATTATGCAATGACAAATTTGATTTTCCAAAAAAACTAGTTGCTTTGTAAATTGATTTAAGTGATCTGTGTTCTAAACTTGTTGCAAAGTCTTGGTCCAAGTGTCTGCTAGAGGGAAGGAGAGGAGATGCTGGTTATTTCCTTAGCAGATTTCAGGAGCACAGCTCTTTTCTACTAAGGTGTTTATCTCTCGTGATGTTCAGAGTTGTCTTCACATGAGCCAAACAACTTATTTTGTAATTCTCTCATCATAGATGTTATTAAGCTCTTTCTTAAAGAGAAATTTAGAAGAAAAAATGAACTTGTATGAAATATTTTCAACAGCAGTCTATTTGAAATTAAACTTGATTTCATTGGTATGCTGGCTTAGCCACTAACTAACTTTGTGACCTTAGACAAGCCACTTACCCTCTGTGGTCCTCAGTTTTCTCATCTATAAAATGAGAGGGATGGGTTAAGAGGTCCCTAAAGCCCTTTATAATTCCAACAGACTGTGATTATGAGTCTATGTTATCCCTGGAAATATCATGAAAAATAAAAATAAAACTGATTGAGTTGAAAATGGTCCAACAATTGCAAAGAAATATTTGACATTGTAATCATGAACTCGCATCAGTTAGTCTTTTGGCTCTTTAATTTGGGAAGCAGATGCTTGATTGCTTGTTTAAAGCCTGTGTAAAAAGCCCAGCCTAGCCTTGTGAAAGCTCAAAATATTCTTAAGCAGGGATGTCAATTACATAATTTTCTAGACCTGACAGTTTGGTTGAAATTAACCCACAGCATATTTGAAAGCCTTTTTCTTTTGTGAGCATCTAGCCTATTTCCTATTGCTCTCCTCCTGGGTATCCATTTGTTATCAAAACCAGAAGCACAGTATGGCATCCAAATTGAAGTTCAGTGTCAGCTGAGGTTACTTTTCTACATTTCCCAGAAAAGGAACAACTATTGTCATAGGAGAGGATTGATGTGTGGCCATTCGAGGTCCTTATTATAATCTTTTCTTTAAGAATGAGGGATTGGAATGTTAATGCATTCAATAATCTATGAATTATAAAGGTAGCTATACTGCTTTGACCTTTTCAACATTTGGTATTTTGATTGAGTGGCCATTCTGAGGCCGTCCTTTTTAACAGCTCTATTACTCTGTGGGAAAGAGGAAGGCTAGCCAGGTTTTGAAAATACATTCATCTTGAAGCAAGAGTAGTAGGATTTAGTTGGAATGTGCCAAAGACAGTGCTGGGTGTTTACAGAACTTTCTCATGTAATACTGACAATAGTATTATTATCAGATGAAGATACTGAATGAAGCACAGAGAAGTGGCCACAGTACCTCAAAGGTAAAAGGGAAAGAAAGACAGCAGTAATTTCAGGACTGTGATGCCAGGATCTATGCCCTTTCTGGAGTATCCCAGTCTTTAGGTTTTGAAAGTTGTTAAGTACATCTAGTGTGCAGTAAACACAAGTAAACATCCTAAAATCTTGTTTTCCTAGACTGAGCTATTAGCATTGGCATCTCCTAGGAACCTTTAAGTGCCAGATACTATTCTGTGGCTGGTAGAGTGAACAGGACCCAAATCCCTACCTGCAAGGAGATTATAGCCAAGGAGTCTAACTCGGGGTTAAGGGATACAAGGGATGATGAGGCCCCGAGGGACAAACAATTTAGAGAAACTGGTACCTAACCTCTCTGCCCAGATCATAATGGCTAAGGGAATAGTGTTAAGGGGGCCTAGTGATAAATGAAAATGGATGAGGAGCTACCCAGTACGAAAAATATTTCCAGAGGGCAAATAAAATGCCATTGCCAGAAGGAGGGAGGAGAAGAAATACCATATTCTCTCTTTCTTATCCTCTGTTCTCCTGCCAGTGTCTTCCATTAGCTGAAACCAACCAGAGAGGGTAGCCATCACCAAAACCCAGTCTGTAAAGGACAGCCTCTGGTGACTCAAAGCAGAACAGCAACATGGAAAGTGGACTAGGGAGAAGTATGTGGGATCACCCACAAGATTGCTTTCCAAAGCAAAGGGATAATGTGGCTCAAATATAAACTCATGTCTCCATTTCTTTCAAAGCAGAATAACTATCTGCAGTTTCTAACTGAGGTAATTTCTCAGCTTCTTCCCATCAAAAATCTCTGTGGAGGTTTAGGTAGAGCATCCTTACCTGTGAGAGGCTAAGGGGAGAAAGTGGTACTAGGGATAATGCGATGAACTCAAATCAATCTGTGCTTATGACCCAGGTGTTAAGAGTGAGAAATGAAAGAAATATTGTCTTTCCTCATTTTGTTGTAGAGATTCTAATCATACAGTCTTCTTCAATTACTGAGATAACAGCATATAACTGATGATGAATCCGCAGACAATGTTGGGGGCTGTGTGCCTTTGAAAGATTGAAAGAAAGACTCATGATATTGATAGCCCATCAGAACTGAAGATGAGATTGCAGAATGACAGTGGTAATGAGGGTTCTTTATTGGCTTCTACCTTGATTCAGTTCTATACAAGGCAAAGAAGTAAATACATGATTCCCTTGAGTGAAGTTCAGGCAAAAGCTGATTCTGTGACATCAGACTGCTTTCAGAGCTCATATATTCAGTAAGTTTTAGTCTTTTCGTGTTTTTGATAAACTACAGTTTTATGTTAGTTTTTTTTTTAATTTTAAGAATTAATCATTAGAACCATGCTTACCTAGAATACTGGCCAATAAAAAGAATATTAGGAATTATGTTATTACTAGGAAGACTCTGGAAATGTCATTAATAGTTTAAAAAGTGAACCATTGTATGAAGAACCTTGAATTTTAGCATTCATAAACCCAAATGCCATAAAAAATATGTAAAAAGGCTTATTTAATAAAATTTCAGAAGACCAGGGGGGAAAAGCCTAATGAAAGAACTCTATACATAGACATGCTATTGTAGATAAGGGAGAGATGTATTCCAATAATAAGGAAAAAAAAGTGAAATCTTTTTTTTTCTTATTACAGAAGAAAAAAATTTTCTTATTATAGAAGGTAAACCTTCTGTAGTGATATTTTCCAGCAAATAGTCCTGAGAGAAGGTTTTGGTTTGATTCGCTCAATATGTGTTCATTGACAAGCTTCTCTGTGCTGTTAACTTGATGCTGTAGAAGGTATAAAAGTTATCGTCAGATCAACATAGGCTTATAAAGAGGGATGCTGTTATCAAGAACTTCAAAAATGTGTACTTTCTGCTGTGAGCTTTGGTGATCTCATCTGTTGGCGTAAGGTCTATCACGAGTCTGCCCAGTAGGCTCTAAGAGTGACTGCCTATCTCGCCGTCCACAGAATTTACCCAGGAATATAATTAGTTTTGAATTTAATGTCTGAGACTTCCTCAAAGCAAAAAATGTCATGAAAGAAGAAAGCTCTGGGAGCTAGGAAAGGGATGATATAAAAATTGGAAGGGATACATTTAGCCTGCTTTGCCTTGGATGTGAATTGTATGCCTGCAGATTGTTTCCTGTATGCTGGCTGAACCATTCAGATGGCTACTCAAACCCGTATACTTATTTCCCACGAGGTATGTCATTGATCTAGGATTTTCTTGGATTATGGAATATTTTCTGAACATAAAGAAGTTATCTTCTACTTTTTCCATAAAGTATTACTTTCTGTTTTTTAAATTCATTTTATTGTGTTATGTTCGTCACCATACATGATTAGTTTTTGATGTAGTGTTCCAAGATTCATTGTTTATGAATCTTGGAACACACCCAGCGCTCCATGCAATAGGTGCCTCCAAAATACCCATCACGAGGTTCCCCCATCCCTCCTCTCTCCTCCCTCTAAAACCCTCAGTTTGTTTCTCAGAGTCCACAGTCTCTCATGGTTTATCAACCCCTCTAATTACCCCCCCTCTGTTTTCCATTACTTTCTTACCAGCTTTAGCATAAACAGAAGACATGCTCCAGTATATGTTGCTTAAAAGAATGATTCATTGAAGAATTTTGTGAATTTTATGTTTTCTCCACCTAAAACACAGACCCAGGGTTTGGGATGATTAGATGTATCAGTTTAATAAGGTTTTTGCCTTTTTTGCCTTTTTTGTAGTAAGTCTGAAGGAATAGATAGATGTTCAGTTCAGTGACCTTGAAGTCTGTAGTGGCAAGCGTGGACTGTTGTGCTGCGTAGCCAAAACAATGGAGGATATAAGGAGGGAACGGAAGGACAAGGGAGGGAAGGAAGGAAAGATCAAAGGAAGGAAGGGGGGAGGGAGGCAGAGTGGGAGGAAAGGAGGAAGGAAAGAAAGAAAAATGTACAATTGTGGTCTTCTATTGGTTAGGAAAGGAGGTGATTTATAATGTAGCAAAGACATTATCATGGTGTGTCTATTACCTAGGGAGCTGTTTTTGGCTTCAAATTCAAAGTTAATCTTTCTTCTCAAAGAAGTGGGGTACAAAATGCTTTGCAGTTGCTGCAGTCATGCGGACAAACTTAGAATATTCAGAAATGAGCAGATCAAAATTCTGTCTTTAAAAATGGAATAACAACATTTTCAGTTAACGACTATCTGCTGTCTAGCATTTTGCAGCATATGAAAGGGGTAGAGTGAAACTTTGCACTGAGTAATTAAGAAGAAAGGTTGCAAAGGCCATAGAAATTGTCACTGAAACTTAGTGTTTAAAGTCTGAACTTTGTAAAATTACAGACTAGACAAAGAAGTCCAAGGGCAACATGTGATCAACTATGAACAGAAGTGTCCTAGGAAAGTAAATTGAAAGAATACTGACAGTGAAATAAGTGAATTAGGCTTGGTTAACATATAGGAAATATAATTTCATTTACAGTGTCAATGAATGACATTTCAGAGCATGTAATAGGCAGGGAGAATGTTAAAATAGAGGTAAATATGTAGAAGCACCCACACTTAATGTACCAGCAAGTATTTTTCTTCAAAGCCGTAAGAAATACGTGCTTTTGGGTGTATACTTTGGGAAATGTTTTTATAGGATGTGTATCTGACCCAGGTAAACTTTAACTGGTAAGCAACATGGTTTCTCGAAAGAATGGGCTAGAGAAATGGCATCCCTTCCAGAAACGTATTTGAACACGTTTGATTCACATGAGGAGCAAGTTTAAATTGAATCTGATCTAAAAATAGAAACTTGATCTTCATTGAACTGATTTAAACAAAAGATTATAAAAACAATAAACATGAGGGTTTAGTCATCAAAAGTGGAACCATGGAAAGACCACAGAGGACAGGAAGCTGACCAGGTCATGGTAATGTGTAGAGATATGTAATTATTTTTTTTTAATATTTTTTTAAATATTTTTATTTATTTATTTCATAGACAGAGAGAGATCACAAGTAGGCAGAGAGGCAGGCAGAGAGAGAGAGGGGGAAGCAGGCTCCCCGCTGAGCAGAGATCCCGATGTGGGGCTCGATCCCAGGACCCTGAGATCATGACCTGAGCCGAAGGCAGAGGCTTAAACCACTGAGCCACCCAGGTGCCCCGAGATATGTAATTATTAATGTGGAATTAGACTACCCTAACTATAGTCAGTGCCAATGAGGTCACAGGAGATGTTTTAGGGGAAATGATTCAGTAATGTTTCAATTGTTGCATCTCTACATAAGAGAAAAGCAATTATGGGTGCTAATTTGTCTGTAAATGTATTAAAGAAGTTCAGGCCCTCCCTTGGTGATTCTGATAGTGGGGACAAGGTCACAATTACCGTTCTACCTATAATTATGACTAAAGTCCATTAGCTTGTTAACAATTGTCTATATCCAGTAAACATATTTACTATAATACCTGATTGTGGGAAGTCTCCCCCAAACCAATTTTGTTGGTCTACTTAGTTGTTAATTTAATTTTTTGATGGGTGTTTGTGTGTGTGTGTGTGTGTGTGTGTGTTTATGCACTCATGTGGTCACAAGTGTTTAATCCATTATTGTCTCTGAGCATCTTTTTGTAAAAAGATATAGTTGTTTAGCTGGGAGTAGGGAGGGGTGTAGAGAACAAGCACAGCTTACCATTATGTGAGCTCTCAAAGCACTCCACAATTTTCTTTCCTGGTGAATCTTTCTGCCTCTCAAAGGCCAGAATGCAACTTTGTTTTTGCCCCCTTTCCGGCAATCTGCTTTCAAATGTGAGTTTTTTGTTTTTGTTTTTTTTTACCTTGAGTTTCATCATTTTCTTATTTTACAATAATAAAAAGCAGATTTTTATTCACACATGCAGTGGCTTTGTTTTTTCCATTTTGTAGGAAAAGCTGCATTTATTTATTCATCTTTTTTATCGTCACAGTCAAAATAAAATTTGCTTTTTTTCTGTTTACTTTGACATTTCAATGCCGATGTGCTATTTCTGGAAAATACAAGTGGGAATATTCTGTGCACAGTACTTTTACAGACACAAGAAAGAAAGCATGAAGAATAGTGAAAATTCCATCCTTTGACAGTGGTCAGATATTCTCAAAAAGCTAGTTGTATGGAAAAGTTTTATTTAAGAGGGACAAAATGTAAAGTTTATATACAATTGTATGACTCCACATAAGGTTAACTGTAATCAACTTATTTTTATTAGCAGTTCTTTCTGTCATTGTTACCTGTGGAAACTTACAGTGATATAATTAAATACATAAATTCATAATATATTTAACTACATATATACTTATATTTATATATGTTATATAACATATATAACTATATATACATAGTTAAGAATATATGTAGTAAAGTAAAAGTAGTTATATATGTATGTTGCATATATATATAAAACTACTTTTACTTTACTACATACACACACACACACACACACACACACACACATAGTTAAAAGATGAACTGAGGAATATTAAAATTTTGTAAGAGCGTTTTTGAACAAAAGTTTGTTTGAGTGAGGCAGCATCCAATCTAGCAGATAGAAAAGAGTTCCAAGGAGCTATGCAAAATGAGAGACATTTATAGACAGAAGGGAACAGGAGCGACAAAGTTATACCAGACAAAAAAGTGGGTTGGTTATTGCAAAATTACTTTCCTTTAAGAAAGGCCAGGAAGCTATAGGCAGATGACCTCACTAGTGCTAATCGTGACTTCTGAATGATGGGGTTTAAGATTCCATTTCTGGGAGAGCCAACACTAATTAAGTCTTGGTTTGATGATGTGGGGCTTAGCATAAGTGATTCCACTCTGGGCTTTTTTCTCGCTTGTAACTATATGTGTGTGTGTGTGCACACACACACATATACATGCATACATATACACACATATATACACATGCATGCATGCATATATGTATATATGCATATATATGTATATATGTGTTTATAGTTAATCTATTTCTAATTATACATGTATATAGTTCATACATATTCATATACAACTAAACAAAACACACTTTCATACATGCACATGAATAGAGAATCAATATTTATGAAGAGTCTACTAACTTGTTTGTACTTGGACCACAAAGATGTGTAACACCCAGTTTTTCTCTCAGTGATCTGTTCTTTAGATGGAGGTGTCTTAAAGTACACATCAGATTTGTAGAATAGTGCCTTCCATGAACAAGGAACTAAATCAACGAATATTTGTGGATGAAATTAATGCATAAAACTGTGCAAGTACAAAGCAATATGTGCTATCTGGTAAGCTAAAAATGCACTGAAAGTTCAAGAATTTTTAAGAAATGGAAGAAACCTGAAGAGCATTGCAACCATTTATGGCTTCACAGGAAAGTTAGCCAACAAAATATCTCAGGTCAATTTGGACAGGGGACATGCACAGCGGTGCAGTTGTATGGGTTGGGGCAGGGAGGTTAAGCACAGAAGGATAAGGACGAAGTTTGTAGGTTCATTGGCTTTTTTTAAGAGAGAGCGAAATGAATAAATAATCCAGGATTTGGCAACTTTGGGGCAGTAGGGTGAAAATAATATGTTCAGGGGGAAACAATAAACAAACTTTAAAACAATAGAGTGTTGTAGTGGAAGATACCACAATATAAAAGTGTATATGCCTAAGGTCATCCCTACAAATAGACTAATTGCTGATGTGTTTAGCCATTTACAAAGTGATACATAGTACATTCTTGCTGAGAGAATAATAGAAGTCAAGATATTTGTCTTCTCAAAGAGAATTCATTTTATTTGTTCTAAAATGTTCAATATATTTTAAATGTTTCAAAAAATAGGTGAGGATTCATACCTTGTACTCTAAGACCTATTCAAAAATATTGAAATAGTAACCATGCCTTTCCTCAACAAAAATATCTGGTTCAGAATCCACAGTATCTGGTCTTTTTCCTCTCCTCATTCCTACTTCTAAGCTATCAAGTTGAGTTCAGCTATTATTGCAACCCGTATTGAATCTACCCATTTTCCTCTTATCCCCACTATCTTTGGCCTAGTATCTACAGCCTCTCACTGCCTGTGAGGGCTATCCTGTTCTGGGTGCTCTACTGAAAATGCCTCCTCTGTGATCTTTTCACCCCAGCTGTTCTCGCCAACCTCCAGTTGAGTTTCTGCAGCTGTATCAGAGTTTTCCTTACTAATGCTGCTGCTAGGACTACATAATGACCATGTTATAAGCCTTTACACTTAGTGCCCAGAAGATAATGCCAAACTCGCTTGGCATGGGATTTATATGTTTTATAATGTGGCCATCATTCAGTCTCTCTTACATTATTACTTTATTCCATTTGCACTGAGATTTGCACTTTCCAAATTAATTCATGTACTTCTCAACCTCTGTGCTGTTTGATTATGTTTTTCTCTGCTAGAACACCCTCCTCTCCTTCTTTTGGCTGGAAAATTCCTATTCACCTTTAGGGACTCAACTAAAATGTTACGTTCTATTTGGTCCCTAAGTATAAAATATTGTAATACTTCTTTTCCTATATATATACCATTCGCTACAGTGAATAGTTTAGTTGGACATGCCTCTTCCTGTTTTTGCTACACCCAGCACACATAATGCCTGGCACGTAGTTCATTCTTTGAACTGCTGAATGGGATTGTTTTGAAATTGAGGCAGATGTAACAACGTCTTATTTCTTAAAACCACTACCATCTTTTGTCAGTTTCCTCATGCTAATGGATATCACTTCCAGTATCTCTGCCACAGGGAGAGAAAAGTGTATACACAGTTTCTTTATTAGGCAAACAGAGCATTATTTTTACTGTATTAACATACAAACAAACTCAAACAACTTATTAAATTAGATAAGCATCTGATTTTAGCATTAACTCTTTAGATTGCATTGAACAAACTGGTTAGTCACTTTAAAAAAAAAAGATTTAATTCATTAATTAAATTATTTATTTATTTTAGAGAGAGAGTGCAAAGGGAGGGACAGAGAGGGAGGGAGAGAGAGGGGGGCAAACTCTGTTCTGAGAATGGAGCCCAACACGGGGCCTGACAGGGGCTCCCTCCTACTACCCAGATCATGACCTGAGCTGGAACCAAGCGCAGAAGGCTTAAACAACTGAGCCATCCAGGCACTCCAGTCACTTTGAAATTTATAGCCAGTTCATTATTTTTTTTAAAAGATTTTATTTATTTATTTGTGAGAGAGAAAGAGAGAGAGAGCCCAAGTGGAAGGTAGGGACAGAGAGAGAGGGAGAAGCAGACTCCCGGCTGAGCAGGGAGTTCGATGAGGTACTTGATCCCAGGACCCCAAGATCATGACCTGAGCTGAAGGCAGCTGTTTCACCAAGTCACCCAGGAGACCCAGGTAGTTCATCGTTTAAATGAAAATCAGAAACAAAAATTGCTCAAGTTTCTTGTTGAGTGTTAGGTGATCTGCATAGCTTATAATGAAAAGTTTTAGTTTCAACCTACAGTGGGAAATCTAGATTATGCAAAGATGGTTTTTTTTTTTTTTTTGCTTTATTTTCCAAGGGCATCATAAATCTTTTATTGGGGCGCAGAGTTGGCTCAGTCGGTTAAAGGTCTTTCTGTCTTCACCTAAGGTCGTGATCCCAGGGTCCTGGGTTTGAGCCCTGAGTGGGCTCCCTGATCAGCAAGGAGTCTGTTTTTCCCTTTCCCTCTGCTCCTTGTGCTTCTGATTTCTCTCTCACTCTCTATCTCAATTAAATAAAATCTTTAAAAAAACAGAGATATTTTATTAAAAAATAGATATGGTAACAAAAGCATATTTCATATGGTAATAGAAGAAATGGGGAAAATAAAAAGGTAGTATTGTTAAAATTATAGCACTCTATTGTCCCCACTTTGCCAACTTTTTCACTAAAAGTTCTTCAGTAGAATATACCTTTAAAAATAGTTCTCCTCCTAATAGGTTCAGGTACTTGTGTCCCATATTTCACTAGAAGGGATGTTTGCAATATATTTTTGGAATGAGAAACAGGTCAAATATCCAGCAGTTCAACATTTCACGTTTATGAACAGAGCCACCAAATTGAAAATTAGCTTTGGTTGTTTCATAACATGGAACCAACTCAGAAATAAAGGCTTTAGGAAAGCACATAATTATGACCCAATTTACAGGAACCATGTTTATTTTTTGTGGCAAAGAGGAGGTATCTATCTAAGTTTTAATTACCGTCATTGAGTGTCTCTAGGCCAAACCATCAGTCCTGTGGTGTGTTAACATGAAAGATCATTCGGGAAAACTGGTTTGCAGAAAAAGAGTGAGCAAAAAAAAGAAATTAGATGTATAGAGTTAGATATTCTGCACATAATTTGCAAAACCTTAAGCTCATCAAAAGGAAAGATCAAATTTGATTTAATGGAATTGGAAATTAAGTTTCAGAGAAGTACAATTTAGCTAAAATATTACATTGATCTTCAAATAGTTTATCAGCAAGAAGACTAAAGAAAAAAAGACGGGTTATGTGTCTCGATAAGGTTTGCTTTTCTCTTTATCTTTCTTGAAAAAAAATAAAATAAAATCTCTAAATATATATAGATCTATCACCAGGGTAAAAAAATAAGAGGTTATCTTGATGCCCTTCACCCCCTCCCCCCTCCTTCTGTGAATGTATATTCATACTTAACATATTCTTATCTTCTCAAGATTAAAATTGTTTCAGAACCTCATTTGGACCCATTTAAGTGAATGAATTTTTTTTTTTTTTGCTAAAATATGCTTTTCATGATTTATTTCCCATTTTTCTGACTTAACAGAACTGAATCAGTTGTTCCTCGGTTATGGAACACTGAAAAGAGTTCATGGGAGAATACTTTGAAAGAGCTTTTAATTTCACAATTAAAATTATGTCACAAGGGGCACCTGGGTGGCTCAGTGGGTTAAGCCTCTGCCTTCGGCTCAGGTCATGATCCCAGGGTCCTGGGATCGAGCCCCACATCGGGCGCTCTGCTCTGCAGGGAGCCTGCTTCCTCCTCTCTCTCTGCCTGCCTCTCTGCCTACTTGTGATCTCTGTCAGATAAATAAAGAAAAAATCTTTAAAAAAAAAATTAAGTCACAAAAATGTATCTTCTTAAATAGAACGTAACTCTCTCAGATCTTGCTCACAATAATATTTCAAAATATACCCATCACCCTATCATTGCCAAAGTTTCTGAGAAGAAAAGCGGGAAAAGATGTTTCTAGGTGTTTTACCACTTAAGAATTAAAGCTAATCAGTTATAACAAGAACCTTATCCAATAGTGGCTGACATTATTTTTCCCTTTCGTCAGTGATTCTGCCCAACAGTGACTTGGTTTTAGGTAAGGGAGTCCTCACCATTAATTTACCCTTAACTGAGCGATACCATTTAATGTTGATGCAAGAATCTTCCATTTTGGGAGCCTGGGTGGCTCAGTGAGTTAAAGTCTCTGCCTTCGGCTCGGGTAATGATCCCGGGGTCCTGGAATTGAGCCCCGCATTGGGCTCTCTGCTCAGAGGGGAGCTTGCTTTCCTTCCTCTCTCTCTGCCTGCCTCTCTGCCTACTTGTGATCTCTGTCTGTCAAATAAATAAATAAATAAAATATCTTAAAAAAAAGGAAGAATCTTCCATTAAAGTTGCACAACCTTCATATACAACTTAAGCTAATTGGGTAAACATTACTATTTCTTATTTATAGGGATATCTAGAAACTTAAGCAAATATTTGAAGTCCAGATTACAATCCAAAGTATGTACGGATAGATGAATGGGTAAATAGGGAGTAATCTAGAGCCATTCTAAAATGCTGTGTCCATCTACAATGAGCAAACAAACAAAAATGACATGAATTAAGGCTTCCTAAGCATGTTTCTGAAATATTCCAAGCGATCTAAATACTTATACTTGGCTTACCATGGTTGCCATTTGGAAATATAGCCACACCAACAAAATGTATATACTGTGTGTACATGTATACAGTCCTGGCCTCAACCCCCCACCTTACCTATGGTTTCACTTTCCATAGTAGTTTCAGTTTCCACGGTTAACCATGGTCTGGGAGCACACGCTCCTCCTTCTGAGGAGTTCTCAGAAGGTCAATAGTAAGCCTAATGCTCTGTCACTGTGTCTGTATCACTCACCTCACTTCATCTCACTCTATTCGTAGGCATTTTATCATCTCATATCTTCACGAAAAAGAAGGGTGGGGGCTCCTGGGTGGCTCATTCAACTGAGTGACTGGCTCTTGATTTTGGCTCAGGTCATGATCTCAGGGTTGAGCCCCCTGTAGGGCGCCACGCTCAGCGGGAGTAGGCTTCCCATTCTATCCTTCTGCCCCTTCCCCACTGCTCTCTCTCTCTCAATAAATAAATAAATCTTTTTTAAAAAGTTTTTTAAAAAAGAAGGATGAGTACAGTAAGATATCTTGGCAGACAGAGAAAGATTAGTCACATTCCCCTCTTATTATAGTATATGGCTAAAATTATTTATTTTATTACTAGTTATTATGTTAATTCCTTACTCTACCTAATTTATAAATTAAACTTTATCATAAGTGGTATGGGGAAAAAGCAGTACATATAAGGTTCAGTACTATCTGAGGTTTTAAGTATCTACTGAGGGGGGTCTTAGACATATTCCCTGTGGAAAAGGGGGACACTGTACACATATTTATACATGTGTGCACACATACTCATACACATACAACCGTGATTTAAAATCTTGGGGAATATAACATTCTAACTGTAATTCTGGTCAAAATAACTAAAATTCACACATTCAATACTGTGGAAACAAGGAGGACTATTTTTTTGGACTTGTCAGTGAAAATCTTGACATTCTTTTCCTCCAGCTGGATTTTTCTATGGCATATTCATTTGGTATAATGTTCTCTAAATTTTATAAAAACAACATATTAACCACATGATTTACTAAGTCAACTGAGAGAAATTTCCGATATACTTTGTGGAAGAAATAATCTATGACGTGACTGTTGTGTTTAAACATCCACAATAAGTTAAATTGTTTACAGAAAAACTACAGAAATTAAAAATATACCCACTTGCCTAAAATTTTTGGCTTATTTCAGTTAAATTATCTAGATGTTCCTCAGGTTTCACCATCAGTCTTTTCCTCAGTAGATAAACTTTTATTTCATTACATTCTTTTTCCTGAATAACAAAACATGTTTATTTAGCCATGAACCGCCCCCCACCCTGCAACACAAGTGCAAAATAACAAAAGGAAAGCGTGAAAACAGTGAACATAGTTCTTTCTCTTCCATACATAGAGGTGGAGAGAATATAGTATCATGGAATATAATGTAACATAATTGCTTTGGGCGCTGGATTTGGGTTGCTTGTTTTATGCTCTCCAGAGTCAGGAGGCTGTAGGTTTGCCTGCTGACCCTGCCAGTGATCTCCCTAGGCCTTAGTTTTCCCATCGGCAAATGTGACTACAGTTCCTTATCTCATTATGCTCCTATGAGGGCTATAGAACATGAGCTGCTGCATAAAACCCATGTAGCTCAAAGCCTGACACATGATAAATATCCAATAAAAGGTATCTGTAGACAATACAACAGAAGGACAAGAATCCTGATGTGTTCAGAATCATAAATTCTCATTTGTCCTATGAAAGCCCACAGGCAAGACATTTCTGTAACACATGGTGATGCTTTTCCCTTATTAGTGACCCAAAACCAATCTGTGAAAACACAGTGATCGAGTCTCTAGAACTGCCCCTGGGAGATGTATGTGTGTATATGTACATGTATAGGGTATTTACACATATGTATATGTGTGCATATAGCTTTCCTGATTTTATCACATTAGCTTTTTAACCAAGTCATATTAATGACAAAGTAAATAGGTGCTTTCTCTATTACTCATTTGCTTAGTTCTTGCCAGCATATTCTGGCTTTCCTAGCCACTTGCTCCATAAATCTATCTAATCCAAGCTGTGGTCCCAGTGAGGTCCCAGGCATGGTCCCAGGTGAGGTCAAGATCTTGTTTCCTAGTCATTGAGAGCAGATTTACTCTTAGAGAACAGAACATAGGAGCAGATTTATTGTACTTATTAAGAATAAAAGTAAACTCCAGAAACACTTGTGAAAACCCATGTCAAACGGACAAATACGAATACCTCTCAGGCCCCCAATAGGTTGTTAAACTCTAGGAGAAGAAATGTGGCCCCTGTCACTATATTTATAACTATATCAGAGGGAGAGGGGGAAAAAAAAAGCCAAAAAGACTATATCTACTTGTGACTCAGTTGTCTAATGAAGTATATAACTAGAAAGACTTTTACTTTGAATCCTGAGAACTGAGAGAACCTTTTTTTTTTTTTTTTTTAAGATTTTGTTTATTTATTTGACAGACAGAGTTAGAGATCACAAGTAGGCAGAGAGGCAGGCAGAGAGAAGGGGAAGCAGGCTACCTGCTGAGCAGAGAGCCTGATGTGGGTCTCGATCCCAGGACCCTGAGATCATGACCTGAGCCAAAGGCAGAGGTTTAACCCACTGAGCCACCCAGGCATTCCAAAAGAACACTTTTTATTTGAGTGACTAGTAGTTTTGTTTCCTTTTGTCATTTTCCTCCTTTTCAGGATTAAAATGCAAGAAGATCTATTATCAGTCACTTGTAGGTTTGGATTTTGTGGGCAGGGATATCTTCACTCTTACCAACAAAGGGCTCCTTCCACCCACCCCTAAATTTCCCCTAACATTCTGACAGTCCCTGCAAGATGGCCTAAAATGTCCCTTCCCCCCAAAAGAATTTCCTGACTCCGCACATAGAAATAACCATTTTTGCTTTCCATGGCAGTACATGATGCTGTTCTGTTTGTGACATGTGGTCCATTCTGTTATAGTTCATCCATAATTACAGTTTTAATTTTCCACTTGCCCTTCCTGCAGGCAAGGTTCTTATCTTATCCCCACAACAGGTAGCAGAGTCTTGAAGATAGCCCATATTTGAAAAATATTTGTGAACCCATGAGTCCATTTCAATAATTTGGGTACTTCATTCTGAAATATTAAATGCTTTAACTCAACCTGTGCAATGAAAATCTCTGTTTTCTGTCCAAAAAGAAAAAGTGCACAGTTTGAAAAAAACAAGCAAGGAAAACTGGAGGAGCTTGTGGATACTTGATAAGCAATCACAGACCTGGGCACTAGATCCTACAGTGGCATTAGAAGTTCACTTAATCCCTATGGCAAAGCTGATTTTTAAAATTACTGACAGGTAATTCCAGTTTCTCCCCAAGACTGTACTTTATGTCAGCCCAGCAGATGCTGTAGGGATATTTCAGGGCTTATCATGGAGTGCCCTTGCATCTGATCACAGCAGATCGCTTCTGGATCTTGGATCCTGTGAGAGCCCATCAGTGTAGCCTGCTTCCCCCTCTCCATAACCCTCATCTCTCTGGGCTTGGGTTGACTGTTCCCTATCTCCTACGTTCTTGACCTTCCCTTATGTCCCTTCCTTTAGGTGTAGTTTTATGTCTTAACAAATACCTTAAGGATATTTTTGTTAATGTTAATTATATTTTAGAATTGTACTTTGTTTTTAATGTAATGATATGTATGTTAATGCCTCAATGATGATCTCAATTCTAATAACAGATTTTAATAAGTATACTATTGAAAATTATCCCCATAATTAACAGAGATATTACTTCATTTTACTGCAATTTAATCGTTGCTTGCCTTATCTTAGCAATTATATCTGGGATGGCAAACTGTATAATCTGTGTTGCCACAAGGGGAATACCTAGATAAATGGTAATTAAATATGTCCTGTTAAAAGATGGTATGAGAGAAATGGAGTTAAGTTGGGAAATTGCTTCTTTGTGACCTTAGAGAGTTTCTAGGCTGATAATCAGATAAGTCTACAATAGATCCCATAGAAGGTAGTATCAATTTGAGTGACTTTATTGAGCTGAACACATATAATATTTACATGAGTTACTCTGTATTTCAAATTCTACTAGCAATCATCAAGAAAAGGTATTAAGACAAAAATAATAAGGCCATTTGAAAAATAATTACTTCTCATTTGGAGTGAAAACAGCTCAATGATGAAAATAAAATCTGTGAACTTAGGGATTTTTGTTAATTAACAAAAGATGTTCCTTTCATGTCTTTCAAGGAAATTCTTATGCTTATCAACTCTCATACATATTAACTTTCTTCTCAAGCTACTTTATTCTACTGTCCTTTTGCAATTTTGTTCCCAAAGTTGCCCCTTCTCTTCCTACTCATTTTTGTTTTCTTCTCTTTGTACCTAGATTGAAAGAAAATCAGTGGTAGGGGAGGAAAACTTTCCCCTTTTCCCTTCTAGGCTCTTGGGCTGTTCTAATAATTAAATCAACATAAGACAGATTAACAGAAGGAAAAAAACATAATTTTGTACATTCAGAAACCTCAGAGACTTTAGGCTCTTTGATAGCTAGGCAGTTCAAACTTATGTGCTGTCCTGAGCTAAAGAGAAGGAGTAGCATTCTGAGGATTCAAAAGGGAGGAAGATGAGTAATAGTAGACAGGAAGAGCAAATGTTTGGAAATAAATTTTTGCTCTTATGTAGATACATCTTTCTGATATAAAAAGTTATCTCTGGTATTAGTTCTCTTCCTGGTACAGGTCCTCTATCTAAATTCTTTTAAGCAGTTAAAGAAGTTAAAAAACAACAACACTGACAAAACTTCCTAAGCCCTTTAGGCCTTCATTGCCTGTAGCTTAAAATAATCTATGTGCCAAGTAGAATGTTTTGGGGTCATATATTCTGCTCCCCTTTAACTGTGAGATCAAAAGGGAATATTTTCAAAGTTTTAAAGTCCGTGTTTAATGGAAATATTTAAGAAGAAAAGATGAAAAATTCTGATCAATCTAGGAGACTCAGAGAGGATATCAGACTTTAAGAATTACCTTTAATAAACTCTGGAGTAGCTTTGCATACTCAGGACCCAAAGCTGTAAAAATAATCTGGAGAGTTTTATGGATGAAAAAATGCAAGAGAGATCTGTGGTCTATACAGCATTTCAGGAAATGTGATAGTTCTCTCCAAGTTTATGTAAAGTTGAATTAGAATAATATTTCTGCCCTCTATGAAAATCCTTCTTAGACCTTCATATAAGCCTGTTAAATAACAAACCAATGTTTTTTAAGTCAGTACCTAGTACCAGCTCTAATGAAATCCATTGAAAATATTCATAAAGCATATATAACTTGTGATCCAACCTTTGAAGAGTGGCTATGGATTGAATGAATAGAGAGGTTTTTTGTTTTGGGGTTTTTTTGTTTGTTTGTTTGTTTTGGTTTGGTCTGGCTTGGTTTGGTTTACCCTAGCTGAGAAGATCAGTAAGAACAATTTTTGAGAGAAAAAAGTGATACTGTCACTAAAATGGGAAGTGTAAGAAAACTTACTGCTCAAGAGGAGGTGTACATACAGAGGGCAAGAGGAATTATATTTAACCAATTTTCTTGAACTGGTTATTATATTTGAGTCCCTAAGCTGGGAATCAAATTCAGAGTTTTCTGACCCATACTCTTCATTATATTCCTTTAAAGCTAGCTAAATAGATTTCAAATTTTGAAATAAACTTTAACCCCGCCCCCCAAATTTAAGACTTCCTTTTCACCATCTAGAATAAGGAAACAAGTGGGGAAAATCAAACAAACAAAACAAAACAAAAACTCCTCCAAAATCCCAACATCCAAAACCTTCAGTTAAACGTAGTAGATTTATTCAAGAACAGTTGTCACTCTGTTTAGTTAGAGGTTGCCTATTGTTTTTCATCTTCTAACTATATTTGATGCCAGCAGTCACAGACTATTTATGCTCTGCGGTTGTTTTTCCCTCACTAATCAACATAAGGGAGAGGAACATTATTGTCACACTATTAAAGAACTTCTTTGACAAGTTTGTGATTTTCCTGTGATTTTTCCTAAGCCTTATAAGTGACTCATTTAACTATGACTAGAATCCTGAGCAGATGGAGTTTTTTAATCCATATCTGCATCTGCCGCATGGGCATTCAAAATCAGCCCTACCAAGGCAAAACACATTAAACTAACAAGACACTACCAGACTGGAAGCTGCCAGGGATAGGGCATGTGCCATGTTTATCCTTACATCCCAAAATGAACCTAAATCAGAACCACACAGTAGAGATTCAATAGTAAGTTTTAAATATATATTGTGTTTCTTCTTCTTCTTTTTAAGTTTTTATTTATTTATCTGAGAGAGAGACAGAGAGAATGAGAGAGAACACGAGCAGGGTTAGGGGCAGAGGTAGAAACAGACTCCCCACCAGGTGGGAGTCCTACAGGGGCTCAGTCCCTGGGCTCCAAGATCATGACCCGACCTGAAGGCAGACACTTAACCAACTGAGCCATCCACACTGAATTTGAGCTGTATCTTGTTGCATACCAAGAAGGGAAGAGCAATCAAAACAATTGTATAACTAAAGTACACTTCTGATATCCCCCTCCTTTAAATTAGTTTGTAGCTTTATGATCAGACTAGATATTATTGAGATTCAGGGAAGCTTATGTTTGGCAAGTTGAATCACTGACTGGGTAAATTTTGGAGCCTCCCTTCCCCCAAAAATATTCGTACCAAGTAAGACTAAGAAATTTCAGCAGTCCATTGAGGTTGGTTTACAAGTTTTGGGGTAGCTTGTAGTCTGAAGCAGACCTCCATTAGACCAAAACAACTGGAACATAATCTAGTTAATTACTGCCTCTAGGAGATTGGGTTCAGAAAATGATAGTAATTTATTTCAAATGGGGGTTCGGTGTGAAAATCAGGGATGGGTAATGAGTTGATATCTTTCATATGGAGACAATAAGTTATGGATTGAAGTCTCTCCCAGAAAGACAAATAGTAAGGTTCACAGTCAACCTCGAGGACCGAAGGCAAATTAGAATGTTAGACAAGTTAACAAATCTACTAAGGACGTATGAGTCAAAGTGAAAATGTAATCCTATGAACTGAAGTGAATGTGGAAACTGAAAGCCATGAATTAGGACTACATGGAAGTCTGGAAATTGCTGTGGTGCATCAGATTGAGGTTCTGTCTGGCAGTAAAGGTGTCTTAGAATTAGAGAAGCCCCTCACGCTTGCTGGGATGCGCCAAGTTAAAAGGAGTATGGCTTCAAACCAAGACTGAGTCAGTGATGAGGAAAAAAGAAAACAGTTAAATAATTTTCTTATCAGGCTTTGTTTATGAACCAGACTAGAATTAGAATGATCATATACTTTATTTTCCTTACAGTTCACTTTTGAGCATGGAAGGAAGTGCTTTAGCAATCATGTCATGACTGCATACAAAAGCTTAGGTTGTCCTAGGCAGACAAGGACACATTATCACCCTAACTAGAATAGAGTGGCTAGAAGGTGGTGAGAGTTGAGCTTCCAGGATTATTCTGGGAGGAGTGGAAATGACAGAAGTATGAGAAACTGGGTTAGCTCTGACAATTATATCTTCCTCTGTGTAAGTGCCATTTGGTTTTTCTTCCCAGAAGGCATTAATGACCAAACTAGACTGGATAGAGCCAATGATATTCTGTAGGCTTGCACTAGGCCCATGGAAGGGATGTTGAGAGGAAATTCTTCATGGTCACATTAGAATTTCTGAATCAATCGGGAATTAGACAGCTGAGGGATGAGTGACAGGCCCCACAGAACAAGAAGAAATAGAGCAGTCAAGATGTAATTTCCCCAAGAAGGGAACACCTACAGCTCAGGATACATGTAGATAGAGTTCTTCCCTTCCCCAAGAAAATCTTTGAGGTGACTACATAAGAACATGCGCTTTTATGTCTTAGGGACACATATTTAGAGCAATGGCTTTGTGGATTTTCTGTCATGGCTAATCAGTCCACATATTTGGATAAATGTACTAATTCTATTTTGCTCCTTATTTTATTTACTGGAAGAGTCATAGAAGTTCAGTAACTTGGTTTTCCAGGCAATGTGGAAGACTGCTAAAAAAATAAATCTAGAAATGCTGAATAAAATATCACAAACATCCTTTAAATGCAATTCTAAACTGCCAGAAATTTAGGAGAATCCCCGCGGGGGCCGGCAGGTGGGGAGTAGAGACAATTGAAAACCTGAGGCACACAGTGACAGCTGAGTAGGCCTAGAGCAAGAAAAAGGGGAGTCACTGGAGATGAGACACTGGTATAAAGGCAGAGAGCCCTGAAAAAGTGATATGCTCAGAAATAGGGTAGATTTGGAAAGAATCTGCCCACTGTCAGGGAGATAAGAAGAATGTCTGCACTAGGAAGGGAACAACAAACAAAAAGTTGTTTGAGGCTCATGCCATAAACATTCCCTCACAGTATTTGTGCTTTTTTTTTTAATTTAATTTAATCTAATTTTTTCAGTGTTCCAAGATTCCTTGTTTATACACCAGACCCCGTGCTCCATGCAATACGTGCCCTCCGTAATATCCCAGTATTTGTGCTTTTAAGTTACAACATCCCCTTACATGGCTCTGAACTTGAAAGTAATGCCAGGAGAGTAATACTCATGTGATTCTCAGCCAAAACCAGTATAAAACCTCTTTAGAGAAACAATGTCCATAGGGTTTTTAAGTAAATCTGCATGTTATTCATGTTTTGCTCATTGGTCCTCTGAAAAAATCAAAATGCAGTCTCAGGGATATTTTATGAATTGCTATTTTAATCCTGATTTGAAGCCTTGTCCTTTTTTTTTATGATGATGCATAATGTTTTTGACTCCATGCCTTCCTGTGTTTTGATTATTCAACAAAATAAAGGTAATTTAGGAGTGGACAGAATATGCCAGGGTTTCCTGAACAACAAAAAAAGTAATCTTCTATCCACTGCTTATTTTTAGAATGTGTCCTTAAATTTCAGTGTTTGTCATTATCGTTGGTAAAGCTTATCTATATTGACCTTTACTATCCTTTTTAACATCTTAAAAGCTTCAATCATATCTCTGCTCTTCAATGTCTTTTCTTCAGCTATTGTAATCTCAGTTTTTCTAGCTCTCAAAAGTAATATAACCTCCCATTCCATTTATCATTCTGGTCCCGTCAATCCCTTCTGCCTTCTCAATGTCTTTCCGGTGACATTATTCCTTTCCCTACTGAGGGAGATTGTCTCCAATGGTAAGTCACTGAGTGTATTTAATCAGCCACCATTACAGTGTCTGGCTTCCCAAGACATGTTTGTAGCCTATTTCATAAATTTATTGTTCTTAAAAGCAAACCTAATTTCGCAATGAAACTACCCAATCTCCTTTTCATCAAAACCAGGGTAAAATATGTCTTTGGTGTAAACAATACTGTTCAGCTGCTGTGATCTAATTGGGATTAGTTTACACTGTGGGTTCTCTAAAATCATTTCTCTTGGGCTTCTTATTAGAGTGGCTATTGCTTTGATTCTCTGTTCACTCCCTTTTGTCCTCTATTTCTTCTCTATTTTATCTTTCCTTCACTCTTAGATTGGGTACATTCCTCTAACCTAAAGCAGGCAGCTGTCCACTACCTGTGCATGATAATCTTTGTGCCGTGTTTGTGTACTTTACCCCTGATCCTTGGAAAGACCTTAGGAGAGAGGCAGCATGGTTACTAATACTCAGAAGATAAAGCTTCTTCAAAGACTGAGTACCTTGTCCAAGATTAGATAGTAGGTGACACAGGAGCCAAAATGAGAGGCCAGATCTTCCCCTTTCTAATTTCCCATTTAAACCAATAATCTGAAAACTGAAGGTATTTTTGACATCTGAGTTGGCCAGAGGGGTATTATAAGGTGCTTGATAAGGTTGAGATTCTCTTTTTGTGACTACAGGAATAGCTAGATTTGCATATATTTGAATAATCATGTCAAAGTCCCCAGTGTTCAAGTACACAAGTTCAAATGTAATGGAACTACGGAGGTCTACATGATTCTCCTAAAATTGCCTTTGGGAGGGTCCAAGAGCATTTCCCAATCCCTGAAATTAAAATAATTCTATTTCTACTTTTTCTATGACCCTCCTTGTCACCTTTCTCTTTTTCCTCCTAGGTTTAGTGATAAATGTTATCAATTTATATATTTATATATTTAAACTGAATACTTAGCCAAGATGAAAGTATATGAATTCCAGGGAAGAATTGGAGTAAAATTTATCTTGAATAGAGTGCAGGTTGGGAGGGAATAATTGGAGGAAGATAATGTTCACTATGTTACTTACCAAAGGCTGTGCTGGATGTATGACACACAGATTCTCAGTAGACATGTTCTTTTACAACACTTGTGCTATGAGGTGATATTTTATGTAGTTTCGATGAGAATCGACAAGAAACTCTGAAGAGTACCTTTTGTTGTTAATAAATTAAGGGGGCGCGATTCACATTTGGGGATGTCTGGTTCCGAAGTCAATGTTAGTCACACCCTATTGAGCTTGTTCATGTGATAAGGCATCTCTACATGACATCATCTCAGGGTCTTACAAGCCCTGGCATCTAGATCAGTCAACCAAAGGGTGTCAGATTCTCCCAGATATAGGATGCTGAAAGGTCAACACATCATCTTCCTAATCAAGATACTTACAATCTCATTAGAAAAAAACAAGAAAAGTAAGTATGAGATGATAAATTAACACTGCAGAATAATTCAATAATGTGCATATTTGGGGACAGGGAACATATAGGAGCTGTCTGTGTCTTCTACTTAAGTTTGCTGTGAAACTAAATCTGCTCAAAAAATAAAGTTTATTAACTGAAAACAAAATCAGAGAGAGCTGAGGGCTCCTTAGAATCCTTACAGTTCTCAGAATAAGATTCCTCCCGGAATCACTAATCCAACCCAATACATCTCTGTGAGGCAGAAAGGGCCACCAAGAACCGGTCTGAGATCTAAGCAATTTTTCACAGCATTTTTGTTGTTTCTCAGCAACTTCCACGTCAGTGGGTTTCCCCGGTGTGTTGCCTCACTCAGCTGGGTGGTATGTGAACCACAAAATGAATTGCAGCAGCATTGCCGGTTGACATCTGCAAAAGGTGTGAAGAAATAGCTTTGAGTTGTCAACAGGTGTGAAAAATCTAGCCATCGGAATATTGCCAATCACTTCTAAATGGACACTTTTTCAGGAAGCGTGTTTCCTTTCTTGTTTCTCACTCTCTCCTATGGCAGGGCTAATGTACAATTGTGGAAGGTGTTTGAAGACGCAAACTCCCTCTGAACCTGTTATTTCTCTAGCTGAGACTTTGAAGAATAGACCATGAGGAGCCTGGAGAGAAAACTGCTTTTTTTTTTTTTTTTTTTTCATGACATCTTCTTTCTGACTCACTGCAGATATTTCTTTCTCACACAAATATATTTTTATATATTGGATCTCACTGAGGACAGACTTCAGGAACGGGCTGTGCTAACAGGACTAAGCTGGGGGCCGTACTGCTCAGTGTTCTACTAACAATTTCAGTGTAATATAAACACAAGTGCTTCTAATGATGTATCAACAAAAATCCAACATTATTTTGAAAAAATTCTTAATAGTATATGTTTACCTTGACTGGAGCCTGGTTAAGAACCTAGTTTCTCTAATGTTGTCTCATCCCTATGACATATTATATTGAGAAATCCAAATACCAACCCATGACATTCAGGTTGTTTTCATGAATTTAAATTGCTGATCAACTACTCAACACATACCTCAGGGGAAGGCTGTAAGAATCTGTTTGATTACAAAGTGTATGAAATATGGGTCTTTAAGAAACAAACAAAAAAAATTCATTTCTCAGTTGCAAAAATAGGTCTAAAAAGTCCATGGCAGAATAACCTGTAGGAAAACTTACTGTACCCCTGTCCAATCCTTCTTTCCCAAAATTTAGACCCAAATAAGTAAAGTGAAGTTGTATTATTTCCCAAATATAAGCTCCACATTTGTATTCTGATTTTTCTGTTTTAAGACGAGGGTTAAACATAGCCAAAATTTTTATTTTCTGGACCCATCTCTGCCCTGGGATGAACTTGACCATAGTTGAGGCTTCTTGAATACTTCCTGATTTTATCAAGCTCCACATTCTCTCTCAGTAGACTGCAATTTCAGAGTTGTCCACAGGAACGTGAAGGAGAAAAAAACATCTCTATTGACCACCCTAATGACTTCTGGCTAAGTTGTTTTCAAATTGTTATTAATGGTGTTCAAAATGTGAAAAAGGACTGATAACACTTGTGCATATGGTTGGATATTTGGATCTGTTATTGGAGCCAAAACATCATTCTAAAACACACAGTCTGAGTGTACAATTCACTGCTTTTTTTTTTTTTTTTTTTTTTCATTAGAAGAGCCTATCCCTCTTTCTGATCCTTGGTATGGTATAGTTCCTGGTTTCTTTTAGTATCTTCAATATCTTGCTGAGCCTTGCCCAAATTCTGTTCTTTGTATGCCAATTTCTACATGCTCTGTTATCTACAGATTCCTGCACAGTTTCATACCTGGACAGTCTGCCTTTGTATTCCCCATTTCCAAACCCTGGTCAGCCCCATTCTGGATATATGCTTTCAGTTCCAATGCCTGGATGGTATCTGACTTTCTGAAACATTTCCATCTCTTTCCTCCCAGTTCTTTAGCTGTGGTCTTTGATCATTGACTCTACAGTCATTTAGTTTATGAATTCCTTAAGAATAGGGACACATTCTTATTCGTTTCTGTACTTCCAACCCCTACAATAGTGCCTAACCCAATCGAGGTTTGGATAAATATTTCCAGAATGATTGTGCTAATAAATGAATGAGCAAAGAAGCAGTTCATCTGTAGAAAATGGGTATTATGTGAGTGTATCCAGGGACATCCTTTTGCAAAAGTGAAATAGCAACTACCTCCTTTATTTACATTGTGTGGTTTTAATAGTCTTGGTAAAAGTTCATCTTCATGAAAGTTATCTCCTAATGGACCTGCTACAATAATCATTCCTTTATATAAGGGCATTGGTTTCACTAGCTAAACTGCACCAAATAAATGGTAGGTCAATGCTATAGTTAAGGAAAGAACAGTGAACCATGGCTCAGGTAACAGAGCAAACCAACTTTGCATGTGTCCACTAACAATACTTATTACAGTAGTATAATAATAATAATGACAAAACAACATCTGAAAGGGTTTAAAGACAATGAGAAGAAAATTGACAGCTGTTGTTACAAAGTTAATGTCAAGGTAGTTAGCTTCACTTATGCTGCCAGAAAATATCAGACCTGAGAAACAGTCTTTTATATCTGAAATACTAAAAAGCAAAGGGACTCAAAATACAGGGTCCTGCACCCAGGTGAGGTGGGAAGCTGGCCCTAACTTGGGATCTTTCAAGAATAGCCCAAGTCCAAAACCATAAGAGACTCTTAATCTCACAAAACAAACTGAGGGTTGCCGGGGGCGGGGTCGGGTAGGTAGAAAGTGGTGGGGTTATGGACATTGGGGAGGGTATGTGCTGTGGTGAGTGCTGTGAAGTATGTAAACCTGGTGATTCACAGACCTGTACCCCTGGGGCTAATAATACATTATATGTTTATAAAAAAATATTTAAAAAAAGAATAGCCCAAGTCCACAAAATAGACCTCAGATGAACTTGACCAACATATAGATGACAAAGAATCTATCCATCTACCTATCAATCTATATCTGTGTATCATCTATCCCATTGTTTGTGAATAAGAAATTTTCCCACAAGAAAATGAAATGTCTGGTACTGTGCATGATAATGGGGTTGGATTTATTTTACATTGGTAAAAGTCAAGAACACAATAGAGGGGACGCCTGGGTGGCTCAGTTAGTTAAGCAGCTGCCTTCGGCTCAGGTCATGATCCCAGCATCCTGGGATTGAGTCCCACATCGGGGTCCTTGCTCAGCGGGAGCCTGCTTCTCCCTCTGCCTCTGCCTGCCATTCTGTCTGCCTGTGCTCGCTCTCTCCTCCTCTCTCTCTCTGATAAATAAATTAAAAAAAAATTAAAAGAAAAAGAACACAATAGATATGGATCCAAGATTCAGGAAACTCTTGGGGTTCTAACAAAGCAAATTCAAAACTTTTCTATAGGGATAATTTCACAATTCAGGGCACATAGGACTTAAAGAGTAAATAAACCAAGTACAACCAAAAAATTAGTTCTGAAAACAATTGTAGTCCTCTTAAGGAGATAAATAACCATAAGGGAGTGTCAGAAGATTCAAAAGACAAAAATATGATGCCCCAAGGACTATAGATAAGGGAACGTTATTTGACATTCCAAATGTTTGAAATCCAGATATATGGGATCATGTAGATACCAGTAGAATTTTTCCTAACAGAGAAACTTGATGTAAAATTGAAGAAAATGAAGTCAGTATGATAAATATCATGCCATAACTGTTTACAGAATTCTTGTATTATCAGAGGTCCATTTGATTTGAGGAGCATTGAGGTTTGTGTTTCAAGAGAACATGACTTTGAAGATCTGAAAGTTTTTAGAGCAAATCACCTACTAATGAATGACTTCAAAGATATTTTAAAATATTAACTACATAATGTTGGATCCAGTAAAAAACTGTTGTGCCCATATTCATGCCCTGAATGGGACCATTGGTTGGTTCTGGCTTCAGTCTGATTCTTCATGTATACTTTACTCAGACTACCAGGTTTGTATTGATTAATTTCCACGTGATTAAGGGATAACTGAGCCCCTAGCCTCTCTGACCTAATGGCTCGAGGGTCTCTGTTCTCTTTGCTTTGTTGTTCTCTGCCAGGTATTATGTATGTGGGGTGGGAAAGGGGAATTTATAAACACCTTTTGCTTAAAGTCACTACTTTAAACAGATCTTTTTTTAAAAATATTTATTTATTTATTTGACAGAGAAAGAAAGTGAGAGGAGGCACACAAGCAGGGGGAGTGGAAGAGGGATGAACAGGTTTCCTGATGAGCAGAAAGCCCAATGCAGGGCTCAATCCCAGGACCCTGGGATTATGACCTAAGCCACCCATGTGCCCTTAAAATCATTTCTTAAAATAAATCCATGTTCCACAAAAAGTGAATATCAAAACACAAATAAATATATATTGTTTTTCTGTTAACAATAGCCAGTAGTTCAGAAACAGCATTTTGTGTGATCTCAAATACCCGCAATAATTTAGATAACACATCATTTTTATCTTACTGTCTTTTACCCTGATCCCAGGCACCTTTTATTTTGAAACAGTCAGATAGTTGCCTTATCCTAACATTTCTGAAGAAAATTAGATCAATATTGACCTAAAACCTAAAAGTAAGAGATGGATTGAAAGTCTATTAAAGTAACATTCTTTTTGTAGAATAGAATCCCTTAATATGAATAATAAATATTGCAAATAAAATAAAGTACTGATAATTCTTTTGAAAAGTTTGTACTGTTTGACACAAATTTTTAAAATCATTATTATTATGCCCTAAGAGGAAACTATCTCATTGTTCCCAGTTATAATTTTTTTTTAAGCTGATAAAAGTCTTAGTACAGATCCTAGAGACTAGAACCAAATAGACTTAGATATGAACTTTGTGGAGGCTGCTCAAGTTGCTTCTTTATTTCTGTGTCCAGACCTGAGAATGGGTTTCTACTTCTCTCTATAGGCATCATAGTTGTTCAAGCAGAAGGAAACTCACACAAAAGGGGCCTCATTTCCCTAAGATAAGAACTCCAGAAGACTTGCATGCCACACACTTCACAATTGCTATTTATTGCATTTAGTCTTGAGGATATTTTTTTTCCTGCACTGTAACCAGCCATGTTATGTTAGTGTGTTTTTTGTTTTTTGTTTTGCATATGTTTTTTGTTTCTTTGGAAACCTTCCAGAGATTATTTTGTTCAGAATTTTTTGTACAAAGGGAACTTACACCATTTATAACATTAAGAATCAGAAATGTTTATGTGATATGTGTGAATTCTCTAGACAGTATTTTATATAACTGTTTCATTTTGATTTAGCACCTTGACTCATTTTTCCCTCATTATTTTTTATTATAGAGAGGATAAAAGCCCGGCTAAGGGAAGATCAAAAGCTAATTAAAAGTAATCAAAAACTTTTCTCTCTAACATTTATTCCTGACAGCACTTTTGGCTCATATCATTTGTAGCATTTTTAAAATCAATGTTTAGAAAATTATTACCCTGATCCTGATTCAGGGTTTAATGATTTCCTTATAGATGTTGTTAGATGGGAGTTTATGTGTGTTACTGAAGGCAAGGCTAATACAATTAACAACTGCCATGTACTGAATATTTATTCTATATCACGAAGCACCAGGTATGTTAAATCTATAGTTTACCTTAACCCTCACTTTAAGTACAAACATCCCCGTTCTACAGGAGCTGTTTACAGTTTGTATTACTAATTGTATGAACTCAACAAGATATTGAACCAGGCACTGTGCTAGATTTTAGGAGTTTAAATAAAAATAAGTTGAATTCCTCTCTTAAAGTTCTCAATGTAACAACAAGCTTAGTTAGTCATTTCTATATTTTGATTCAATTTACATTAATAATTCTTTATGGTAATGGTTTTAAACTATGTGAGCATGAATCTCAGCTCGGAAAAAAACTCATCCCTGTGCCCCCACAATACACTTGCCTGTAACTAATACAATTGTAAGTACAGTGTCAGGAGACTTGGGGACCTCTAGAATGCCATCTGGGCACCCTCAGGTTCAAGGATGGCTAGAAAGAACCTCTCTGAGAATGAGTTGAACCTGTCACATTTCTTGGGGAAGATGAAGGAGTCTTCTCTTTGAAGGCACATGGTGCTGCCTTCAGGACCTCCATGAGATGCCTTTACTTCCTTCTGTGCCCACCCGAGGACAGGTCAATGTCCTATTATCACTCATTTATATCATAATTTGCCTCCTTTGGGCTCTCCTGCTCCCATTTTCTCCCCCCCCCCAATTCATTATCTAAATTGCTGCTAGAGTTATTTTCATGCAAATCTGATCTTGCCTATTCCTTAAAACGTAGGCACAAGGCACAAAGCACAAGGGGTGCCTGGGTGGCACAGTCAGTTAAGCTTCAAGACTCTTGGTTTTGGCTCAGGTCACAATCTTCGGGTTCTGAGATCATCCCTGTGGGGCACGGAGTCTGCTTGGGATTTTCTCCCTCTACCTCTGCCCCTCCCTGTCCTCCTCTCTCGCTCTAGAAACAAACAAATAAAAATCATGTCCCAGGTTCTAGATGTCTTCTATTGTGAATATAAGCATGGATATAACCATGCTTATGAATATAACCATGGCTTGCACAGGGTTCACTATGGGGACAGCCCTTAGCTCTCACCCAGTTTCTACCCTCATTGCTTCACCCATGCCAGCTCTCAAATGCACTATGCCTTTTTCTGAAAATTTTTACAGATATTGATTGCATCCTTCCTTTTAGGATAATCCTTGATATATATGTCGAACTCCGAATAACTCTTAGTGAGCCTTTGGGTGTGGTTCAGGCATTACCTCTCTGACCTTTCTAGAGAGCTACGGTTCCTATTCTCGAGCTGTTTGCTTCCATGCTAGACCTTCTAACACTGTGTTGTAATCATCCCTGGATCTGTAAACTGGAGCTGCTTTTGATTATGAACTACGCCCAATGATGCTGATATTCTAGTCATGTATTCCAGTGCCTGGCATCTAAGAAGAACACGATAAATATTTATTTAATGAGTTGATATAAACAAAGGCACTCTATCTGAAGAAAAATGCAGATGTTTACTTTAGCTCCCAAGTATGCTACTCCATGCTAACTTCCAGGAAGTAACACCTGATCTCACTCTCTTTTTTTTTTTAAAGACTTTGTTTATTTATTTATTTATTTATTTATTTATTTGACAGAGAGAGAAAGAGAATAAGCAGGCAGAGATGCAAGCAGAGAGGAGGGGGGAAGCAGACTCCCTGCAGAGCAGGGAGCTGGATGGACTTGGGGCTTGATCCCAGGACCCTGAGATCATGACCCAAGCTGAAAGCAGAGGCTTAACCCACTGAGCCACCCAGGTGCCCCTCTCATTTCTTAAGTTAATTTTTAGTGATAAGAATTCCAAACACCAGGGCGCCTGGGTGACTCAGTGGGTTAAGCCTCTGCTTTCGGCTCGGGTCATGGTCTCAGGGTCCTGGGATCGAGCCCCGCATCGGGATCTCTGCTCGGCAGGGAGCCTGCTTCCCCCTCTCTCTCTGCCTGCCTCTCTGTCTACTTGTGATCTTTCTCTCTGTCAAATAAATAAATAAAAATCTTAAAAAAAAAAAAAAAGAATTCCAAACACCTGGGGGCACCTGGGTGGCTCAGTGGTTTAAAGCCTCTGCTTTGGCTCAGGTCATGATCTCAGGGTTGTGGGATCGAGCCCCGCATCGGGCTCTCTGCTCAACAGGGAGTCTGCTTCCCCCACCTCTCTGCCTACTTGCGATCTCTCTCTATATCAAATAAATAAATAAAAATCTTAAAAAAAAAAAAAAAAGAATTCCAAACACCTCTAGAGCTGTGTGTGGATCAGATGGCCTTCTGATGAGACTCAGGATAACCATCTATTACACTTCAAAGAAAGGCTCTTTGCCCTAAAGAAGCTACATAAATAAACATTAATGATATGATTCTATTTAATTAAAGTTTAAAAACTAATCTATGGGCATTGAGGTCAGACTAGTGGCTATATTTGGAGGACATTGGTATCTGGTAAGGGGTTTGAGAGCTTTCTAGAATATTGAAATGTTCTCTAATTTGATCTAGATCGCAAGTATACAGCTGTAAACATATGTGAAAATGCATCAAACTTCCAAGGAAGTACTCTTACTACTATAACTATTAGTAATCATTTTTATAAGTAAGCCTGGCTCTAGGACTTTCAGTATTATGTACATCAGCAGGGTCGCCATTCTGAGTCAGCACTAAAAGAGGGGCATGGTTCGTTAGTCAGCTTTAAGAAGACTTGAAACTCATTTTTGCAAAATTTCAGGGGTTTTAAGGACTCAGTGAAATTGAGCCATGACTCTCACCCTATTAATTTTTATAGATGGCATGACAGTTTAAAACTGCCTCTGCATACCAAATTCTTAGGTATGCCTCCCCTCAAGAGGATGGCCTAACTTCCCTCCACTTAAGTGTGGGTTGAACTTAGTCACTCTCTTCTTTGAATAGAAAACAGCCAGTGAGAAATGAAACAGTGAAATTTTGGAAACCAGTTAGCAAGAAGGCACTGAGGCTTCTGTCTTTTTCACTCTCTCTGGGTTCATTCCCTGTGAAGAAAGCCCGTGGCTCTGATGGGATGGGCCTTACGGAGAGGGCCGTGTGGTGAGAAACTGGGATGTCCACAACAGCTTGTGAGAAACTAGAGCAATCTTCCAACACCTGTGTGAATGAGCCTGGAAATAGATTCTTCAGCCCAGGTCCAGCCTTCAAGATGTCTGCAGCCCTGGCCTATATCTCAACCATCACCTCATGAGAGAGCCTGAGCCAGAACCATGCAGCTAAGCCACTCTAAGATCCTTGACTCCAGAAACTCTATACAATAATTAGTATCCATTGTTTTTAGCTACTAGATTGTGATAGCATTTGTCACACAGCCATAAATAACTAATACTTAATGGGAAACCAAGGCCCAGCCAGATTAAGTTGTTTGTGTGGGATCACACATGGATATTGGCATAATCAAGGTTTGATCCAGATTTGACTCTTGAATTGCCTAACTCCTAGAGCTGTTGTGAATCTAAGAAGAGATATTTTTGTAAAACATTTAGAACAGTTTTGACACATGATAAGTCGTCAACAATGTTAGATTTTCACTTATTATTATTCTTCACACTTGATTTTTACCAAGTGTAATACAGTACAAAATGCATGTTGGAGTTTGTATCTTCACCTTAACTCAATTATTATTAAGTATTATCTTTTTTTGTCATTGTTATTATTTTCAAAAAGCATGGATAAGAGATCTTCTATCCATAATGTTCAAAAGCTAAGACTATTCAATTTTTATGAGTACTGATTGAAAACATAAAGCACTTCTGGCAGAGAAGCCTGCTGATGCTCAAAAGCTTCAAGAAGCCTTGACAGTCTCAGAGGAACAAGAACGGGTGCCATAGTTGGAAGGCAGATAGGACCTTGAGTGGTAAAGAAACAAGGCTTGAAGAAGTTCTCAAAAAAATCTGTCCTGCTCTTTATAATGGAAATTGTGAAGAACTTGAAGGATAGGGTTCTTGAGTATTGCTATTTAGCAGTTATAAAAATAGACTAAAGGATTGGCTAACCCTTGGGGACATTAGATATATGGCACTTTCATTTCTTTTATGTGCTCTAATTTGTCATTGAAGCATTCATATTTTGTCATATTTAATTTTGGGGTAGAAGTTTGGGGGTGGATATCTGATTATTTCACCATGGGAGAGCATGTACACAGTTGTGTGCATGTGAATTTTATAAACCTTGTTTCAGTCCGCAGATCATTTCTTTGCTTTTTTGTTTTTTTGAGCTCTCATTGACATATAACAGTATATTAGTTTCATGTGTATGACAGTGATTCAATATTTGTATACATTGAGAAATAATCACCATAATAAATCTGGTTAACATCTGTCACCACAGATATTTATAAAAAAAATTTTCTTATGATAAGAACACACACACATACACACACACACACACATACACATATTACATGTCTTTATCCATTCATAATTCAGTAGACACTTGGGCTGCTTCTGTATCTGGGCTATTATAAATAATGCTACAATAAACATAAGAATGCATGTGTCCCTTTGAATTAGTGTTTTTGTCTTCTTTGACTAAACACCCAGTAATGGAATTACTGGATTATAAGATAGCTCTATTTTTAACTTTTTGAAGAACCTCCATACTGTTTTCCAGACTGGCTGCACCAGTGTGCATTCCTACCAAGAGTATAAGAGTGTTTCTTTTTCTCCACATCTTCACCAACACCTGTTGTTTCTTGTGTTGTTGATTTTAGCCATTCTGATGACTATGAGGTATTATTTCATTATAGTTTTGATTTGCATTTCCCTGATGATAAGTGATGATGAGCATCTTTTCATATGTCTGTTGACCATCTGGATATTTTCTATGGAGAAATGTCTGTTCTTATCTTTTGCCCATTTCTAATTAGATTATTTGTTTGTTGGGTACTGAGTTTGTTGTTGTGGTTTTAAGTAACATCTATGCCCAGCATGGGGATCAAGTTCATGACCCTAAGATCAAGACTTGCATGCTTTACCAATTGAGCCTGCCAGGTACCCCTTTGGATGTTGAGTTTTATAAATGCATTACATATTTTGGATCCTAAACCTTTATCAGATATGTCATTTGTAAATACCCTCTCCCATTCTGTAAGTTGCCTTTCAGTTTTGTTGATTACTTCCTTCACTGTGCAGAAGCTTTTTATTTTGATATAATCAAAATGGTTTATTTTTGCTTTTGTTTCCCTTCCCTGAGAGTATGTATCTAGAAAAAAGTTGTTAGAGCCAATGTCAGAGAAGTCACTTCCTGTGCTCTCCTCTGGGACTTTTATGGTTTCAGGTCTCACCTTTAAATATTCAACCCATTTTGAATTTATTTTTGTATATGAGTGTAAGAAATTCATCTAGTTTCATTCTTTTGAATGTTGCTATCCCATTTTCCCAACCCTGTTTGTTGAAGAGACTGTCTTTATCTCCATTAGATATTATTTCTTGCTTTGTTAAAGGGTAATTGACCATAGGGTTGTGGGTTCGTTTCTGGGTTTTCTATTCTGTTCTATTGTTCTATGTGTTTGTTTTTGTGCCAGTACCATACTGTTTTGATTACTACAGCTTTGTAACATTACTGGAAGTCTGCAATTGTGAAGTTTCCAGGCTTGCTTTTCTTTTTTTTTTTTTTTTTTTTTTAAAGATTTTATTTATTTATTTGACAGAGAGAAATCACAAGTAGATGGAGAGGCAGGCAGAGAAAGAGAGGGAAGCAGGCTCCCTGCCGAGTAGAGAGCCCGATGCGGGACTCGATCCCAGGACCCTGAGATCATGACCTGAGCCGAAGGCAGTGGCTTAACCCACTGAGCCACCCAGGCGCCCCCAGGCTTGCTTTTCTTTGTCAAGGTTGCTTTAGTTATTCAGGGTCTTTTGTGTTTCCATACAAATATTAGAATTGTTTGTGCTAGTTCTGTGAAGAGTGTTTTTCTTCTTCTCATTTTTTTAAATCAGATTGATTGTTTTTGGTTTTCAGTTTTTCTTTTGAGTTGTTTGAGTTTTCTGTTTTTTTTTTTTTTTATAGTTTGAGCTGTTTATATATTTTGGATACTAACCTCTTATGAAGTATATAGTTACAAATATCTTCTCTCATTCTGTAGGTTGCCTTTTTGTTTTTGTTTTTGTGTTTTTGTTTTTGTTTTGTTTTCCTTCACAGTGCAGGGCTTTTTATTTTAATGTAATCCCACTTGTTTATTTTTACTTTTGTTGCCTTTGCCTTAGGTGTCAGATTCATCAAAATCATCACCAAAACCACTGTCAAGAATTTTATTGCCTGTGTTGCCTGGGTGGCTGAGTGGGTTAAAGCTCCTGCCTTCAGGTCAGGTCATGATCTCAGGGTCCTGGGATGGAGCCCTGCATCGGGGTCTCTACTCGGTAGGGAGCCTGCTTCCTCCTACCCCTCTGCCTGCTTATGATCTCTGTCAAATAAATAAATAAAATCTTTAAAAAAATTCATTGCCTACATTTCTTCTAGGTGTTTTATAGTTTCAAGTCTCACATTCAGGTCTTTAATCCATTTTGAGTTAAATTTTTGTGAATGGTGTAAGATGATCCTCAAAAAATTTAATGCAGAAGTATGCCTGGGAGTGCTTACATAGCTCAGTCCGTTAAGCATCCACTCTTGGTTTTGATTCAGGTCATGATCCCAGGGTCCTGAGATCCATTCCCAATCCTTGAGTCAGACTCCATACACAGCATGAAGTCTGCTTGTCCCTCTTCTTCCTCTTGCCCAACCCTTCTCAAATAAATAAATCAATAAATCATTCAAAAAGAAATATTTCTGTGTGAAATCACAGGTCTGCTTCTACCTCCAATGTTTAGTGAGTCAACAGAGAGACTGAAAGTTGAAAATTACTGATTGAGATACAACAAATTTCTTTTGCATTCCAGATAGATCCAATTGGAAATTCAGTCCAGAAGAGGAGATGTCAGGAAGGGAGTAGGAAAGGAAGGAAATAGGGAAAGAAGGGGGAAGATTAGAGAAAAAAAGGAAGGGAAGGGGAGGGTAGGGGAGGGGAGAGAAGAGGATGAAAGGGAGGGAATTTTAAAAAATTAAAATTTTTAAATTTTAATTAAAATTAAAATTTTAATTTTAAAGGGGAGGGGATTTTTAAAAAAGTATTTTACAGTGTGTGGTAGTAACACAGGCCTCCATTGTAGAACCTCATTGAGAACACCATTTAACATAAAATAGGTAGTCATTTTAGAAATTTCTATTATATGTTACCCAAATTAAAATGTGCTCTTGGAAACTTCCCCAAACTATCTGTAGCCCATATACAAACACAGCTTCCTTCTCTATATGATGTTAAAGTAGTATAAGTATCAAAATACTGTTGTGCTTCTCTCATATACACACAAGATAGTCCTGTCATCTAGTACGCAGAGGACATACAAAGCTGTCTAGGGATAAGTAGGGATTCTTACCACACCCAAAGATTAGCATCTTATATCAGAGAAAGAATTTATCAGAGAAAATTTTAAAATCCTGTCACTCCATGTAATTTTCTTTTTGGGAATGCTAATTTTTTAATGGCTTGTCTTAATATATACTCTTGGATGAGATGTTCTGTTCTCTTGGATCTAACATAAATACACTCCAAACAATTTCTTGAATGTTAGTGTTGTGAAGCATTTCACAAAGGTCACATCTTTAGGCATCTCTGAGGCTAAGGGAAATGCCACAGAACAAACTGTTAATATTTTCCTTCAATTGGCAAATTATTTGTATCCTGAATATATAAAAAATTTTAATGAACTAGGAGGCTAAAGGCAAAAACAAAAGGAAGAAAAATGGGAAGAAAGTTGAATAGTTCAATAGGAAATTTACAAAAGAAATTACTGAAGTGGCAAATAAATATTTTAAAAAGAGTTCAACATTATTAGTTATCAGTGAAAAGCAAATTAAAATCCCATGATATGCCATTACACATCCAGTAGAAATAGCTGACTTCTCAAAACAACTGAAAATACCACGTGTTTGTGATGACACAGAGAAATAGAAACTCTCATAAGTTGTCAATGGGAGAGTAAATGGGAAGAGTCCCTTTTGAAATTGCCTTGCAGCATTTCCTAAAATTAAATACACACATACCCTTGACTAGCAGTTTCCTTCCTAAGTCCGTATAGAACAGAACTGTGTAACAATGTCACCAGAGCTAAGTGGAGACTTTCCAGGGCAACCCTATTTGTGAGTAGCTAAAAATTGAAAATATTTCAAATGTTCATCAACAGTATAAATATCCATTACAAATAAAATACTATATACAATGAAAATGAATGCACTGCTATGTGCATTAACATTGATATCATACATGTCATATCTTGTGGCAGAAGTTAAGTACTAAAGAAGACAGTTGCCCCAAATTCTAATTTGTAGAAATCTCAAAAACATGCAGAACTAATCTGGAGTAGTAAAAGTCAGAACTGTGATTAAATCTGAGTTGTTGGGGAGGGTACAAGACTGTTAATTCTGCTTTTATCTGGATGCACGTTACAGGACTGTGTTCATTGTGTGATAGCTCATCTAGCTGTACACATGTGATTTGTGTACTTTCTATACTTCAAACAATAAAACAATAGACAATGATAATACAGCAGTAGGGACTACTATTTTTTTTTAAAGATTTATGTATTATTTGAGAGAGAGGGTATGCACACCCACTGGTCCTAGGGAGGGGGAAAGAGCAGAAAGAGAGGATCTATGGAGCAGACTCCCACTGAGCTGAGCACAGAGCCTGTCCTGAGGCTCGGTCTCAAGACCCATGAGATCAGGGCCCATGAGATCACCACCTGAACTGAAACCAAGAGCTGGACACTCAACTGAGTGAGCCACCCAGGCACCCTGTAGAGACTACTATTTTTCAGTGCCCCATATCTTTCCATTATAATAAATAAAATATGGCAGTTAATTCTTACAATATTTTTTCTGGATACATATTATTATTATTCCTTTTTGAAAGAAAAAGAGGTTTTGAATGTTTGAGAGGGGGATACGAACATCTAGAATCACCCAGAGCTGGAAATTAACAGGATCAGAACTCTCACCTAGGTCCATCTGAATCCAAAGCATATAATTTTTCCTACCTAATTTCAGTAGACAGGAATTTAGCTTCTACTTCATCCTGTAGTGCTTCTATATTGATAAAAGATCCATTTATATACTATATAAAATATTATATCCTTTTCCCTACTGTAACCAAGAAAAATTGCCCCTGTTTTTTTGTTTTATTCTGTTTTGTGTTTTGTTTTGTTTTAGTGTGTGTGTGTGTGTGTGTGTGTGTGTGTGTGTGTGTGTGTGTTTATGAAAGGTATTATAGAGCAGTAGAGAATAATAGAAGAGTTTTTGGGTAGCAGTGTTCTTTTTTACAGAGGCCTCCTTTCTTCTCACCTGCCAACTGGCCTCTTGCACATCTGACCTTACTAATCGGTGGGAACTTTTATCCTTTAGAGATAAGTAAGATTGCCTCACCTACTGACTCAGCCCCCTTGGATGCATGCTTAGGCCACTGCCTGCTCAGCTCATTTTTTCTGCTTCTTCTTGTCCTTCCTTTTTGGATATTGGCCCTATGTTCTGCAGTTTAGTTCCTCTACCTTCTCACAGTCATCCCAGCCCCTGGGAATAGTCCTGAGGGGATTCTGTGTGAGTATTAGTCACACTCACATTGTGAAGACTCACATGTTGGAAGAAGTTGGCTGTTAGAAATAAAAACTAAGATACCTGATGAAATAAATCCATGAAGAAACCTGGAGATGAAATTGGTGAACAGTCTCAAAGAAGCAGTTGTCCTTATTTAAGTCAGCATTCTGTAGGCTAATATTCCCCCTCGAGATTGATATCTGGTTCCTGAGCTTCTGTGCAACAGGTGCAGAGTAGTGAACTCTGCCTGCTTATTGTACACATGACCTTGAGAAGATAACTCGGGTTTTTGAATCTCAATTTCCTCATTTATGAAATGGGAATAAAAATATCTAACTCATAACTCTGTAATGATTTAATTTAATGAGGTAAATGTTTTGTGACTTACAAAAAACTAAAAATATAGAGGCTTACTTAATATTATTTAGTTTTTTTTTAATTTTATATATTTATTTGTCAGAGAGAGAGAGAGAGAGTACAAGCAGGGGGAGCAGCAGACAGAGGGAGAAGCAGGCTCCCTGTTGAGCAAAGAACCTCATGTGGGACTCCATCCCAGAAGCCTGGGATCATGCATGACCTGAGCTGAAAGCAGCTGCTTAACCCACTAAGCCACCCAGGTGTCCTATTATTCAGTTTTTAAAATCTACTCCACATCCCTGAAATTTTGGGATATAATGATACATTTTAAATACCCTTTGTATCCTTTTTTCCCCCTTTATTATTCTTTAAAAAAATACCTTAGAGTATTTTGTGTATCTATGAATTAATTACCATGATCTAGCAAACAAAATTGATTGCACTATTTCCTATGCAATAGGTTACAATGATGTACATCAACTACATTAACAGTAAACATTTTCTTTAAAAGAGCTTTGCAAAAATGGCAGTATTCTTTGTGCTTCACCTAGAGTACTAATTAAAATGTGCATTATCTGTTAAACTCTGAAAATGATCAGATTATTTTATGAATGTTAAAATTGTCAGTTGAGTTCCAGTTAAGGGTTAAGTAAGACATAGAATAATACTAGGATTATTATTATACCTGCCATTCATACTGTGTTTACAGTGCACTCTATGGGCATTCTTAGTCCTCAAAACAAGCCTGTGAGATGCTTTTTAATATTTCCATTTTACACGTAAAGAATTATGGAAATCTTTACAGGGAAATTTAGGGACTGGGTAGTTACTAAGAGACAGAGCTGGGAATTATATCTGAGTGACTCAAATCCTCAAATCCAAATAACACAAGTTATCCTCTGTTACAAATCTCAGCAGGATAGAATCTGAGGTTCACCTTGTGTTTACACAGTGTCATAATAACTGGTTGGGAAATTAGTTATATAATGAATAAGTAGGTTATTAAATGTTCATGTGAACACACCATATTTTCGACAGATTTCATATTTTACTTAATTGAAAGTGGGTTTAAATTTATTTTCTAACAATCAATTTGTTTCAACAGATTGTGCAAAGGAAGAAATAATCAAACTACTTATTTGACTTAGATATAGCAATAATACTATATTTGATTTGATAGAACTCACATCTTCCAAAATTAGTGCTGTAGTTTTCTCATAAAACACAGAAAAAATATATATGCACATGGCTCACTGTGGCTCTCTCTGTGTCTACTGTCTATCTGCTCATCCACGCATCTCTCCACCTGTCCAGGAGCTTTTTCTCCCAAGTGATTTTGGGCATTTTTCACTTCTTTATCGCGTATTTTATTGATTTTTAACTGAATTACTAGAGCTTATTGTTTTTTGCTAACAATTATCACAATTTGAGGTTTAGTCTTTTCTAGGACTTCTAAAACATTAGTTAACGTTACATCAATCGTCTGGAGAGCTTGTTAAAATGCAGCTTCTCATTCAGTAGATGTCGGGTGGGGCCCAAGATTCTGCATTTCTAATAAGGCTCTGTACACTGTCTAGCTGCTGGTCCTTGGTTAACACTTTGAGAGGCAAGGGTCTGTGCATATCTATTAAGTAGCAGATGGATTCAATCAAAAGAACTTGAGTTGTTATTGGGAAATCTGGCTTATCTTAACTCCTACAGGAATTAACTACATGAGTTAATCAAATCACAGATTCTCTAGGTTTTGATTTCTTTAAGGATAGATGCGGTTGTATGATTGATTCCATGATTGTGCCTGTCGTGGCCACTTTCTCTGCCTCTAGCATGAAATTATAATATTAAGTAGAACACTACTACAGGTTACACTAACTTCCTGAGTACTTGGCATGTGCTAAGCATTGCATTCAAAACTCTGCTTTTATTATTTCATTTTTATCTTCACTACAATTCACCTGATGGTTACTAGAGGGAAAGTCATTGGGGGGATGGCTGAAATAGGTGAAGGGGATTGACGAGCACACTTATCATGATGAAAATGAAGTCAACAAAATAAATACTATAGCCTCCTTTAGAGATAGAGGTAGTGAAGATCATAGGATAAATAAATTTTCTAAGGCCACAGGATGATTGGTGCCAGAACAAAAATTTCATTTTCAAAATTTATACTTTTCTCTTTAAATTTTTATTTTGTATGATTTTCTGGTATAGTTTGTAAGGATGTCATTGTATAAGCATATGTATTTGAACTTAGTGACACATATTTATTTGTTAACATCTTGTCCAATATTTTATTAATGAAGAAAAGCTGAAATTCATGAAAAATTTAATTTTCGAACTTTAATTTTGTCTGTATAATGAAACAGGGACAAAAATAATTAAACATTATTATATTGAATATTATATCTCCCTTAGCATTTTAGCTTACATTTTATTTCTCCCTTTTGTTTTTACTTTTTTATGGTAATGCATTCTCATGATTCAATATTCAAAGTACATTAAAGGATATATGATAAAAGTATTTCTCCCAGTGCTGTCTGTGAGCCACTGGATTGTCCTCCCCAGAGGCAACCAATATTTGACTTGTAAATTCTTCCTAGATGTTTTAAGCTTTATATAAGCAAAGCTATTTTTTTTTTCTCTCATTTATTCTTTTTTTTTTTTTTTTTTTTTTTTTTTTTTTTAATTTTCCACATGAGGACCTAGGGGTTAAACCTAGATCTCTCTGAATCAAAAGCCCAAGCTTTCAAACCCTACAACATACCTCTTCTTTATTATCAATACATGGTTTTGGTGTATATATTTTATTACAAAAGCAAAATATGTAGGTCCAAAGAGTGTCCTTGACTTAACCCCCATTATTTCCTTAGAACCTGGGTTGCAGGGAGCCACAGACCTGCCAGAGCCAGAGAGCAGGCAGGCTGCAACCATCTTTCATTAGTGACACTTCCCATGGCCAAACTCTCTATGTCCACACGGCTACCAGAGTCTACAACAGTAGATGCTGCAAAACTCAAGGTTATGATGTGATTCTCCCATCTCCCACATGATGCAGGTACCTAACCTTGAGTGTTATGATTCAACAGTCCACACCATCAAGGTTATACCAAACGTTGAGAAATATTTTTATCATAAAAGTTAAGAATATGGTTCTCAACTCACTGAAAAATACCAATGTTTTCTAAACCAAACAACCACAAAAATATCCAATTAGTTCTATTACCAATAAATACATAAAATGTCATTGCAATGGTGCTAATTTATTTTTCACACCAATATTAAAGACACTCAGTGAATACATTTAAGCAGGTTGACTTGAGCCAAAATGATCAACAATATAACTCAGTAACACATGGAAACATGCACCAGATAAGGTTGAGTGAAGAAGCAAATAAATTGATTTTTCCAGATTCTGGGGCTGGTCCTTGGGTGACTTTGTTCAGACCTTCATCTGGGAAGTTGGATAGTCCTCACTATCCAAGGTTCTAATTTGTACAGCTTTTATTTTTCCAAATGTATTTCCACAAAATAGCTATGTAATGCTGGGGAATATTTCTAATGACTACCTCTCGATGATCATATTGTTACCATCTATAATGTGCAGTGGTTGAATGAAATATCTGTAATTGGTTTTGAAGGGACTGGATAGTTTACTCTTTGGTACTTAGATATAGGGCTTAAGAAAAAATCTAGAGATGGGTGTCCTTTACCTGATAGTAAAATATCCTGAAAGGAGAAAGACTATGTCTCCACAAAACAAAACAAAACAAAACAACAACCACAAACAAACAAACAAACGAAAAAGCAAACAAAAAAACCCAGCTGATAATTTTTAAAACCAATCAATTCAAATACTTTTATGTGCCTATAGCACAAAACCAAAATTTGATTCATACTCTCATTCCAGGCCCAATGACCTTTAGTTATTTTTTTAAACAAAAAATGCCTACAAATTCACTGACAATCAAATCCAGAATTTTATTACTCATTTCAAAATTCTTCTCAATATAGCACTATTATAGACAGCAGCACCAGACATAGATTGTAAAGTCCAAGAGAACAAAGGCAAAACCAAATTGACTTTTAAAACTCTGCAGATACAACTCCATCTGGAAAGCTATCACATACAACTGTCCAAGTGGAAAAAAAAAAAAAAAGGACTAAGAACTCACAGCTCATGTAAGATAAAAAGAATTTCTTTCTCCATCATAAGATGCTGCAATTGCATTTTGCTATTTCCCCCCAATGTCAGAACAGTGTGATACAATATTGGCGGCGTGTGTGCTAGCAGAGTGGAAAAAACCTAAATCTTACACCCGGGAACCAGATGCTGACAACCCTTTTTGGCAGATGGACTGTGATTCTCTCTCCTGTGAAATCAAACACTTCAATTAAAATGGCTCTTTGATTTTGGGGCAGTGATAAAAGGAAAGAAGGCTACATGAGAAACAGATAGAAAAGTTAAAACAAAAAAAAAATGAGCAGAAGGAAAAGAAGATAAAGACAGGTCAGAAAAATATATCAGGAATAAATGTGAAAGATGGGAAAGTGGGATAGTAGAAATGTAGGCTGACGACTATTTGAGCAGGAGCAATGCTGAAGCACCTGTGATATTTGATAAAAGTCAGGCTATGAAATGTGACGTTTATTTACTCTTTATCATAAACAGATTTCTCATTTTACTAGCTGCTCGAAGTCCAGTCAGTTGGTATTATACATTAGGAGTTTTAATTTTAGAACCAAAAAAACCCCACTTTTATTTTATAGATTTACTGTGTGGTTCCCTCAGTTTTTCAAAAACAGGATTTAAGCACCTCAAATGTGCCAACGACTGTGGTAGGATTCATAACAGGTCGGTTTTCCAGTGAGCGTACGTGTGTGTGTGTGTGCACGTGTGCGCACGTGTGCACGTTCCCATGCACAGGCATCTGAAGAGCATCATGGGATCAACGTATCTGTCTTAATTTTCTGGGTCGACTAGTCATGCTCAGTGCTGCATGTGTCCCCTCAAAAGAGGTATTCGTTCTATGCTTTCACGGCTACAAGCTCCCAAGTTAAGATAATTGACCAGCTTTCTGGATAAATGCCAAAGAACAATTTAGCCAGAATCCGGTTCCTCATGTGACAGTATGCTGGGTCATTCTACTTGAGAACTTGGTTATTCTGGGAACTAAACAAAATAAAACTGCAATATATACTATAAACTATGAACTAAATGCAACAAAATAAATACTGTCATATAATATATTATTACTATAATAATACATTTCTGGAGGTTCCTTTCCTGTATGATTTCTTTTATTTCAAGAGTCGGAGTTGATTGAAAGTAAACTGAGGTTAAGTGAAGCAACTGTCATCATGTTCTCAAGATCCTCATTAGTGGTGGCAAGAGACAGACAGTGTGGTGTCAGTGGGTTACAGTTGATCTTCACTCTCCCCTTTTCCACCGCCAGCTCTCCATGCCAATGACCATCCCTGCTGGTGAACAGTTATTGATCTCAGAGTCAACATTAGGCACTTGGCTGCAAACCCCCAAAGATCCACACCTGTCTTAGACTTCTTTATCAGGCCCTCTCCTGGTTTTAGTACATCTGTTCTGTCTGCAGCTCTGACTTGTTCATCGGCACAAGGGATGCGTAATTATTTTGCTGCCCTTCTTGGCCTTTTCTTCCCCAGATCCTCCCAAATTATCTAAGGTCTAATTCCCTATTTCATGGGAATCGAGGCAGTTCGGCTTCTCTGCATTAACCCTGATGAATACAGAGAGAATGTCTTCATTTTGCATGATTTGAGATAAGACAAAAATCAGTCAAAGTTCGATTAGATACTTCTTTAGAGACTGGAAGGCTGTGGCCATGGTTGAAGAGACCACATTTGTATTCCTCTATATTTGTTTATATTTAAAAGGAGAAAACACTGTTCTTCTTAGCAGGGCAATGCTGCTTCCTGCCCCCCCTCCAACATTGCTACCCACCAGCTGTGGCTCTGCTGTTCCTGTGCCTGTCCTTTGCACACTAAGGGGAAGATGTGGATGAGTAATTTAATAAACTGCTTGGAGTGGGCCTCAATGCCTCAAAGTCATGTTTGCATCATGCCGCTGGTTGCTTATGTGCCTTCTAGGGAATGTCAGTTTAGTTAATTGAAGGACTTTTATTTTGCTCAGGGGACAAGCAATTTGAGGACAGAGCTAAAATGCTAAGACAGCAGAGGATATTGGAAATACTGTTTTAGAAAAAAATGGACTAAAAAGAAAGGAAGAGCCAATGCTAAAAAAGAAATATAGAGAAAGAACAGAGATGTCTAATAGGGAGTTTTATTATTAAGTTGCTTATAGTATTCCCATAAGATATAAACTCTTATTTTCATATGGAAGCCAATAAAATCTACATTGCTCACTTTTTGTAGTATAAATTTATTTTACCAATGTGACATTTGCAATAAGCACAATGATGCGTAAACAGTTCTCGTGGGCTTACCCATCCACTGCTCTATCACAGGGGATATAGTGTTGACCAAGAGAACCACACTCCCTCCCTACCAACCCCATAGTCATCAAGAGCAACTCACACAGTCCGAGTATGAGATGCCATTATTAAAGGAAACAGGGAAGGAGATCAAAGGAACACACACAGTCCCACTGAGAAATGAGCCTGAACTCATCACAGCTAGGCATTCCATGGATTGTGCTCTTCACTTATTGATAAGGAACTTGACAGGAGTCAGGGAGCGGGTAGCCAACCACCTGTGTAACAACAGGAGCTGTTTGGCCTGTGACACCCCGTGCTGAAAAGAATAACATCCAGGGTTTGGAAGTCAGTTTGTATGGTAGTGTGCATGCCTGTGAAGTATCAGCTCTGAACCTTGCCGCTGTCTCTGCTGATCTAGCTCTAGCTTGTTGGTAAAGGTGGAAGAGAGGTAGTCATGGGTGTCATTCAGCACAACAGTCTTGTCTCTCCTCTAGAGGTCTTTGCTAAGTAATTACTTATTTGGGTAGTTAGGTTAGAGAAATGAAGGATGAACCATTGCTAGCACCCAACTAAATTATAAAATCACTAGACATTTTATATGATAAAATGGTCAAAATCAAGCCTAGGATCAGAACAGACATATCCTGTCCTACTTTTAGCACTTCGAATGCAAAATTTCCAAAGACTGACATGAAGACATTAATGCTGGAAGGAGCTCTCAGAACAATTTCAAAGTCGTTACTTAAGTCCAAGTCAAAGAGATACACTGTAGTGTTGTCTAACTGTGCAATGACCCATCTAGTAAGTGATTATAAAAATCCTCTCTATTAAACACTGGAATATGGCATGGGTGCTACTTAGACCAATGACATAAGAGTACATTTTAACTAATTTTCCCTAATATCACATATTAATTTAGACGACATAGGAGCTGTAACAGTATTCTGTTTTGTGAAGACATGCACCTCATGTAACTTGTCAAGTAAATGAACATTTAAAATGCTCTGAAAAGCCCTATTTGAGTAGCAAATACCCAGTCCTTAATTTGAAATCTTTTTTTACCTGGAGAAGAATTTTTAAATTTCTTTAAACAAGATCTCCAGTGTCTTATTCCTGTTCTTTATCTCTTTGTCTCTCAGTAATTCTCTCTCTCTCACACATACACATTCTTGTAGTTTATTAATCAAATTTATTAATCCTTTTGTTCCTATATTGAGAAGTATCTAACACACCTAATACATCTTGTTTTCACTAGATTCCTTAGAAATATGAGTTAAAATATAAGTGGCAATTCTTTAAATCCATTTTGCTATAGGTAACTTTTTGGCCCAAACTGCATAAAACAATTCTCACAGTTTTCTGTGGGAGACAACTGGTCATCCTAAGAAATAATGTGAGAAGGTTCTTTCTCTATAAAAGGATTTCTTTCTAATGTGAGAGGTCATTCTAAGAAATAATAAAATCTGGGGAAATATACAGAGAATAGTAATTCATCCTAGGCTTGAGAAGTGGGGTTGGACACTTTTTATAACTATTCTAATTGTAAGCACAAGTTCCTGACTATCTGATACTATGGAAACAGTGACGGATGCTATTAAAGTTGTGCTGTGATTATCAATTATATTTTCATATTGAGGACCTCTGGCTTATCCACACCCTGAGAGAGTAGTTTCACTGCAGGAGTCTCAGAAGTAAGGTGAAGCATTAAGTCAGGAATGTCTTAGTTATCCATACTAATTGGTCTGAAAATGACAGTTATGTAGAAATCTTAGGGTCAGAGATCTGCATTATTTACTGGTGGAACAAGCTTTCAATTCTTTAAGTAGAATGAAAAAATAAACATTTGCTGCATGAATTGCTTGCAGAAAAGGTGAGATAAATTCATAAATAAATCTATTACAAAGCCTGACTGAAAACTAATGGTCTACTTTACACATTAGAACTTAAAATGCAACACTCAATAATGGGAAAGACATTCTTAATCTCTTCACTGTTATTTAATTTAACATGTTGGGCAACAGGTTCATTAATCATTTCATATTAATATTCAAGTGAGAGAGGAGATGCTGAGACACGTTCTATTCCAAATAGCAATTCCATTTGGCTGGGTGTTGTCTTAGGCATGATGGGGAGGAAACAGGAAGGAAGATTAACTTTCCCATACACCTATTTCTGCTTCATTACTCTGAAACTCTCTTCTGAACCATTAGGAAAACTTACCCAGAATAAAGCCAGTCTTGACATCTGCCCAGTCCTAATAAATAAAACCTCTTTTATTTAAGAGTTTATGTTTGTTTATTCAAAACATAATCACACTTATAAATCATGGCAAAGGAAGCACGGTCATTAATTTCACCCTAGATTTTCACTCACCTTTGGGGCATATGGTAGCTAATGAGAAAAGAAAAGCATAACAATTCTTTATTGAGCTCTTATTCTGGGCTCTGAACTTGCTTTTTTATATTGTTACCTAATGAGTTACCCTATGCGATATATATTCTATGCAAAGTAATCATACGTGAAAAGTGTGATATGAGAGAGGTGCTATGTAATTTACGATATTTAAGTTGACTGTTGAAAGAATATACACATTATTAGTAGTAAATATGAAGCCTTATGAAATATTAAGGATAATGTGTACGGGGCCTTAAAACCTTGATCTTATGTAATTCTCACAAAGTGAATGGTTTTATGTCCATTAAGTAGTCAAGGCCGCTGAGGTTTAGAGACGTTAAGTAACTTGCCCAAGGTCACACAGCTAAGTGGTGAAGTCAAGAAGCAAACCATAAAACCTATACTTTAGTCATATATGCAAGCAATGGAACGAATGGCAAATTCATCACCCAGTATTTAGTAACCTGTGACTTAAGGAAAAGAGATAATATGCTGCACTAAATTTCTCTTGACCTCTGTGGTTAAAAGTGCAGACTGGACACTCCCCTAGGGGTATGTAAGGCTCATTAACAGTTTCAATATTATCACATTCACATACGCAGACTTTATTCTTTACTAGCTTGTTAATATTCACTTTGAGCAACTTTCTAGGTTAGGGAAAGTTGTCATTGGTTCCCTCCTTGACCCAACATGTAGCTGTCATTTATTTCCATGAGGAATTTTGTGTTCTGTGTTAATGAACAAGGTACAGAAGATGAAACACAGAACTCATTACATTTCTTTGCTTCCTTCGGGATCCTTGTTTACTTCTGGCTTAAATCAAAGTGAATTGTTTTTCCAGGTCTTGTGCCCCCTCTAAAGGAAGGGGATTCTTGGGAGGAACTCAGACTCATAGAAATCTGGGCTAGAGAATCTTTTTAGCTCACTCCTGCTTCTCATTTCTAGCACAGAAGAGCCTCACCTTTTGAATGATCTTATTCAATATGATTTGAGTGGTGGGAACTTTTTAATTACCCTTTCTGGAACCCTTTGTTCAAAATTTTTCATTCGAGTTTTCAAAAGATAATACAATCAAAATTGGACTTATTGGATTTTAAACATCTTCCTGAATTCCTTCCTTTTAGGAACACAAATACCAGTTATGCTTTTTAGCTTCTTTTGCCCTCTGGGCAGAAAGTGTCATCCAATTATGTTGCTACAACTTTCCTTATGCCTCTTTCCTTATAAGTTAAAATCTCATTAGATTTTATGAAAAGTTTCAGTAATATGCAGTGTATTGCAATTATGAGCTTTGGCATCTGTCTTAATATGATCTTGCACAAACTTTGAGAGTATTTATTTATGGCTACATGTCTCATTATGCACCGGAATGCAGCTTTCTAAAACTGAAGCCCTTTTTATGCCTATACTATGTCATAGTAAAGTCAAGGACGTAAGACTCTCCTGACAGATTACTCTCTTCCCTTCCAAAGAAGTCCAGGAGCATAGCAAGATGTTGGTGAAGGCATCCAAAGGAAAATGAGGTCATGGTGTCACCAGTAAAGGCCCTGGATCATTTCTCCCAGGTTTCATCTGTGACTCTCAGCTCCCCAGACTCAGAAACTTAATCTTGTTGGGAGCAACCCACACTTGATTAGATCTTAATGCTTAGCCCAATTAAGACAGCCTTTGTGAAATAATATTCAAAACAAAATTGACCAGATATTAATTTTTAATTAGATAGATTCCTACCAGAGGAATGTGATAGTCACATCACCTGGACAGTATTCTCTCTGGTGTTCCCGTTGCTTAACGTTAAAACAGAGTGACTTCATTATGATTTGAATATTCAAAAGCCTCAAGAAATTATGGCCTGAGGCATTTGTCTAAAGAACTATTTGCCACCAAATCTATATGGGCCTAGTCTTTGATTTGGATCTCTTCTCCCAGGCACTGCTTGAACAGTGTTGGGATTTGTCTCTGGCCCCTTAGTATTCCCATGTTCTGTTATCAACCAATCTATTTTTCAGGCAGACACTTGATCTTAAGAAAAAAAAAAAAAAAATATATATATATATATATATATATATATCACTTTTGATGTGGTCTCAGTTAAATATTGCTAGTCTTGGGACCAATGTATTTTGAGAGGTTTTTGTTAAAAGAGCCACTATATCTTAAGGTGACTCTGACCTCATCCATAAGGTGTTGATTTGTAGTTTAATCCTCCAAGGGTGATTTTATTTTCCCCATTGTACTGCCTTCACTTTCAATTCAGTCTGTGACAGAGTGCCAGAAATGGTCAGTTTATCACATGAGAGTCGTGAGACCAACGTCAAGAGACAAGGAATAAGCCAAAGACGCATACCTAGTATGGACAGGCAAATGACAGGACATCGATCTTGTAGATTAAGTTTAGATGAGTCCTAGGATCCAAGGTAGAGGTGGAAGATGAGGCTCCCCAGGAGAAAAAAACAAACAAACCTCTATAGCTGGATCTGATAGAAATTTCAGGAGCACTTAATCTACAAATTCAAGATGGATGTGACTCTAAAAAATTGGTAAATGTGTCTTGAGCAGGGTTTATGATCAGGAGGTGTATGGTCAGCCAGAGCAGGCTCTGACACTTTTTAACTGTGTGAATTTAGATAACCTAGATAACCCATCTGAGTCTGTTTCCTCAGGGGAAATGGGAAAGTAAGAATGCCTATCTCATAGGACTGGGGGAGTTAAAGAAAAGATTTTATGGAAAGATTGAGTTCAGTGTCTACACCATACACAGCTCTCAGTCAATGAAAGCTGCTGTTATATTTATTGAATTTAGGTGTTGGTTTTGTTTATTTGGGAAGAATTATCAATTGATGGCTAAGAACATTGCTGTGGTTTATTTATGAAATAAGCATATGCAATATGCTTTTATTGGACTTTATTGGACTTTAAGATACTCTATATATGTGTGTATATATTTGCATGTGTATATGTGTTTATGTACATATATAATCCATACTTAACTTGAAATCCAAGTGTATTTTCTTTAACTGATTAGCAGGAGTATCTATAACAAAAGTATATACCACAGGGATGAAGCATTTGAGATCAGTGGCTCTGGAGCCCACATACCTGGGTTATAATGCTGGCCTCACTCTTTGCTAGCCATATGGACTTAGGCAAGTTATGCGCCCTCCTTGAAATATGAAATAGGAATAATGATCGTAATTTTGTAAGGGTTGTGAGAATGAATGAGTTAACCAATACAAAACTCCACAGCATGCCTAGCCCATAATGAGCACCGCATAAGGAAACCTGTTATCACGTGACTGGTTATAGTTAGCCATGACGATATGTAGACATCGGCTTACTATAAATTGGATCTCCCATTACACCTCCTACTCTAAAGTCTCATTTCTTCTTCCACCCAAAGCAGGATTGCTCATCAGCTTTCTGTAGTTTCCGTGGGATTATTCAAAGTTGCTTTTCATGTAAGACCCTGCAATCATATTTGGAGAAGCTTTCAAGTGTGAACTTAGGAAGTCATTGTTTTCAGGGACTGAACCCTTATCCCATCTTTGCCAGTTAGGGCTTTATTTTTGTGTGTAAAGAAAAGAAAAGAAAAGAAAAAGAAAAAGGAAGAATGAAAGAATAAGCAAACAAGCAGGAAATCACCAAGTTACGGGGCTGATAAGTAGCTACTTCTGTAGGTTCACTAACAGGTAGTGGTGAAGAGAGATGCAGTAATATCCATGATAGATATTTATTAAATCATTCACTCAACAAATACATACCAATCCCCTTCTAGAACTTATACTAGTTGGCGGGCAAATTATAGATAAAAGCCATAGCTCTTTCCCCGGTTGTGGTGCTCCAGATCTAGTGAGGATGACTGACTGTGTTTGCTAGAGCTGCCTTAACAAAGTACCATAGACAGTAAGGCTTAAACAACAAAAATTAATTTTTAAGAATTCTAGAGGCTAAAAGTCCAAGATCAAGGTTTCAAGATCAAGGTTTCATGGGTATTCTGAGACCTCCCTTCTTGATTTGCAGATATCATCTAATGGCTATGTTTTCACGTGGTCTTCTGTCTTTACCTCTCATAGGACTGGGGATTATGAGAGGACTATTTGGACTGTATGTCCAAATGTCCTTTTTTTAGGATATCAGATTAAGTCCCATCCTAATGAATTCCTTTTAACTTAATTACTTATCAAAGACCCTGTTTCTATGTACAGTCACACTATGAAATACTAGGATTGGAACTTCAGCATATGCATTTATGGAGGACACAGTTCAGTTTATAATACTGACTAATACATGGGCTATTATCACATGGTGTGTGATGAGTATAAAAACAGAACAAGTGTATGATAATATGGGAGCCTAACTCTGACTGGGGGAAATGGGAATCGGAATTAGGGAAGGAGATGGTGAGGAAAGGTAGAAACCCAAGGACCTTCTCCTTGAGTGGTTTTTCACATTCAGTTGTTCTTGCAAGGTTCTAGGTGGTCCCCAGGTCATCTGGAGAGCCATTGTCTCCTCCCACCACCACCACCTTCCAGGACTTTGTTCTACAGACAACAGAAACTGACTGACCAGATTCTTCTGCACCTTCACCTGTTGCTTTTAGAGAGTGAGTCCTGGGGTTTTGTCTAACTGCAGAAAGGCAGTGTGGTCTTATACAACTCGTTACAACTCATCTCAAGAAAGAACACGGCTTTTTGAAGGTTTTTAACCATAGGGAAAGAGGTAGTAGAAAGTCACAACTATATAAGATAAGTCAGAATGAAATCAATTCCCAATATTTTTAGGAATCTAAGTGAGTCTTCTCTCAAACATGTAGCTTCCTGGCTCTTCCACTAATCTTGCACATGGTTCCCAATGAAGAACATTGTCACCCTGAACACATGAGTTTTTTTCTTTCCAGTAGAAATATAGCATAATAGTTAACTTTGTTTCAGTATCCATTTTTGTCTTATTAATTTTTGACCTTGAGCAGACTTCTCAAGGCCACAGTTTTCTTTTTAGTAAAATTGTTGTATTAATAATACCCCCTTCTTATAAGTTCTTTGATGAGAAGCCAATGGCATAATGCATGAAAAACACTGCATACATACTTGACCCAGAGTAAACATTCAGTGAATTACATTTCCTATTTTACTACAGAACACACAACAGTGATTCCATATAGGGATGAGAATAGATAATGTGTAGTTTGAAAGTTTTACACCCTACAGTTATAAAATATTTCATGGGGACAATAGATGGTCTATTGTTTGGGCAACAGAAGCTATGAATAGCAGGAAAGTGGAAAGGGAACTCTTGGCTGGAAGAAATATACAAGAGCCTGAGGAGACATTTAAGGGTAAAGATAGTACCCTGGGGTGATTGTTACAGAATCTCAAAAAAATATGAGGTTTCATTGTCACAACAGAGAATGGGTTTCCATTTTTGCTAAACATGGACTTCAGTGGTTAGGTAAAGAAAAGATTTAGGGATAATGAAACATCTCTATTAGCTTATGGAACTAACACATTTTATCAACAGATAAAAACGCCTGTTTTAAATACATTTTCTCTTATTATATGACTTCCATGAAGCTCTTTCTTTCTTTTTTTTTTTTTTTAAGATTTTATTTATTTATTTGACAGACAGATCACAAGTAGGCAGAGAAGCAGGCAGAGAGAGCGGGAAGCAGGCTCCCCACTGAGCAGGGATCTCCATGCGGGGCGAGATCCCAGGACCCTGCGATCATGACCTGAGCTGAAGGTAGAGGCTTTAACCCACTGAGCCACCCAGGCGCCCCGGAGAAGCTGTTTCAATCAACATAAAGCTGGGGTGAAAATGAAACATTTAGCACATCTTTGCTTGGTTTGTTGTAGCACTTGTTGATTAAATGATTATGAACCCTAAAGGGCACAGGCAGTATTCTTAAAATATCAAAGGAAAGCAAATGTCAGCCATGCCCAGTCTTTTTCTTTTCCTTTTTTTTTTTCTTTTCTCTTTTCTTTCCCTCTCCTCTCCCCTTCCTTCCTTCCTTCTTTTTTTTTTTTTAAGTTTAAGTAGCACCCACTGCTTTTCTTTGTTTTTAATTTATTGCCTTAAAGAAAATGATGGACACATGGTTTTCCTACTTACAGTTATTAGTGCTCCCTATCAGAAGACTGACATTTACCTTCTAGATTTTCATATTGGGACCATGTCAAATAATCACCTTGCCCCACCTGGATCTTGCCCCATTTTGGAGAAGTTGTTGCCATGAAGCAAAACAAAACAAAACAAAGTAAAAAACTCCACAATTCCTTACGATAGGCAAATAATATTGGGGAAATAAGACTTATGTCCATAAAATAATTACAAAGAAATTTGGGGCACCTGGGTGGGTCAGTCATTAAGCCTCTGCCTTTGGCTCAGGTCCTGATCCTAGGGTCCTGGGATCGAGCCCAGCATCGGGCTCCCTGCTCAGCGGGGAGCCTGTTTCTCCCTCGGTGCCCCCCGTTTGTGTCCCTTCTCTCGCTGTGTCTCTGTCAAATAAATAAATAAAATCTTAAAAAAAAAGAAAGAGAGAGAGAGAAATTCAAGGTGTTGTAAAAATTCTAAATGCTCCAAATCCCTTTCAATCAAAATGTAGTATATACATCAGGAAGGGGAAAAAATGAAAGTGCGTGGAAGGGTCCTAAGAAGGATCTACTAAAGGAAGTAGAGTTTACTTTGAACGCAGAAAGGTAAAAAAGGTAACCCATCATATGAAACTAATAAGAGCTAACATTTACTGGTTCTTGGTATGTCTCTGGAACTGTACTCAATGCTTCTTTTTAAATTTTGGAAATCCCAGCACCTCCGTGATACATATTCTGTTATTATCTATATTCTATAGGTGAGAAAATTGAAGCTTAGTATTGTTAAATTTTCACTGACACACAGCTTATAAATGGAGGAGCAGGCTTTTGACCTTGGGCACTTTGACACCAGAACACCTGTTACTAACCTTTCCCTTGTACGACTAGAGTGAGAACAAGTGGCTCTTTGCTCTTCCAGTATGCTCATCAAACAGTCCCCAAAGTCACATCTTTATAGAACAACAGCAACAACAATAAAAACAAAAACAAAAACAAAAAACCGAGAGACACAGCTCATCTGCAATCTGGGTGATAGTTCTCATTCTTCCGTGATTGTTGTGAGCACATGTGGCTCTTTGATATAATTTGGAATTCTCTAGTTTGCTTTAATTCATATTAACCTCAATGACCAAGGGTCAGAAGTAACCACCAAAGTTTGGGAGTTCCTGGTGCCAGTGATACACTGCCTTTCTTCAATATTCATTCATTTATCAGACATGTGCTGAACCCCTATAATGGGCAGGGCATTATCAAAAAGAGGAGGTGTAACAGGACAAATACGACATGGTTTCTACTCACAGAGGCCTTACAGCCAAGTGGGAGAGCAGGCACATAAATGAATAAATTACAGCACAGCATAGTGAGTGCCCTAATACAGTCTGCTAAGGTTTTTGTTTTTTGTTTTTCTTCCTTACTGCAGCTTATTGCAGAACTAAAACTAATATCTTTATTTTGGCTCTGACTTGGAATAAATCTTACTTTGCCTCCTGGGACACTGAAAGCTCTGTTGGGAAACTAATAAGTTCAGCCCAAATTCTCAGCAGTGTGCTTGATGAGAAATAACAAATTTTGAGAAGAAGAAAAGGAGTAAGGCAGTTCAGCTTACCAGAACTTGATCCAAATATTCAGAGAAAAATTCAGGCTCTGGTTATCTAAATAAGCAGGTGGAGACAGTTAAGAAATTAGCATAAGTTAAATAATGAAACATTCATTTTTGCACAATTGAATTACTGAAATCCTTGGCATAAACACTTTTCTATGTCATATGGAGTTTTATTGTTGCTACAAGAAGGGAGGCAAGTATAATTTAAAGAGATACTTTAATTAGAATATCAATTACTTTCAAATATATACATATAAAATAAAAATAAACAAGGGCACCTTTAGAACTATAAATTTGAGCATCCTTATATGTCTAGTGGAATCTGACACTTTAGAATGAGATTTTAGAAGTTCCAATATATTTATATACTTTGAATTTTTATAGAGTAGAATGTCTTGGTCATTTTTTAGGGTTTTGTTACTATATTCAGTATTCTTGCAAACTACAGATAAAGTAAATGACTGTTCGAATATTTGACAAGGAGTTTATAAAGAAAAATATGAATGATGTAAAATACAGAATATAATATAATGAAAAGGCACAGCAAATACTTTCTCTTTTATACACTCATATTTCTCAATTTCTGTAACTATCTTCTAAGATATTATGCAATATTGGGAGACAGATGAATTGACAAGACACGGTGAAAGGGATATTCATTATTAGCATCACCAGCAGTGCAGGGAAATCCTGATCAGACCAGGAATAAGGTCCTTTGCTCTGTTCGACAGGCTTCCATTCACAGTAGGCGCCATAACTTGTAAGTGCGTCTCATTCAGCCTATAGCTTTCCAGTTGCGAGAAGCAGAGTAGACAGGATATGCTCTTGGTGAACTCCAAGGTCTTTGGATTTGAACTATGGCTGTGCCCTTTATTAGCTCTAGGATTTTGGACAACGAGTTTTATCCTTCTTTTATAAAAAGAAAAAAAAATGATGTATATTTAATGTCACTGTTGTAAAGATCAAATCAGATGATATATATCATCATGTAATTTCCCCACTACTTTACCTGTTAGTCAAGCCCCAAACTAGCTCTTCTTGGTCCCTCCTCCTCGTTGGTGCTTTCATTAGGAAGTCCAGTTAACTTTGCCTCTAGAACAAGCCTTATGTCTGCCCACTTTTCTCCATCTTCCCTGGCATCCTCTAGACCGGGAATTCTCAACTTTGACATTATTGGTGTTTGGAGCCAGAAGAAGCTACATAATTTACAGAGCCTGGTGCAAAATGAAAATGTGAAGTCCTTTGTTCAAAATGCAGGATAAATGAGACATTAAAGGTACTAAAATACAAAGCTTTTTCCTGTCTCCTGTAGTTTCTCTCTTTTCTTGTCATGGCGTTATTTTTCTATTTAATGTTGTTCTAGCAAAGAGAAAAGGTTAAATTATTAGCATAAGTTTTGCCATTCATTTTTATATCATGCAATACCAGTTTTAAATGTAAATTTAGGAGCACTTAACTCATATGCAGAATCATGGAAATTATACAAGGAGTATTCTATATCTTGTGCATGCATATGTATTTTATTCTTACCAGAACAGTTGAAATGCTGCACAAAACCTACTCAACTTATTTTATTTTACTTCTTGATATGTACATTCTCAATTCATTCTGAATAATAAGAGAAAGAAAAAGGAAACAAGGGTTGTCCTGTCTTTTTCTCACTGCCCTTCAAATATCATTCTTTTCAAATAAGTTGGTGGTTATACAATGCAGTAACATGAATAAGAAAGGATATATAAGACTTTCTGGTCATGCATGTTGCGTTAGGAAGTCAGCGCTTCTTTGTGAATTGAAGACAATTTCAAACAGAAAGCATGGTCAGCTGAGGCTCTTAGGCCCTGCTTATTCAATCATAGACACAACACAGTTATCTTTTACGCACTTTGAGTCTCACTGAAATTCCATAGATCACCAGAACTCTGTTGCTTATCACGTATGGCAAATCCTATGTGTTAGTGAGCCGGCAAGCAATGGAGGAAATGCCTAATGCATATACTTCCTCTACTTAGAAGCATGCTTCATTGTCTCAAAGAACTTCATTCATAAATCAAACATTCAAAGATAAAATTATTAAGAATTTCATGGCAGCGAGCAATAAATCTGGTGTGGCTATCTTAGCATGGGTAAGGCCCTAGGAGATTACACAGGGCATAACCCACGAAGTTGTCCTGTGACACTGGATAAGGCTCTTGGCGAGGGCTGTTATGTGCGCTGCAGGATGTTTACCAACATCCTTGACCTGTGCTCACTAGATGCTAGTAGCAACCTCCTGGTTCCCAGTCATGACCCCAAAAATGTCTCTAGACATTACAAATGTGCCCTGGAGGAATGTCCCTCCTTCCCGTTAAGAACACTGCTCTAAACTAAATCACCCATGTCTCTTGCTTGGTCTACAGCCTGACCACCTGACTAGTTTCCTGGCTTCGAAGATTTACATCTCACCTTTCAACCAGTACATACCAGAGTGATTTTTTTTTTTTAAGATTTTATTTATTTATTTGACAGACATCACAAGTAAGCAGAGAGAGGGAGAGGCAGGCTCCCTGCTGACCAGAGAGCCTGATGGAGGGCTCGATCCCAGGACCCTGAGATCATGACCTGAGCCCAAAGCAGACACTTAACCTACTGAGCTACCCAGCACCCCCCACCCCGTGATCTTTAAAAAGATCTTGTTACTTTCCCACTTTTGGCACTGCTGTGCCCACTCCTCCCCAAAAATCTCCTACATACTAATGCTTACAACCATCCCCAACCTACCCTGGCTCAAAATACCTCTTAAAATCTTTTCCCTGACTACCTGTTCTTTTTCATGTGCCTCTGCTTTCATCTCGCCCACTGTCCTCAGCCTTACCAGCTTTTTTTTTTTTTTCTTATGATTCTCATGAATTCTTAAGGTTCTGGATTTAAAAATTATTTCCTCAAATTGAGATTTTTTTGACCATTTTAACTATAAACAGAACAAAGAGTAGTTTTATTTAAGTAAAAAGAAAAAAAGGGAAAAAAAAGAATTTGTTCTGGAATCACAGGGGATTGGCATTTTGGGACAAGTAAGATATGTCGAACCATAGGCCAGTCTGAAGAGACAGAGGGGTCAGCTTTTATTAGGTTTTAGAAAGGAATTGGGGAGTGCCCTTCTGAATGAAAGTTGATTGGAAAAGAACAAGAGTTTAAGATTGCCGCGGTTTCTCATTGGCTGCAGGCAGCTGTTAGCGCGTTGTTGGTGTAGGAAGGCATCTTCCTACCTATTCTTCAAGGCAGGAGAGAAATTCCAAAGTGAAAAGTGCTCTCCCTTGTCAAAACAATTATCTTTCTTCTCCCTTCTGGTTCTGTCCGCTGCACTGAGTGACATGTACATGAGAGCTCCCCCCTTCAGGGCTTCCAGATTCTTTTCCAAATGAGGTTTACTCTATTTTTACAACTATCAAAATAATACGGCCATCAAGACATTCTCTATGACATCACTGAATTTGTATTTTCTACATAGCGCTTATGTCTATTATTTCTTTCTTCTTAATTTTTTTATATCTCAGCTGTCCCTCTTCGTTCCCCACTAAAATAAAAGTTCTGTAACAACGGAGACCTGTTTGTCGTTCTCCAAAGCGCCAGCATTTCGCCCAGTGAGTAGTTCCCTGCAGAGCAACTACAGAACCGATACTTGTTGGATGTCTGAGGAGTCAGAGAAAGCCTGTTACATACTTGTTAAGTGAAAAGAAGGTGAAAAGGTCCTAATCCCTCTTTTCTCTCTTCTCTGATTACTTAATTGTTTGACCCTTATCACTTAGAAATTTGAACCCAGCCCATCCTGGAATTCCTTTCTATTCAACAGACTGTGATAGCCTCTGTGCCTGGTTCACTGACAACTTTGAAGGCTATTATTTCACCTGTTAGCTGGGACAAACAGACAGGTAGCTAGCTGCTCTGCCATGTCCCTAACACCAAATTCAGTGTTGCACAGAAAGGATACTATATTTGGGAGTCAGGAAATGTAGGGACAAATGATTGGTTTTGCCATTTATTAGCCATTATAATTTGGACTAGCTTCTTCTCTGGGTTTCACTTTCTTTATCTTTAAACATGGGCTGAGTCTACAATTCTCCAAGTTCAAGGGCAACCTGGGTCCATCAGTGAGTTAAGTGTCCAACTCCTGATTTTTGGCTCAGATCATGATCTCTGGGTCATGATCTCTGGGTTGTGAGATCGAGCCCTGCATCTGCTTGTCTCTTTAAAAATCTCTGAGAAATAAATAAATGAAATTTTAAAAAGAAATAAAATTCTCCAAGATCTAAATCTGGGGTGCCTGGGTGGCTCAGTGGGTTAAGGCCTCTGCCTTCAGCTCAGGTCATGGTCCCAGGGTCCTGGGATCGAGCCCCGCATCGGGCTCTCTGCTCAGCAGGGAGGCTGCTTTCTCCTCTCTCTTCTGCCTGCCTCTCTGCCTACTTGTGATCTCTATCAAATAAATAGATAAAATCTTTTTAAAAAAGGAAAAGATCTAAAATTCTGCAGCATCTAGAAAACTTATAAGCATTGTTTTAGAATAGAATAATAAGTTCTATAAAATTATCAAGAAGATAATATTATAGGTAAATAAAAGGAAATATTCTCTGGAGATCTCTCTCTCTCTCTCTCTCTCTCTATATATATATATCAAGAAATCCACTAAGGTTGTTATATATAATGATATATATCTGTATCAATATCACTATAGCTAGAGATATAGATAAAATAAAGTCCATTAGGGTTGCTATATAATCTTCTTTAAAAATTCTCTAAAATTTCAACCTTTGGAAAGACGCCTGGATGGCTCCGTTGTTTAAGTGTCTGCCTTCAGTTCGGGTTACGATCCTAGGGTCCTGGGATAGAGTTCCACATCAGGTTCCTTGCTCAGCAGAGAGTCTGCTTCTCCCTCTGTCTGCTGCTTCACCTGCTTGTGTATTATTTCTCTCTCTCCCTGACAAATAAATAACTAAAATTTAAAAAAAAAAATTCAAGCTTTGGAAAAGTCTCAAGAAATGTACTCAAAATTAAAACGTCAATTAAAATACATCATACATTTCAGAGTAAATACAAATTAATTGACTTTAAAAAATTATGTCCTTTTTAATGTTCACAGAGTTAGAAAAGGCTATTTGGAAAAGACTAAAGTAAACTATGAAAATCAGACAAATAAAACCCTATATCCAGTATAGGGTTTCTGAGTGTGTGGAGGAAAAGTATGGGGGAGTGTATATACAAATAGATTCCTTCAACCCTTAATGAAGACATGATGGAGTGTTTGCCCTTGGCAAAATTGTGGTTGACCATTCATCTTAGTAGCATTCTGTCAATTCTCCATCACCCCAATCTACCTTCCATTCACCCACCATCAATTTCTGCTTGAGGGAAAATATTTATCATTGTCAGAAGCCAAGCAGCCTCTTCAAGGTACTGCAGGGCCATAGCTATCATATAAGTACAGACTAAAAAGAAGGACAGAAGGGGGTGCGTGGCATTACTTGGCAGGCAGCTCTTCTAATAATCTCATTCTACTCTCCCCTCACCTGACTGTGTACCTGGTTACCAGCATCCTGCTGGGACTCTGGATATGAAAACCTCACAGTGGACCTCCACTGAGTCCTTGCAAACACCTACACTTATCTGTTGCTATCTTCTTCCCTCTGCCTCCTTGATCAGTGATGTAACTGACCGCTGCTTTTGGGATATTGATGAGTCTAGCAGTGGCCCTAGAAAGTTGTTGCATGTTCTATTGGCCAGGGTTCTCTGATATTTGTCGTATAAGATTCATGACTTTAGAGCTGGACAGTATTTTAGAGTTCATTTTTCCAAATTCTGCAGAAATTCTCTCTAGTATATCTCCAAAAGATAATCTATCTTATAGTTTCTGCTTGAACCACATTCAATAACAGAGAACTCACCAGTTTTTAGGCAGTTCCTTCAAGTGTCAGACATATCTAATTGGAGGAAAGTAGCTTTTATCTTGACTCAAACTAGACTTTCCTCTGACTTCCACTTACTGATCTCAGTTCTATCCCATTTGAACGCAGCAAGAAATAAATTACTTTTTGCCCCCTAGATGTCAGGTTAGTTTTCCTGTTCCCTACTCAGGGGTTCAAAAGATGTGTCATGCAGCCTAAATGAAATTGACAATTATAGTTTGGATTATACTCTGTGTTTGAAAGTGTGATTGACTCTGTTTATTTAGCTATCGTGTTTTACTGCCTTCTATGTGTCAGTCGTTTCTTAAATGTTCTAAAAATATTAAGTTGCTACTTATTCTATTATTATCATCCCCTTTTAACAATGAGAAAACTGAGGCACAAGCAGCAAGAGATATTGCCATATCTACAGACACTTAACTGCTATATTGCTCTGTAGCAGAGCTGGGATTCAAACCCATAGCTTTAGAGCCCATACTCTTCCTAGTCATCATGCTATATGGTGCCCTTTAGAATATTAACATTTTATAAGATAATCTAGATTTCTGCTTGCCCTTGAAACATGAGCTATTTTAGTTTTACTGAGCTCACAATCCCGTAAGGCAAGAAACTCTAGGAAGTGTGACATGTAGATGAGGAAATGGGCGGTTCAGATTGCCTCAATTTTAAACCACTCTTCTGTATTCCCTAGCCTACCCACGTGTGGATGCTTCCTATCTGTGTCCTCTAAGTATTAATGACAGTGAGTCAAATCTTCTCTTTTTTTTGTGCTAAATTTATTTTCTTCTACCACTTTTCATAGGTTCAGAGTTCAAAGGTCTTGCATGTAGAGAGACAGTAGAAAACTTACAAGAGACAAAGATAGGTTTTGGGAAGTCCACATGTGCTCTCTTTTTGTGGACTTTCATGAAGGGTCTGAAGGGAAGAAAGAAGTTGCCCTTATAATAAAACAATTTATAATGGTCATGCTATGTGAAAGAATTTGAGGTCATACAGAATTGAAAACATTTGAGTACATCGTAATAATGTCAATGATCTGAGATCCCATGGGGAACATAGCACCGAGAATATGATGAAGACTACTGGCTAGCCTTCCATCCCAAACAAGTGCTGTTCCATGATTTTACTGTGTCAAATAAAATGTTTCTGCCATTGAGAATGAAGGTGTAAAGAGAAGAAAGTACCTTTAAAGATGGTAGATAAAAAAAATGACTAACTCAAATATAAAACCAACCAATCAGAAATATGTATGGTCTGATAATTACATGTTAACAATAAACTATAGGAGAGGGAGTATCAGGAATTTCCCTATTTAAATATAAACCATGTTCAGAATAATACATTTTAAAAAACAGAACTTCAGCCTTAAGGATGCATAGTGATTTTGTTTGAATAATTCTAGGGAAAAAAACTAGATATTTATATACTGATTTATATGTAAAAATTGTTTACATATATCCTTTCTTTGATTGATACAACAAGCTTTTGGATAGGTAGAGCAAATCCCATCAATACTCTCATTTTGCTATGTGGGTTTGGCTTTATCCTCTTTTTAAAAACTTTTCTCCTTATGACCACCATACTACCATGTATACAAAACATTCCAAGAATCTGATTTCTGACTCATGAAATTCTTCCAGATCCAGCTTTCTTTTTGTTGGTTCTGAACCTATAATTCACTGACAACCCTCATTTCTCAAATCCCTTTGGTCCCAAGTCTTTGATTCCTTTCTTTAAGTAACTCACATAAATGGAAATTCTTATTTGGGACTGTTTGCACTGGATCCCTCTTGGGTTTCCATGGGATATTAGATCCCGGTTACAGATCCTTCCTAATAGCCTTGGGCTCAAGGCCCAAGGCCCATGGCCTCAGTCTCAGTTTAACAAGGTAAAAGATTGTGCAGTACAAAAGAAAATCAAAGTTAAATGATTAGGCAATGATAAGTACAGTGGTTGCACATTTGTAATTATAACAATAGCACATAGGTTTGGCTACAAGTAACAGAAAGAAATGGATATCACAGTAGCTAAAACATATGAGAAATATCTAGAGATTATTTGTTTAAGAATAGTTAAGCACAGGCCAGGGAGGTAGGCTCATTCTACCTTATGGTTCCATTACCCTTGTTCTCATACTCAAAGTTGCTTCAGGGCCCAAGATGGTAGTCAGAGCTCCAGTCATTTCATTTGCACTCTGCCCTTGTAGAACAGAGCAAAGGACAAAGAAGGCCAGGCATCACCATTTAAGAGCTTTTCTGAAGCTTTGTAATCATACTGAATTTGAATCTTGATTCCTTAAGCTATGTGTTCTTGGATGAGTCATTTAACCTCCATGAGCCTCACCTTCCTTATCTATAAAATCAAGATACGAATTTACCAATGGAATGGAAATTTTGTGAGATTTACATGAAATTGATCAACTTAAAGTATGTAGAATTACCTATGCCTAATCCACAAAATTATCATCATCATCAATGAGGTCAGTATACTTACTATTGTGATTATTATTAGTTGATTATTTGTAAAATTTTCCTATGCCCCAGACTTCTAATATCATAGTCTCTATTTTTTGTATCTTACTTGATTTGTATTTAAGGGTGTAGTTTAATTACCTGCTAACAAGTTTAACAAAATTAAATTTATTCTTCTTTTAATACCTATTTAGTGACCAGGCTGTTTCTTTCTTCACCTTTTTGTATGTATTCACAAGTACTTTTGTCCAAACTGTTTCCCCTCTCATGTGTATTGCTGACCCATGGAGAAAAGCATCTGAGGAGAAAAGCATTATAACTCCAGTTGTCTATTTGGCCATGTCTAATAATGGAACAGTGAAAGATCTAGAAAGAAAATGCCACTGGTTATTTGAATGCCCACACCTTATTTGTGTCCAGATAAGGAAATAAAATGAAAATGACATTACTAAAAAACTTTAAGGACAAGCAAAAGAAAAAAAAAAAAAAGGTCCATCATAAATTAATCAATACAGACTTCAGAATAAAAAACATCAAAATGATTTTTAAATGATTTAGTCAGACATTTGCCAAGTAGGAAAAAAAGTCACTCAAAGTGATTGATTAGCTGGATTCACCAAAGAGGATTGAACTCATTTCCTTGTAGATGCGAAGTATAAGATCCACTGTATACCCATGCCATTGAAGACAAGATATACTTGGCCAGCTACCCTCTACTTGTAGCATATATGTCTCGTATTTCAATGTGAAAGGAACAGGATTTACTGGGAAGGTATGTAACTGGTGGTTTGGCAAATAATTGCTTGTCTCGGGTACTGAATTATTTGTATCCTTTGGATTTAAAAGATGATTCAAATAATAGATGACTTTACAAGTAAATTATTTTCTTATTTTCTACATTTGTCCCTCTCTGTACTTCTTCTCTGTTAAACTGAAGTTAGCACGTATTTATGGGCATATGGGCTAAGTTTAAAACACTGAACAGACTGGGCATATGGGCTAAGTTTAAAAGATGTTATCCCTGTCCTCAAGGAATTTATTATCTCGCAATGAGTAAGTTTTTCTTATTTCACTAGTATTCTGCTCAATAAACTGTCAACTTTTATTGCTATTATTATTATCATTTCACAGATACCCTCATTTTCCTTTAGCACTCCATCATGGACCTATCTGACCAATTTATCTAAATTCTTAAACCTATTTAACTTGGCAGTCTCTGAAGAATATTAGGAGCTGAGAAGAATGAAAATTAGTGTCTTTACATTTATAGTACACCTTTTCTTTCACTAAAAAAAAGTGGACAGTTGCATAATTCTCAAATTCTTTCAAAGTGCAAATGGAAAACTGCAATTATAGTAAGGGAAAAAATCAAATGTGTTAAAAAGTAAAATTCAGTGATTCATGAACTGGTCAGCATCCTGTCTAGCAAATAGAAAGGATGTCTATTGAGCTGGGGGAAAGGAAAGAGGAAAGGTTTTTTTAAGGCAGAGAGAGGGATGGGGTGGGGCAGGGTGGGGGAGGAAATTATTAGCAAAGAATGCATTATTTTAACCACTGAGCCACCCAGGCGCCCAAGAATGCATTATTTTAGGCAAGGTTGCTTTCCTAAGGGGAACAGTAGGGGTCTATCAGTGGGCTGTCTCCTAATGCTGACCAGCTAACTGTAGGTTGGCTGGTTAAAGGTCACATTCCTAGAGGGGATGAAACTATATTTAGGTTAGGTATTAAGTCTTGATGTGGAGCTTTAATAGAAGCACTACACTTTGGGTTTGTGGGTTGGTTTCTTTTTTATACATGATTCCAAATACTGTAGCACCAGCTTCCATGGAAGTAGGCAGGTGGGTGGGTGGGTGTCTTTGTGGTAACTGAAATACTTGACATGTTAAAAAAAAAAAAGAAAGAGAAGCAGAAAATGTCCTTTAGATTTGATTTAAGAAGGCAAATAACTCAAGAGGATTTTAGACAATTTTCCATGAAATGTTGTTCCATGTGGTGACCACTCCTCTCGTTGGCAGAAGTTTCCTTGTGCTGTCCATGTGCTTCTCTGCAGGAGTCAGGATGCTGGGATATTTTGAATCAGGGAGAAGAGACCATGCTCAGTAACTTAGAGAATTTAGTGCTAATAAAGATGAGGATGATTGTTTATAATGGGATTTCAGGATTTTAGCAACCCTAGTTTAGATGAGAAATGCCATCACATAAAGTATTTTATGACAACATATAATATAAAAGATTAGACTTATTCCCAGTGGAACTTTGTCACCTCCATTTTACCTACTGTGAGTATCTGCCCTGAATAAGTAGTAGAAACTATGAAATTTGATTCCTCCCAAACACTGAGGGAAAAATGTTGAATAAATCTGCATTAAAGACATTCACAACATAAAGTTGAAGAGCTTAGCTTACGTGTTAATCATTGCTTTGTGCTGTTTGCAAAACAACCACCAAATTTGGCGCAAGACAAAATAAAGAATATTGCCTCATTAACAAATTTGGCAGTGCTATAGTGACAGTAATCACATTTTTATTCTATTTTCATATTCAAGACTTCAAAGAAGCTTAAAAAATATTCATTAACAAAGCAGGTTGCAGCATGCCAACGAGGAGCTGCATCAGCACTGTCATATATAATTTTGTGAGCATTATCTGGGACGGCAGAGTTTAGTTTCAACTGCGGGAAATACACGCACACAAAGAAACCTGCCCGATAAGATTAATGAAAACGTTCTCTTAAAAACAAATGAGTTTCTCAACAAGAGGGAAAAATAATTCCGCAGTGTAATTTGTTGTTTGGATTTTAAGTGCTGTGGTCAGTCGTTAAGGAGCAATATTATTTAAGGAACTTTCCAAGGACTGAACTTCGACTAAAGGCAGTTATATTAAATAGCAAGAAAGTATACAAAATGTACCACATTTTTCAAACTTATTCACAAAATAAAACGAGGCAAGTGCGTTACTGCATTTACTTGTAAAAGTAAAAGACGAGGTGATATGAATGAGACAGACAAATTGGCTTCAAAACCACAGACGGTGTAAATGTCATAGAATTGTGTGCGTCCATACTGAAAAAGGATGAAAGTGAGAAAATCCGAACTCTGGTTTCTCAAGGAAGATTTAAGCAAAGGACCAAACTAGATCGGAAAATGGGCTATCAGCTCTCTGAAGGCCATTCCTTGTTTATCTTTGTTGTGTTGGTGTGGCTGTTGATTCTGACTGGTTTTATTTAGTTCCCGTCACTTTCACTTCAGATCTGATCACCACACTGGATATGGAGTTGATATTACCTGTGTATTTTGTGGGTGGTTCATGGGTCTGTATTTATAGACATGAAGATCCTAGAAAATAATTTTCTTTGACTCCAGAATGAAATCAGAAACCTCAGTATAGAGAAGGAGTTACCCATTGTGACATTGCTGGTAGATAACATGACTTACATATCTGGCATTTGGCCGGGGTAATGTGAGAAATTGGGGCCCCTTATCTCCCAATATCTACCAGATATCTTGTCTCCAATACCAAGAAGTTCAAGTCTTCTTCACATGGCATTTTGTTTCCAAGAAAATTATGAACCTTTTGTGCATTTCCTCTAGTAGATTGTATTGGGTCTGCTTTGAGCCATTTGGATAGGTCATCTATCTATCCATCTATCTATCATCTATCTACCTATATCTCTCTCTCCCTCTTCCTTTCTCTCTCTCTCATCTACCTATCTATGAAGATTCAATTGATAAAGCAAATTTAGTAAGAGATAAGCAGTAATTGACCTAGGATATAGATTAATGAACTTAGAGAGATTAGAAAACCAGCTCCTTTGGCCATTGGAGATTATGCTACAGCTTGTATAGGGAATATTATTTCTTCTGGGAAATTCAGAGGCACCAGAGATCTGAACAAGCCATAGCACATATGCTGACAGCAGATAAATGAAGTTGGTATATATAATAACCAACTATATCTGCTCCAGGGTAAGTGCACTTTTCCTAAAGTCCTGGGGTCATTTTGCTAAAATCCAAAAATTGACCAGATAGTTTAGGGTGTCCTAAAGTTATATCAGGCATGTTCTATCAGGCCCATGCCTTCCCCTGTAACAAGTATGTATTTATACATATGCATGTTTGTTTACAGACGGTATTTGCTAGCTTTCTTCATAAACTACTTGGAGTTCCTTATACATAATGCTTGTGATGAAATGAAATAGATAATAAACACCTAAATAAAAGAAAAATAAAAATTTCTAAAAAATCAAAATTAGGAAAAAATTGAATTAAATTGAAAAACCAAGCAGAAGAATGAAGAAAATATAAAACTTATTCGAGAGTGAGAAATCCACACAGTAGCTATGGTTTACGTTCCTGATGGGTGAAGCTAAAAGAGAAGAATATGCCAATTCACATCTTCTTTATAAGTATAGAAAAATGAAATAGCTGTTGTTCCAGTTAATAAATTTTATCTGTGCTGTTTAGTTCTAAAGTACTAAATTTAATTTTCATCTCACTCTTTGAGACAAGGAAGGCGAGTTCTTACCTCAAACTATAAGTAAAAAAATGTAGGTACAGAAAAACTAGATACTAAATCCAGAATCACACAATGACTTACTAAAAGCTTTGGGATGAAGACTAGTTTATTGGTTTCTGGTCAAGTGCCCTTTTCCTAATGTCCCAGGTTCATCTCTTTCTTGAGGACCAGAGAAGGAGCACCTACACATCGTCTGGGGTTAGAGGAGCCTGGTTTTGCTTCCTGAATGTAGATCAGGCTCCTCTCTGGAGAAGGCTACCAGAGCTTTTGTTCACACGTCTTATAGGTTCCATTCACAGTGTCCCATAGAATACAGGGACTAAAGGCTCAACAGGTATTTATTGGGTGATTAAATACAGTTTCCTTCCTATAGCATCCATAATTTCTAATTCATATTAGTAGGGTGAGAGACCATGAAAGAAGAGTATTCTTTCCATGAATTGCTAGACTTTCATTCTCAGCGAGTTAGGAGTAGATATAAATAAATGTATTATTCGTTGTTGAAGCATGGTCATTGCAGTTCATTTGGCCATGACTCTGGCTTATTTTTCCTGACCTATTTCAGTATTAGTAAAATCCTTCCTCATTTATTGCTCTATAATGGACTATTTCTGAGCACAGTATTTTGATGAAAAATAAAAAATAGAGGCATAACTACATTGCTAACCCAGCTTTGTAAAGCAGTTGAACTTCCTTAAGATGTGCCAAAAGTCAGCCTGATGTCACATGGGGTCTCAGATGGCCTCACTCACGTGTCTGACATTTGGTTGGAGTAATGGGAGCAATCAGGACCCTGTTTTAAGCATCTAGGAGATAGTTTGGGTTTATTTACATGACATTTGGAGCCCAAAAGTCAAGAGAGTAAAATCAAAAAATAAAACCAAGTATTTTACAGGCCTCTCTGTGTACATAAAAAGTTTGGTAATGGCAAGAATTGGAAATATTGGGGGTCTTTATTTTTTATATATTTTTTTATTTTTTGACAGGCCTTCTACACTGAATGCTAGCATTATTTCATTTTTTTCCTTCTAATTGCCTTGTATTGATTTATTAAATTGACTTGTGTTAAAAATATCTTAGAAATCACGTGAATAATAATGTATTGAATACCGTATATATATATATATGGGATATGCCCTGCACTAGGTGATAGGAGAGGTTAAAAAGGGCCCTTACATAATTCAATTAGTTTAAAATACATGGTGGTCTCTTGGATGAGATCAAGTTTATTGTCAGTGTTTTTAAATCTCTTTATAGGTTAGATAGATTTTGCAGAAGAGAAACTCTATTGCTTCTAACTATTCCCTGAGAACTGGAAGTCCTTGTCCATGCAAGCAGAAAAGCAATAGAATGTGGACAGCCCAGTGTTACAAACCCAGAGCTGCTGCTAGAGTGGGGTTAAGGCTGAGATAACAAACAAACAAATATTCCTTACCTTTGGCCTCCCTTCATTCATATTTTTCAACTGTTTGTTTAAAATACAGTGGGCATGAGAAGAAACTGATTTTCTATTGGAAAGTCTTTATCAAAATCTGAGGGATTTATTATGCACACAGAGCATGACATGGACCTTTGAACTTATTTGAGATTGTCTTCATTGTATTCTTTTTCTGTTTGATAGTATTCATCACGGAATCTCATTAGGTGATCTCTAGACACCTAAATACTTTATAAAAACAGGGGAGATATAAAACTACATTCAAAAGTATGTTATAGTTGAGGACTATAGAGTCCTCATACACTTAGGTACTCAATAAATTAGAACTGTTGTCTTTAGTTTTACTCATGACAATATTTTGGCCACTGTAAACTTACAGTTCTTTAAGTCTATGAATTTAATGAAATGATTTTTGCTTGTGGACAAAAAAATAATACTGAGAGAAATAAAATTATATTTCTCATAGAAGGTGGGACACTCTTATTTTTTAAATCCACATTTTATATGGAAATATGCAGGAAAAATTATTTTTAACATCTAAATAAATATGTTCCAAAGGCTATTCTGGAGTTTGGACTCCTATCCTCAAGTTTTTTAAGAAGTTATCTTTTTAGAGACGTTTTAGGCTTATAACAAAATTGAGAGGAGGTATAGACACTTTCTATACAACCCTTGCCCCCACACATGTAGAGTGTCCTCAGTATCAATACCTCTCAAAAGGATAGGACACCTTTGGGATGCTCAGTCAGTTAAATGTCTGCCTTCTGCTCAGGTCATGATCCTAGGTCATGATTTGCTCAGGCCCTGGGATTCAGTCCCACATAGGACACATTGCTCAGTGGGGAGCCTGCTTCTCCTTCTCCCTCTTCCTGCTGCTCCCCCTGTTTGTGATCTTTCCCTATGTCTTCTCTGATAAATAAATAGATCTATCTATCTTAACAACATCAAGAATAGTACACTTTACTATGAAGCTACATCAACACATTATAATCATCCGAAGTCCCATAGTTTACCTTAGAGTTCACTGTTGATGCTACACATTCAAAGTGCTTGAACAAACGTATAATAGCATACCCACCATTATAATATCATAATTTCACCTTGTTGGATAGGTTTTTTTTTTTCATTTAGTAATATGCATTTAAGATTCCCCTATGGCTTTTCATAGCTTGATAGTTCATTTCTTTTTAGGACTGAGTAACAGTCCATTGTTTGTATGTACCATAGTCTATATATCCATTCACCTACTGAAGGACATATTGGTTGCTTCCAAGTTTTAGCAATTATGAATAAAGCTGCTGTGCAGATTTTTATGTGGATTGAAGTTTTCCATTCCTTTGAGTAAATATCGAGGAACATGACTGCTGAGTTGTATAACAATTATGTTATGCATGGTAAGAAACTGCCAACTGTCTTCCAAAGTGGTTGTACTGTTTTACAGTCTGACCAACAGTGCATGAGAGCTCCTGTTGTTCCACATCCTCACCAGCATTTGATGTTGTCCATGTTCTGGATTTGGGCCATTGGAGTATGTGTATAGAGGCATATTTCATTGTTCCTTTGATGCACATTGCCTAATGACATATGATGGGAAGCATCTTTTCATATGATAATTTGACATCTGCTTATCTTCTTTGGTGAGGCATCTTTTAAGGTGTTTGGCCCATTTTTTTAATTAGGTTGTTAGTTTTATTAATGAGGAGTTTTAAGAGTTCTTTGTATGTATATATTTTTTAAAGATTTTATTTATTTATTTGAAAGAGAGAGGGAGAGAGAGCACAGAGGGAGAGTGAGAGTGATAAGCAGAACCCCTGCTGAGCAGGTACAACCCACCCCCCAGACATAGGGCTCGATCCCAGGACCCTGAGATCATGACTTGAGTTGAAAGCATATGCTTAACTGACTGAGCCACCCAGGTGCTCCAAGAGTTCTTTGAATATTCTGGATGATAGTCCTTTATCAGATGTGTCCTTTGCAAATGTTGTCTCCCAGTCTGTGGTTTGTCTCATTCTTTTGACATTGTCTTTCACAGAAGAGAAATTTTTAAGTTTAATGAAGTTCAGCTTATCAATTATTTCTTTCATGGGTCATGTCTTTTGTATCACCTCTTAAAGGGTATCCTCATACCCAAGACCATCTAGGATTTTTCCTATGCAGTCACCTAGAAGTTTTATAGTTTCGTGTTTTATATTTAGGTCTCTGATCCATCTTGAGTTAATTTTTATGAAGGGCATAAAGTCTATGTCTAGATTTATCTTTTTGCATGGGGATGTTTGTTCCAGCACAATTTATTGAAGAGGCAATCTTTGCTCCATTGTGTTGCTTTTGTCCCTTTGTCAAAGATCAGTTGACTGTATCTATATGGGTCATTTCTGAGATCTCTCTCCTCTTCCATGGGACTATTTGTCTATTCTTTTACCAATACCACACTGTCTTGGTTACTGTTGCTATTATAAGTCTTGAAGTTAGATAGCATCAGTCTTCAAATCTGTTCTTCCCTTTCAATCTACCTTCAATTTTAACTCGATCTCATGTCTCTTAGTAAAAAGCAATTCATCCAATGTGTACTTTTTTTCAACATAACATTTTCTCAGCTCTATTTGATACTTTATCATATAAAAAATTTGAATTTCAGGTTGCCATTGAACATCACATATTTTTTATTGATATAATGATAGAGAAAACTCCATTTAGTGCCTATAGACATTAGTTTTTTCATGGACACTATCTGCATAGCAGTTTATATTTTGAAAAATATCATGATCTACAGGTTGAAATAACTTTGGTGGTGATTTTGAATGTATCTATCTATTGAAGATATAGGATAAGATATACCTATTACATCTTTTAACACCTCTGATTCCTTAAACTTTCAAGTATTATTTAACTTACACAATTTATCAAAAATTCTGTGAGCATATATTTTATCTGCATGTATAAACTTTCTTCCTTGAGAATCCTTATGACTGTTTTCTTCCCTTCTGTTGTGCAATGCATATTCTACAGTCATGGACCCAAATGCCTTGCCCTGGATGTACTGACCAGCAATATAAAAAAAATAATTAAGCAGTTGCAGATATTAATGAACTGTATTAATGCTTTCTCATTAATTTTCCTCCTCGCCTCATGACATTTACCATTTCCTCCGACTGGCAGTCCCAGATTTGACATATTTTTTCTCTCATGCTCTCTCCATTTGTGTGAATTATTTTATTCAGCTCTATTTGCCATAGTAGTTGTTAATCCATAAGAGTCTGTAGCCTCTCTCTTCTACTTATTCCTTTCTCTCTTTATTGTTTCCTCTCATTTCTCAAATCTCTTCCCATGCCTAGGCCCCAGGTTTTCCCTTACTTTGGTAGAGCTCTCAAGTATGTTCTCTTTGAACTTTAGGTCTCCTCAGTAATGGATTGGTGCCATGAACACTTTGGGTATTAGGATTTCAGGTTACAAGGGATGTACTATGTAATCACAAGTAAATCAATTAGTTCAGAGTGATTGGGTGAGTGACTCAGTGAAGACTGATATTTAGTTTATTCAAGATAGACTCAAGGGGAAGCAATACAAACCTAATGAGAAAAATTTTGCTTTGGGATTATGTCCTTTAGAACGTGTTCACTTTCCCTAGGACACCATTCCAAGGTAAATCTGGATTTTTTCTTTTTTTTTTTCTAGTTTTGTAACTATCCAATTAATATGTAAATCCTTAAGCACAAGGTTAATGTTTTATACTGAGAAGACCCCCAAAAGTCTTGAGGTCGTGCATCATGGATAGCAGGTTGCTCACCCCCTTTAAAGTAGAAATCTAACCACTGTAAAATGGTAATAATTATATGTACTTAGAGAGAGTCTTCTGGGGATCATAGCATCAAGATCAGAAAACTACTATAAATTTACTGCCTCCGCTATTTTCCTATTTGGAGAAAAAAATATTATATGGCATATTAAAAGCATAGATGTTGATGGCAGTGAAAGCTCTGGTTTGAGCATTAGCTTGTGAGACAAACTTGTGGTCTGATCTTCCGTGTTACTTATACTTAGACACAAGAAAAGGCCTCTCGTCTAGAGAATGAGTATCATAATATTTATCTCTGTATTATAAGACATCAGTATCAGTGCTCAGAACAGAGTGGTATTCTTTGATTCTCCTCATGAGCATAGTTTTGCCACAGACAGTAGAACCCGCTAAATACACTGATTGATCAATCCCTATATCTTTGAATACATCATTAAAAAATAGTAAGTAGGTCATTAGACTGTAGTAGATAAAAGAAAAAAGAGATACATTTAATAGAGATGTTGACACAAAAGAACTTCTCAAAAATGTTCATGTATCTGTATAATAATTATGATTAAAGAAAGTTTTACTTGGAAAACTAAGTTTGGTAACTATATTTAACAGAAAATAAAAGATCAAAGATGTTCTAGTTAACTCAAAGGATTTAAACTTAAAATTAGTTTGGAGATAGAACTTGAAGTTCATTTTGAGAGTGATTTAAGATTCCATTAAGATCCTCAAGATGGACTACAAAGAAAATTTCCCTGTTTTAAAAAAATTACTTTTCTTATGTAAAAGCAATTCATTTTACAGCACTAAAAATAATATTTCTCTTCTTTAGGTTAAAACTTACACAGGATTCCTATGTTTCTCTTCCCCATTCCTTTTTACCACGGGGGTGTCATAATGAGAAAGTCTACCAGAGGTAACTTTATCCGGTATCTCTTCATTTTCCCACAGCCTATACAGTCAGCTCTATCTTTGAAAGATCTGTTTTTGAAGATATCTCATATACTTTGTTAAGGGATATTGTATTGGTTCTGACCCCTAACAAGCAAAACATCCCTGTTCATGTCTCTAGCATTGGATTTAAAAGAATCTTCCATATTATTCCTTAATCTGCTCAACCTAAAATATGATGTGCAGGTCTGGATTTATGTAATTCTAGGTAAACTTTAAAAATTTTACACAAAATTTTTCCACATATTTCTAGTAGTAAAATTTTAATGTGAAAAAAGACCACAACATTATTACATTTACTCATAATATAACATTTGGGCTTGAATGTGTAATTTTTAAAAATTTCTATGTGACATCATAAGAACTTAATTTTGTAGGGCATTTTTATTGGGCAATTCTTGTTGTCTTTCTGCATGGCTTTTGAAAAGAAAGAAGCCCAAAGAAAATCATTATCTTAGGAAAAATGGTTCTTTCAGCTTGTCTCTACCTAACTCCAAAATGTCCTATTAAAACTGATGAATGAAGTCATCATAATGTTGCTTTCAAACATCAGGAAATTTGACAGATGGTTGTCAAAATTGTTCCACGTTTTTTATTCATGTTTTGCATTCTTAAGTAAGAATGACTAATATTTTAATTGAAAACATTTGGCAAAAAGAGAAATTCATACCATATACATCTTTATTGTGTCTGTTCAGATGTTATTAAAGCCAGTATTCATTTGCAAAGGTCAATTCTTCATGCCCATCCTGAGAAGACTGTGGATAAAATTCCATCAGTGCTTATTAGGCTGACATTGCAGCCACTGGGTATGGATATATACATGGATATACCATGTCTTCTTCCCTCAAGGATTTCACAGTCTGATAGAGAAGAAAATATGGTTAAATATCATTTAATATAATATATGCTAAGAGAGGCACCTGTACATGCCAGTGCTGATCAAAAAGCAAAGTAGTGATCTCAGATTGACTGATACATTAGGAGGTGGTAAGATGGATTTGGATGCAGGAGCACATTTTCTAAATGATTTTGTGTGCTACAGGGCAAAGAGAAAACATGTTGCAAAGAGAAAACATGAAACAGGAGAGAGTTGGGAAAAGGCAGTTTAATCATGAAAGGTACAAGAAACAATACTGAGGAGAAAATGTGGCTGGGAAGGAAGTGTAAAATCCTCCCCCTACCCATGAAAGTAAAGAGCAGGAGCCTTGGAGAGATGAGAGCTGGAAATAGAATATACACAAAGAAGGAAAGATTTGAATTTGATCCACAAATATAGAATAGTCCTCAGTAGCCCCAAGCCAACTTCTCAAAATTGTATAAAAATAAGCCACAATTAGAGCAATTTAAATTATCACCCATTTGTTGTTATAGCCAGCATTCAAATACTTATTAGTATCTTTTATTCTTGAAGCATTTATTGAGTGCCTACTATATTACTAGATTCCAGTAATACAGTGACAAATCAAGTTTGAAGCCAAGTGAGGCATTGATGATGCATATCAACTTAGAAATAACAATATCTTAATTTCTCCTATTTATGGAGTATATTCCATGTATAGAGCACTATAGCACAGTACAATAGGGACAAATGCTGTCACCCTGCTTAAAAAACAAGAACAAAAAGACTGCAAGTTATAGCTGGTACTTGTTTTTAGTTGCCAGTAGTTCTGGAATATCACGTCCTGATGAAAGATGCTATTGTATAAAAGCAAAACTAACTTTTTAAAAAGACACAGAGGGAAAAATAAGTCTTAGAGAAATTCCAAGGCATAAAGGAATGCTCATCCCAACCAAGTCTATGGAAAGAATATTTGTTGGAAGTGGTTGGCAGCCAAGTGTCACAAGGAGATATTCCAAGGACATGTTAAAGTAGAAGTTCAAGAAAGAAAAAAAAAATAGAGGCACTATTGGGTCACAGAATAAGAAGACACAAATTATGTGACAAATGCTATATGCCACATATACTTAATGTGCAATTAGAATCCTAATTTTGGCTCTCTTTACCTCTCAGGACTATTACGAGTTTGATGTGGCACACAGGTGTTAAAGTACCCTAAAAATGTTAAACACCAGATAAATGGAAAGGTTTGTTATTAAAAATTAAGCTTAACTGCACAAGGAAATGCCATAAGTAGATACACGTGCAGAAGGGTTGCCTTCAAGTATGAGGCTATGGGGAATGAACCAAGGATGAAATATCAGTCTTAATTGTGCCCACACATAAAGCCATTGCCACCAGCAATACTTTTATCAAGAAGGAGCATAATCAGTCATTAGCAAACAATTTCAACTCACTGCAAGAAAATCATGTGACCTTGCTGAAGAGTCATTTTGCAACATCTTTAAATGTATTTTTTCCTGATGGATGATTAAATAGCCTATTAATCTCCTCTTGCTAAGAGTGATTGAAGGACACTGAGTCAGAATTACAATTCAGACAAGAAGAGGAAATCTGCACTTATCTTTCAATATCATGTGATATGTTAAATGATGATTTATACCCCAATCCTTGGCAAGATGTACTACTCTTCCTGAAGATGTCTGTCCATAGAAATAACAGACGCCTTCCCCCCCCACCCCGGAGCCAGTATCAGTTCTCTATGAGGCAGAATCCTTAATTTCCTTTAGGTTGAGAACCCCTCCACCATCCAAGATGGCTAGCAACTAATAACCCCACCAAAATGGTTGGAGATGTTTGGAAGATGCTTCCTATAACTAATGTCTTAAAAATTTCATACTCATTTAACCAATATTCATTAGATACTAACTCTTTCTGCTAAGCACTATAGACCACACAACACACAAGAATAAACCTCAAAGAACTTATCAGCTGGTAAGGGAGGTAATTCATATATATCAGTGTGTTAAGATAATAGTTTGTATTGAACATCTTTTCTTTCTACCCTTTCCATTCTTCCTTGAACCTGAAGTTCCATCCTGACCTTCTACCTCCAAAGTAGTCAAATACATTTAATACACCAATTAACTTGGATGAAAATTTTCACAGGAGAACAAAGGAAAGACAAAGTGAAACACTTTCTTCATGTTCAAATGATATTATCCATTGAGTTATTAGTCACACACATATACACAAATTAAAAAGAAAAGGGAAAAAAGGGGCGCCTATGTGGCTCAGTGGGTTAAGCCTCTGCCTTCAGCTCAGGTCATGATCTCAGGGTCCTGGGACAGAGCCCCACATCAGGCTCTCTGCTCAGCAGGGAGCCTGCTTCCTCTTCTCTCTCTGCCTGCCTCTCTGCCTACTTGTGATCTCTGTCTGTCAAATAAATAAATAAAATCTTAAAAAAAAATAAAGAAAAGGGAAAAAAAAAATCTATGCTCCAGTTTGTAATGTCCCAACCGAAACTAGTCACAGGATCCAAAATCTGAGCGAGAGAATGAAGCCAAGGACCATACATGCTAGAATGGCATCAACAGGACAGCCCACTTGGCTCTGCTCTAGGAGCACAGTAAGTAGGCTCCAGACAGCCAGCAGAGCTGTTTAGCTCCTTGAAAACCATATATTTCTATGCAGATAAACCTGTATAATGCCTGTGACAAAGAGACAACTGAGTTGTTCTTTTCCTTGCCATTTGATGAAGACAGCCAATGTACTACAGCACTATAGCTTTTTAATCACTCACATTGCTCAAACCATCTCCCCCATCACCATATTCTTCCCATGTGGACAAGCCTTTTTTCCAAAACCCAGGACAGACAATGGAGTCCTAGACTTCAAGAAAAATGAAAAGAAAAATAAGAAAGAAAAAATCCCCATAACTAAGGAGGGTGAGATTTAACAGAACTAACTCAAGATCTTTTGAGCTGAGGCAGTGGTGAAACTAATGTCCACTGGACATGAGATTTTTCCTAAGTGTATTCATGGAACATTGATATACTATAGGATCACAGGGTCCTTATTATTAAATAGTATTAAATATGTGTATATATATACACACATATATGTATACATACACATATATATGTGTCATATATATTATATATATAATATATGTATGCATGCACATATATATAAATTTCATAGTTAAACAAGTTTCCAAACACTTTATATGCTAAATGCCTCCTTGACTATCTTAGAGATCTAAGAAATAAATATTAGGGAGAAATGACAATTTCCCAATGTCAATGATCCTAGAATTCTTCTTCAGAAAACACCAGTGTGACAGTTTACTAATGATGCTTCATGCAATGCAGTTTATAAAACATATATTCAACATTAAATATATTACACAAGTGCTATGAGTTAAATATGAATGTAAAATAATAAGCCAAGAAGCAATGTGAGCCTTAACAGAAATGTAAATCAAATGTTATGGAGGTTCAAAGGAGATAATTATCATTCTAGCCAAGGCAGTTGGGGGAGGTTTCAGGGACATGGCATTTAGGCACGGACTTGAAATCATCAGGCAGCTTTTAGACATTTGGAGGTATGGGGGACAGGGAAAAGCCATGCTAGGACAAAGGAATAGCAGGAGCATAGGCACAGGCTTGAAAAAGAGAACCAGTAGGAGGAAGACTACGTAGCTTACCTTGGCGTGAAATGGGCAAACTAAAACAGGTTAAGAGTTATCAAGGTGGAAGAGGCTAGTTGGGACCAAATGCAGAGAATTGGGATTTTGGGGAAAAGCAGCTTGATCTTTCCTCCATAGAAATCATAATAAACCATTCCAAGTTTATAAGCAAGTTGGTAACAATTTTAAAATTTGAAATTCATTTCATAAAATCAATAAATTAATGATGAAAATGTTCTCATATAGTTTTTATGAGTAATTTAAAGTCAACCCTCTAATTAAAATTGGGAAATCAAAAAAAAAATATTTTTTTGGCATTGCCCTTTTTTCCTGCTCTATATAACCTTACAAGGGTTAAGTCTGGTTCTATTCTCTGAACAGATACTAATTTAGCTCCCAGCCACCTAAGAATCCTTGCTATCCCCTTCTGTTCCCCATAGATAGCTTTCATTTTCCTCACCTCTTTCTGCTATCCCCTCTGTATCTTTCCACTTGTCAATCATTCTGCATATTTAACAAAGTCCCATGAGAAAAGAGTGTCCAGCTGGTGTACTTTATTTAATAATAGCTGATATTTACATAACACATGCTATGTTTCAAATTTTTTTTGTACATGTTTATTTTATTTTTATAGTATCTCCATGAAGAACACATTATTATTTCCTTTGTACAGGTGAGGAAGGTTAAAAAAAAAATCAAACTGCTTTGTATAATATAGTCCAGGGATTCCAACCCATGCCTGCCAGATTACAAAGGCTGCGCACACTTAAAATTCTTTGGAAGCCATTTATTTCTGGGTCTTCAGAGACAATGTTATGTAGCCCTTAAGTAACTCTAATTAAATGAACAGAAACAAAACACTTCAATGGAGGCTGAGGATGTAATTTAGCCTTAGGAAATCCACAGGCTGTTGAATGTTGGTCCATTCCTTCCATGCAAAGGACCACTATGCTTAATAACTTTATTAATCAATATCCACTGAAAAATATTAAATGTTCCCTTTTTTATCTAGAAGATATTTATTAAGGACACCAAATCAAAGCAGTAGAATAGCATTTGCAATTAAGTATTTACTTTTCAGATGAATAGCACAGGTAATTCCCCCTAAGAATTAAGAGATTTTAGGGACGCCTGGGTGGCTCAGTTGGTTAAGCAGCTGCCTTCGGCTCAGGTCATGATCCCAGCGTCCTGGGATCGAGTCCCACATCGGGCTCCTTGCTCGGCAGGGAGCCTGCTTCTCCCTCTGACTCTGCCTTCCACTCTGTCTGCCTGTGCTTGCTCTCGCTCGCTCTCTCTCTGACAAATAAAAATTAAAAAAAAAAAAAATCTTTAAAAAAAAAAGAATTAAGAGATTTTAAAAATACCTAACTTTATATGGTTAACAAAACTGACTTAACAAGAAATGAACCAAGTCTAAAATCTAAGCACAATTTACCAAGATAAACTTAATAATAATAAATATGTGATTACCTGTCAAATTATTGTTTTAAAGCTTGTATTAAAGGGATGTCTGGGTGACTCAGTTTGTTAAGTGTCTGCCTTCAGCTCTGGCAATAAAGAACAACTGAATTTTTACTCAACTTAATTGACAGCACACTACTCCTTTTCTATATTTAATCTCTTTGTCATAAATTATGTACTTTCTCATCTTTTATATATATTACATTTTCATTTATTTTGTCTTTTTATATGTTTTTATGAAAGCCTGATATAAGTTTTTTGTTTTTTGCTTTTTGGTAAAGAATTTATTTATTTATTTGTCAGAAAGAAAACACACAAGCAGGGAGGGTGGCAGACAGAGGGAGAAGCAGGCTCCATGCTGAGCAGGGAGTCCAATGCAGGGCTGGATCCCAGGACTCTGGGATCATGACCAGAGCTGAAGGCAGACACTTAACAAACTGAGTCACCCAGACATCCCTTTAATACAAGCTTTAAAACAATAATTTGACAGGTAATCACATATTTATTATTATTAAGTTTATCTTGGTAAATTGTGCTTAGATTTTAGACTTGGTTCATTTCTTGTTAAGTCAGTTTTGTTAACCATATAAAGTTAGGTATTTTTAAAATCTCTTAATTCTTTTTTTTTTAAAGATTTTTTTTTTTTTTAATTTTTATTTGTCAGAGAGAGAGCGAGCGAGAGCAAGCACAGGCAGACAGAGTGGAAGGCAGAGTCAGAGGGAGAAGCAGGCTCCCTGCCGAGCAAGCCTGAGATCGAGCCCTGCATTGGGCTCTCTGCTCCGCGGGGATCCTGCTTCCTCCTGTCTCTCTCTCTCTCTCTGCCTGCCTCTCTGCCTACTTGTGATCTGTCTGTCAAATAAATAAATAAAATCTAAAAAACAAAAGTTTAGAAAAAACTAATAAATAATTGTAAAGGATGGGAGAAGTGCTCAGAATGTGGTACAATCACAGAAATATTTTCTTTCATCATCATCTCTGAAGGACCTCAAAATGAAGACTATGAATCTTTAGGGTATTGCTTATAAATAAAATAACGCAGAATGGATGCTAAAATATCAAACAAGTTATACAAATGAGGTTGGCAGTAGTTCTGAGTATAGAGGTATTATGGTAATGCATAGAGACTCATCACATTGCTCCCTCTTCTTCATGGGCATTTAGTAGGACTTCATTTCTCAGCCCTATTGCAATGACTTGAGGCCATGAATGGAGCTCTAGACAAAGGAATATGAATAGAGATATGAAGGCTATACCAAATATAAAATTTCTAAATTATTCTACAGGTCTCTTGATGCTCTTTCTTATCCTAGACAGTTGCCAAAGGATCCAGAGGAAAAACCTTGGCCTTAGAGAGCTAGGAGCTGGAGAAAGCCTGGTCCCCTAATGACTGTGAAGTACACAGCCCCTATCTCTCAACCTGACATCCAAATGTTGGGTCGCATTATTTTTTTTTTTAATGAACATTTGTTCATCCACTTGGATACTGGGGTTGTTTATCAAAAGAGTTAGCCTACTATAACTAATACAGTAAAAAGAAATTATTCAAACAGGAGTTAGGACCCTTGTGTCCAAACTGTACTTCTACAACTATGTCCCTTTGGACAATTTAGGTAATCGCTTTGATGTCCTTTGCTTTGCTATAAATTTCCCATCGCAAAGTTGCGAGAATTAAAAAGTGTAGTTGCAGAGCTTAGAACAGAGCAGGAAACCTGCAAATGGTAGTTAAATCTAAATTGAACAGTCTCAGTAACTACACACCACTGAAATATCTATTCTACATAGAAAAATTGATAAATTATGTTTTTTTTTAAAGATTCTTATTTATTTATTTGACAGACAGATCACAAGTAGGCAGAGAGGCAGGCAGAGAGACACACAGAGAGAGAGGAGGAAGCAGGCTCTCTGCTGAGCAGAGCGCCCGATGTGGGGCTCGATCCCAGGACCCCGGTATCATGACCTGAGCCGAAGGCAGAGTCTTTAACCCACTGAGCCACCCAGGCATCCCGTGGAGGCATCTACATGGAGGCAGCTCTCAAACTGCTTTCTTCAGGTGCATGACATCAACATACTGAAGAAAGGAGCATGGTTTTATTTTTTTCCAGATGCCTCTGCATCAATTTGCCCAAACTCTTCCCTAATAGAGTGGCCCATATTTAATATGCACAACAAGTGCAGATCATTAATTCTCTAAGTCACTCCTAAATCAATCCTCTGGATGTGGGCTAGAATCTTAATGCGGTTTTGGTAGTTGGGACTCTCATCTAATATATTACATTGAGAGAGGAGTGACACAGGAAAAATGCATATTAACTATTTAGATGAATGTGTTTCTTTAGTCTTTTAGGAATTCACTTTCTTTTCCAAACAGTTATGAACAGATAGCTACTCCAAGAAGGCTATTTATAGTAGCTTGATCAATATAGAAATTCTGTCTATAAATAGACTTTCATGCATGCAGACCATTCATAGCTAATTGCTGTCTGTTTTCTGGAGTCAGCTAGATGATGGTTAAAAGTCAGTTTCATTTTTTTTCTTTTGAACTTTTTATTAGAAAATAAAAGATAAGACCAGAAAAAAATGTCTTAAACATTGATGTAAAGCTTAACAGCTTGTTATTAGATAAGCTATTGTACAACTACTGCATAGAACATGAAATACAATAGTCCCAACCCCTCAGAAGCCCTCCACGTGACCCTCCCCTTTTAAAATTCTTTCCTCTCCCCTAAATGAACCACTCTCTTGACTTTCATGGTAATGAATTCCTCACTTTCATTATACTTTTACCACCAAGCTATACATTCTTAAACACCATAGTTCAACTTTTATAGATTTTAGAAGCTTACATAATGGAACCATCGCTCTTATTCTTTTCTGATTTTCTCCTTTAACTCAACAATACATTTATTTATTTATTTTTAAAAGATTTATTTGTTTATTTGACAGACAGAAATCACAAGGAGGCAGAGAGGCAGGCAGAGAGAGAGGAGGTTCCCCACTGAGCAGAGAGCCCGATGCGGGGCTTGATCCCAGGACCTTGGGATCATGACCCGAGCCGAAGGCAGAGGCTTTAACCCACTGAGCCACCCAGGTGCCCCAACAATACATTTATAAGATCCACAAAGGACAATTCAGGGAGCTGTAATTCTTGCATTTTCATTGCTGATGATGTTCCTAATTTTATGTCTGTTTTACTATTGACGAACATTTGAGTTGTTTCATTTTGGGGCTATTACAATTTTATTGCCATTAACAATTTCTTTATGTCCTCTAGTGGCTCTGTGTACACCTTCATTGTAAATATACCTAGAAATACAATGATTAGCTCAGAAGCTTATAATTTACACTCCCACCAAGAGATTATGAGGGTTCCAATGGCTCCCTTTCCTTGCCAACACATGCTTTTATCAGTCTTTTTAATTTGGCAATCTGGTGACCACACTGCGTGCGAATTTTCACTTGACTCATTACTAATGAAATTGATCACATTTTCACATACTTATTAACAAGCTGGAGTTCCTCTTTTGTGAAATGCCTATTCAAATTTCTGCTTATTTTCAACTAGGTAGTTATGTCTTTCTCTTACACATTTGTATGAGTGCTGTCTGTTCTGGATACAGTCTTTTTTTAATTTGTATGTTGCAAATAATTTTTCTCATTCTATATCTCATCTTTTCATTCTCCTCATGTTTTATTAGATCAATAGAAGTTGCTATTTTTTTTTTAAGATTTTATTTATTTATTTGACAGAGAGAGATCACAAGTAGACAGAGAGGCAGGCAGAGAAAGAGAGGGAAGCAGGCTCCCTGCTGAGCAGAGAGCCCAATGGGGGACTCGATCCCAGGATCCTGAGATCATGACCTGAGCCGAAGGCAGTGGCTTAACCCACTGAGCCACCCAGGCGCCCAGAAGTTGCTATTTTTAATGTAAGATTTATCAACCTTGTCTTTTATGACCATTGTTTTTTGAGGTTTGTTTAAGACATCCTTTTCAAACTTTTTTTTTTTTTTTTAGATTTTATTTATTTATTTGACAGAGAGACTCAGTGAAAGAGGGAACACAAGCAGGGGAAGTGAGAGAAGCAGGCCTCCGGCATTACAGGGAGCCCAACGCAGGGCTCAATCCCAGGACCCCGGGATCATGACCTGAGCTGAAGGTAGATGCTTAATGACTGAGCCACCCAGGCTCCCCAAAACAACCTTTTCAAACTTAAAGGTAAAAGGTATATGACCTTCTGGAGGCTTTGCAGCAAAATGTCTTTCAAACTTAGATGTGCAGTACACTCAGTTCATTTACATGTGATATAGGTGTCAAATTTCAGTTTTGCAAATGGATATCCCAATGTTCTCAAACTATTTTTTGAAAAGAACTGTCCTAGGCATGCTTGGGTGACTCAGCATGAAACATCTGCCTTCGGTTCAGGTCATGATCCCATGGTCCTAGAATCGAGTCCAGCATTGGGCTCCCTGCTCAGTGGGGAGTCTGTTTCTCCCTCTGCCCCTCCCTCCTGCTCATGCTCTTTCTCTCTCTCTCTCTCTCAAAAATCAATCAATAAGTAAAAATTCTTAAAAAAAATAAAAGAAAGAATAGAACTGCCCTATTACCTCTGCTCTGCAGTTCCACCTTTGTCAAAAATCAACTGCCTATGAATGAAATGACATACTTCTTGATTCTAACTCTTCAGTGGTCTCTTTTCAATTCTTGTACCAATACCACATTTCTTAGTTGTTATTGCTTTAAGTAAGTCTTGAAATCAAGTTGAGAAACTCCTGTGTTCTTCTCTTTAAGAGAGGCTTGGCTATTATTGGCATGTTATTATAATGTACTTTTAGAATCAGATTGTTAAATTCTCCTCAATACCCAGCACCCCCAACCCACAAAAGAAAAAAAGAAAGAAAGAGAAAAAGAAAAAGCATGGTTGTGTTTTAAATTGGACTGCAGTGAATCTAAGTATGAATTTGTGGAGAATTGTGATCATTATAATATTAAACCATTTAATCATTGAACATATGTTATAGACTGAAATGTGTCATCTCAAAATTCCTATCATGAAGTTTTGACCTCTAATGTGACTGTATTTAGAGAGAGAGACTTTGAAAGGAAATTAAGGTTAATAAGTGAGTTCATAAGAGCAGGGAATGATTTCAAAAGGATTGTGACCTTATAGGAAGAAGAAAAGAAAGGGATCTCTACATGCCTGCACTGAGGAAAGTCTCTATGTGGACACAGTGGTAGGATGACCATCGACAGGCCAAAAAAAAAAAAAAATATATATATATATATATATATATTTGTAATGAAATCTATTTTGTTCACACTTTGATCTTGGACTTGCAAGCCTCCAGAACTGTGAGAAGTAAATTTCTGTTTTTCAAGCCATGCTGTCTATGCTTATTGCTTTGTTTTGTTTCTTTTATGGCAGCAAAAGCTAATACATATTTAGGTAGCAGAAGTGGGCTGCTGTTATAACATATGCTTAAAAATGTGACAGTGGCTTTGGAATTGGGTATAGAAGCTGGAGGAGTTTTGAGGTACATGCTAGAAATATGAATATTAAGGGTACTTCTGGTGAAAACTCAGAAATAAAAGAAAAGACCTGGAGAGAAAGCTTCTCTCTTCTTAGATAATACATAAATAATCATGAACAGAAGGTAGAAATATGAATACTACAAGCCATTCTGACGAGATCTGAAATAGAAATGAGGGACATGTATTAGAAGTTGGAGGAAAAATGATCTTTGTAATAAAGTTACAAAGAATTTGGATAAATTATTTGTGTTCTAGTGTTTGGTGGAAGGTAGAACTTATAAGCAATAGAATTGGATATTTAGCTGAGCAGATTTCTACACAATGTGTTGAAGGAGCAGCATGGATTCTTCTGGCTGCTTATAGTGAAATGTGAGAAGAAAGAGTTGAATTGAAGAAGAAATAATTAAGAAAACTTGAAGATTCGGAAATTTGCCTGGCCCATATTGCAAAAAGTGAGAGTCACATTCTGAAGACAGCACTACTGGTATGGCTGGACTATAATTCAGTTAAAAGTTTAGGGGATTATATGAGCAGAAATACTGTAGTATGAATTGAAAGGAATGGGGATGAAAGGAAATGAAAAAAATGCTGTCAAACTCCTTAGATCTGACAAGACTGATTAATAGAGCTATTTGGCTATGAAATACGCTATTCTTTTTTTCTTCTTCTTCTTCTTTTTAAAGATTTTCTTTATTTATTTGGCAGAGAGAGAGAGAGATCACAAGTAGACAGAGAGGCAGGCAGAGAGAGGAGGAAACAGGCTCACTGCTGAGCAGAGAGCCAGATGTGGGGCTCGATCCCAGGACCCTGAGATCATGACCTGAGCCGAAGGCAGAGGCTTAACCCACTGAGCCACCCAGGTGCCCCTGAAATACGCTATTCTTAAAGAAGAGGGAAAGATGACCCAAAAGGTGACTCAGATATCGCCAAGACCACTGCTGTAGTTTCAACAGGCCAATGACTGGGTCCTGGAGTCTTGGGGTAGGATCACCCTTCAAAACCGGAGGTTTAAAAAACAAACAAACAAAAAAACCCAGAGGTTTCTGTGGCTAGATTATTTGGTATCTTTATCTTAATGCATATGATGAATGTGGTGAAACTTTATTTTTTGTTCACTCCTGGATCCAGCAACAATGCTAAAATCTCTTATTAATTATAAAAATTTATTTGAGGCTCTCTCATATCTTATATCCAAATCATTTATCATCCTATAATAGGAAATGGCTCATTATACTTTCATTTCTTTTTACAGCTTTATTGTTCTGACAAAATCGTCCAGTAAAATTTTGGGGGAAAAAATGGTGATAGAGTATGCCCTTGTGTTTTTTAATTTTTTTAAATATAAGTCTTTAATATTTCATCAGATACTATGTTTGCTTTAAGTTTTGCTTTGTTTTGTTTTACAAAAATACATATGAAATCCCCTTCTATTTTTTAATTTTTATTGAGATGCAATTAATCTACTGTATAATTCACATTTAAAATTTAAAATTTGGTGATTTATAGTATATAAAAAGAGCTGGAAACCATCAAAATAATCTAATTTTAAGACATTTTCAGTATCCCCTAAAGAAATTCCATACTCATTAACAATTATTTCCCTTCCCACGCTAGGAAACACTGATATACTTTCTATCTCTATAGATTTTGCCTATTCTGGACATTTCTTATAAATAGAACTATACAATAATCTTGGTTTGTGTGTGTGTGTGATTGGCTCCTTTCACCTAACATAATGTTTTCAGTGTTCACCAATTTTGTAGCAAATATCTCTACTTTGTTCTTTTATACTGCTGAATAATACTCCATTTTATGGATAGACCACATTTATTTATCCAATAATGTCCAATGGTGGACATTTGGGTTGATTCTACAAGCTATTCTGAGTTATACTGATATGAATATTTCTATGCAGGTTATTTATGAAGTTAATAGGTTTTCATTTATTTTTTTCATATAACAAAGGAACAGAATTTTTATGTCATATAATAGCTATATATTTTGAAAAACCCACCAAACTATTTTCTAAAGTGGTTGTACCAGTTTGCATTCTCACCAGTATTCTGTGTGTTTAAATTTCTCATATCTTCACCAACACTTGATATTCTCTTTTTAGTATAATCGTCCTAGAGATTGTAATATGGTATGTCATCATGGTTTTCATATGTTTTTCCTTAATGATTAATGATGCTCAGCATCTTTTTTGTGTATTTACTGGCCATTGGTATAGCTTCATTGGAGAAATGTTTAGGCAGATACATTGTAATATCACATATTCACTTATTTGGTAAAAGTGTACACATCTTCACTTCTTTCATTTAATTTATTCCTGAGTGTTCTATTCTTCCCATCCTGTTTTAAGTAGATCTTTTTCATTTTTGATTGTACCTTTTAGTGTATAGAATGATTAATTTATTTGATTAATTTTATCTATTGATCTTGTATCCTGCAAACTTGTCAAACTTGTTTATTTATTTTTAAATTGTTTTTATTTTTTATTAACATATAATGTGTTATTAGCCCCAGGGGTACAGGTCTGTGAATCATCAGGCATACACACTTCACAGAACTCACTATAGCATGGACACTCCCCAATGTCCATAACCCAACCACACTTGCCCTACCCCTCTCTCCCAGCGACCCTAGTTTGTTTTGTGAGATTGAGAGTCTCTTATGGTTTGTCACCCTCCCAATCCCATCTTGTTTCATTTTTTCCTTCTCTACTCCCCAAACCCCCCACACTGCCTCTCAAATTCCTCATATCAGGGAGATCATATGACAATAGTCTTTCTCTGATTGACTTATTTCACTCAGCACAATATCCTCTAGTTCCATCCACATCATTGCAAATGGCAAGATTTCATTTCTTTTGATGGCTGCATAGTATTCATATATATATATATATATATATATATATATATATAAAACATTTATATATATATATAAAATACACAACTTCTTTATCTATTCATCTGTTGATGGACAACATCTAGGTTCTTTCCGTAGTTTGGCTACTGTGGACATTGCTGCTATAAACATTCGGGTGCACGTGCCCCTTAGAATCACTACATTTATATCTTTAGGGTAAATATACAGAAGTGCAATTTCTGGGTTATAGGGTAGCTCTATTGTCAACTTTTTGAGGAACCTTCATGCTGTTTTCCGGAGTGGATGCACCAGCTTACATTCTCACCAACAGTGTAGGAGGGTTCCCCTTTCTCTGCATCCTCACCAGCATTTGTCATTTCCTGACTTGTTAATTTTAGCTATTCTGATTGGTGTGAGGTGGTATCTCCTTGTGGTTTTGATTTGTATTTCCCTAATGCCAAGCATCATAGAGCACTTTTTCATGTGTCTGTTGGCCATCTGAATGTCTTCTTTGCACAAATGTCTGTCATTGTCTTCTGCCCATTTCTTGATTGTTCTTTGGGTGTTGAGTTTGATAAGTTCTTTATAGATTTTGGATACTAGCCCTTTATCTGATACATTGTTTGTAAATATTGTCTCACATTCTATCCGTTGTCTTTTGGTTTAGTTGACTGTTTCCTTTGCTGTGCAAAAGCTTTTGATCTTGATGAAGTCCCAATAGTTCATTTATGCCCTTGCTTCTCTTGCCTTTGGTGATGTTTCTAGGAAGAAGTTGCTGTGGCTGAGGTTGACAAGGTAGCTGCCTGTGTTCTCCTCAAAGATTTTGATGGATTCCTTTCTCAGATTGAGGTCTTTCATCCATTTTGAGTGTATTTTTGTGTGTGATGTAAGGAAATTGTCCAATTTCATTTTTCTGCATGTGGCTGTCCAATTTTCCCAACACCATTTGTTGAAGAGACTGTCTTTTTTCCATTGGGTATTCTTACCCATCTTGTAGAAGATTAGTTGACCATAGAGTTGAGGGTCCATTTCTGGGCTCTCTATTCTATTCCATTGATCTATGTGTCTGTTTTGGTGCCAGTACTATATTGTCTTGATGATTACACCTTTGTAATAGAGCTTGAAGTATGAAATTGTGATGCTGTCAGCTTTGGGTTTTTTTTTTTTCAACATTCTTCTGGCTGTTTGAAGTCTTTTTTGGTTCCATATAAATTTTAGGATTATTTGTTCCAATGGATGGTGTTTTCTTGGGGATTGCATTAAATGTGTAGATTGCTTTAGATAACATAGACATTTTCACAATATTTGTTCTTCCAATCCATGAGCATGGAATATTTTTCTATTTCTTTGTGTCTTCCTCAATTTCTTTCATGAGTACTTTATAGTTTTCTGAGTACAGATTATTTGCCTCTTTGGTTAGGTTTATTCCTAGGTATATTATGGTTTTGGGTGCAATTGTAAATGGGATTGACTCCTTAATTTCTCTTCCTTCTGTCTTGTTGGTGTATAGAAATGCAACTGACTTCTGTGCATTGATTTTATATCCTGACACTTTACTGAATTCCTGTACAAGTTTTAATAGATTTGGAGTGGAATCTTTAGGGTTTTCCACATATATTATTATATCATCTGCAAAGAGTGATAGTTTGACTTCTTCTTTGCTGATTTGAATGCCTTTAATTTCTTTTTATTGTCTGATTGCTGAAGCTAGGACTTTTAGTACTATGTTGAATAGCAGTGGTGATAATGGACATCCCTGCCGATCCTGACCTTAGTGGAAAAGTTCTCAGTTTTTCTCCCTTGAGAATTATATTCGCTGTGGGTTTTTCATAGATGGCTTTGATGATATTGAGGTATGTACCCTCCACCCCTACACTTTGAAGAGTTTTGATCAAGAAATGATGCTGCACTTTGTCTAATGCTTTATGAGCAACTATTGAGAATGTTATGTGGTTCTTTTTCTTTCTTTTATTGATGTATTCTATCACATTGATTGGTTTCCAGATGTTGAACCAAACTTGCAACCCTGGAATAAATCCCACTTGGTCATGATAAGTAATCCTTTTAATGTACTGTTGGATCCTATTGGCTAGTATTTTGGTGAGAATTTCACATCTGTGTTCATCAAGGATATTGATCTGTAATTATCTTTTTTTAAAATATTTTATTTATTTATTTGACAGAGATCACAAGTAGGCAGAGAGGCAGGCAGAGAGAGAGGAGGAAGCATGCTCCCTGCTGAGCAGAGAGCCCAACGCGGGCTCGATCCTAGGACCCTGGGATCATGACCTGAGCTCAAGGCAGAGGCTTAACCCACTGAACCACCCAGGTGCCCCTGTAATTCTCTTTTTTGATGAGTTCTTTGTCTGGTATTGGGAACAGGGTAATGTTGGCCTCATAAAACGAATTTGGGAGTTTTCCTTCCATTTCTGTTTTCGGAACAGTTTCAGAAGAATAGGTATTAATTCTTCTTTAAATGTTTGCTAGAATTCCCGTGGGAAGCTGTCTGGTCCTGAGCTCTAGTTTCTTGGGAGATTTTTGATGACTTTTTCAATCTCCTTACTGGTTATGGGTCTTTTCAGGTTTTCTATTTCTTCCTGGTTCAGTTTTGGTAGTTTATACATCTCTAGGAATGCATCCATTTTTTCCAGATTGTCAAATTTGCTGGGATATACTTGGTCATTATATGTCCTTATAATTGTTTGTGTTTCTTTGGTGTTGGTTGTGATATCTCCTCTTTCATTCATGATTTTATTTATTTGGGTCCTTTCTATTTTCTTTTTGATAAGTCTTCCCAGGGATTTATCAATCTTATTAATTCTTTGAAAGAACCAGCTTCTAGTTTCATTGATTTGTTCTACTGTTTTCTTTTGTTTGTTTCTTTTGTTTTCTATTTCATTGATTTCTGCTCTGATCTTTATTATTTATCTTCTCCTGCTGGGTTTAGGCTTTCTTTGCTGTTCTTTCTCCATCTCCTTTAGGTGTAGGGTTAGGTTATATATTTGAGACCTTTCTTGTTTCTTGAGAAAGGTTTGTATTGCTGTATGTTTTTCTCTCAGGACTGCCTTTGCTGTGTCCCACAGATTTTGAATTGTTGTGTTTTCATTATCATTTGTTTCCATGAATTTTTTCAAATCTTCTTTAATTTCTTGGTTCACCTGTTCATTTTTTAGTATGCTCTTTAGCCTCCATGTATTTGGGTTCTTTCCAACTTTCCTCTTGTGATTGAGTTCTAGCTTGAGAGAATCATGGTCTGAAAATATGCAAGGAATGATCCCAATCTTTTGGTACCAGTTGAGACTTGATTTGTGACCCAAGATGTGATCTATTCTGGAGAATGTTCCATGTGCACTAGAGAAGAATGAGTATTCTGTTGCTTTGGGATGGAATGTTCTGAATATATCCGTGATCTCCCTCTAGTCCAGTGTGTCATTTAAGGCCTTTATTTCCTTGTTAGTCTTTTGCTTGGATGATCTGTCCATTTCAGTGAGGGGGTGTTAAAGCCCCTACTATTATTATATTATTGTCAATGTGTTTATTTGATTTTGTTATTAATTGGTTTCTATAGTTGGGTACTCCCATGTTAGGGGCATAGATATTTAAAATTGTTAGATCTTCTTGTTGGACGGACCCTTTGAGTATGATATAGTGATCTTCCTCATCTCTTATTATAGTCTTTGGATTAAAATTTAATTTATCTGATATAAGGATTGCCACCCCAGCCTTCTTTTGATGTCTATTAGCATGGTAAATTGTTTTTCACCCCCTCACTTTAAGTCTGGAGGCTTCTTTGGGTCTAAAATGAGTTTCTTATAGGCAGCATATTAATTTTTTTCCTCCATTTTGATACCCTGTGTCTTTTGATTGGGGCATTTAGCCCATTTACATTCAGGGCAGCTATTGAGAGATATGAATTTAGTGCCATTGTATTGTCTGTAAGGTGACTGTTACTGTATATCATCTCTGTTCCTTTCTGGTCTACTACTTTTAGGCTCTCTCTTTGCTTAGAGGACCCCTTTTAATATTTCTTGTAGGGCTGGTTTGGTGTTTACAAATTATTTTAGTTTTTCTTTGTCCTGGAAGCTTTTTTTTTTATCTCTCCTTCTGTTTTCAATGATAGCCTAGCTGGATATAGTATTCTTGGCTGCATGTTTTTCTCATTTAGTGCTCTGAATATATCATGCCAATTCTTCCTGGCCTGCCAGGCTCTGTGGATAAGTCCACTGCCAATCTAATATTTTTATCATTTTATGTTACAGACTTCCTGTCCCAGGCTGTTTTCAGGATTTTCTCTTTGTCACTAAGACTTGTAAATTTTATGATTAGATGACGAGGTGTGGACCTATTCTTACTGATTTTGAGGGGTATTCTCTGCACCTCCTGGATTTTGATGCTTGTTCACTTTGCCATATTAGGGAAATTCTCTACAAGAATTTGCTGCAATATATCTTCTGCCCCCCTCTCTCTTTCTCCTTCTTCTGGAATCCCAGTTATTCTAATGTTGTTTCATCTTGTGGTATCACTTATCTCTTGAGTTCTCCCCTCATGGTCCAATAGTTATTTGTCTTTCTTTTGCTCAGCTTCTTTATTCTCCATTATTTGAACTTCTATATCACTAATTCTCTCTTCTGCCTCATTTATCCTAGCAGTAACAGCCTCCATTATTTATTGTACCTCATTAATAGCTTTTTTGATTTCAGCTTGGTTAGATTTTAGTCCCTTTATTTCTCCAGAAAGAATTTTTATTTCTCCAGACAGGGTTTCTCTAATATCTTCCATGCCTTTTTCAAGCCCAGCTAGCACCTTAAGAATTGTCTTTCTGAACTCTAGATCTAACATATCACCAATGACTGTATTGATTAGGTCCCTAGCCTTCAGTACTACCTCTTGTTCTTTTTTTGTGGTGAGTTTTTCCACCTTGTCATTCTATCCAGATAAGAATATATGAAAGAGAGAATAAAATACTAAAAGGATGGTAAAAACTCCAGAAAAATGTATTTTAACCAAATCAGAAGAGACCCCAAATAAGGGGGAAAGAAAGAGGTAAGAAGAAGTTCAAAAAAATTTTTTTAATTAAAAAAATATATTTGTATGTATGTATATGTATATATATACATATATGTATATATATACATATATATGTATGTATATGTATATATACATATGTGTGTATATATATTATATATATATATATATAATATATATACACACATATGTATATATACATATACATACATATATATGTATATATATACATATATGTGTGTATATATATATATATATATATATATAAATTAGACTGGTGAAGAGAACAGAGCCACCCACTTGGTTTTGGGTGTGTTTTGGTCTCTTAGAAAAAACTACCTCCCAAAATTTTAAAGAAAGAAACACTTATATATACAAAAATAAGGGTAAACATGACAAAGTGATCGAATATGACCTTAAAGATGAAAATTTTTTAAAAATTCTAAAAAAGGAGTTGATAAGATAAGTTGCTTGGAAAGAGAAAGTAGAGAGAATTTGCTCAGGCTGGAGACTAGAACAAAACCCTGTGATAGATTTAGGGTATATTTTGATCTATTAGAAGAAGTTATATCCCAAAAATTTTTAGGAGAAAAAACCCTTTATGTATACAGAAAATAAAGTTAGATACAATGAAGGATAAAATATGACTATAATAATGAAGGTTTAAAAAGATTTTTTTTAGAAAGGTATTATTAAGATAAACTAGTTAAAAAATGTTAAAAGAGGAAAGAGTAAAAGTTAAAAAATTAGAATAAGAAAAAAATAAAAATAAAGAAAAAAATAAAATTAAAAAATATTTATTAACTTTGCAAGTCTAAAGAATCATGGGGAGAAAGCCATGCATTCCAAGCTTTGCTTTCCACCCCCTCTGGAATTCTGCTGTTCTCCTTGATCAGTAAGCTTAGTCATGGCTGGATGTTTTTGCTGATGTTCTGGAGGAGGGACCTGTTATAGTGATTTTCAAGTGTCTTTGTCCAAGGCAGAATTGCACCACCCTTGCCAAGGGCTAGGCTGAGTAATCTGCTCAGGTTCATCCCTGAATACTTTCTGCAGAGCTGTGGAGAACAGGAATGAAAATGGTGGCCTCCCAATCTCTGGCCCAGAGGAGCCAAGAGCTCAGGGCCCCACTCCTCAGTGCATCCTCAGAGGAAAAGTACTCAATCGCTTCCATCTCCCTGGTCTCCAGCCACGCTCCAAGCTCACCTGGCCTGTGACAGAGTGTTTCTCTGTCTGGCACACAGCCCCACTTGGAGTCTCCAAACCCAGCAGATTCCTGCCTCCAAAGGAGGAAGGTAAGTCTCCCTGGATCTGCCACTTGTGGGGCCCCTGCTCAAAGAGCAGTGGTCTGATTGTGCCACAGATCACAGTTTAGGGTAACCCTGAGCTGAGTGCTCACTCCTTGGCTCCGTCTCTATAGCCGACTTCCCCACTCAAATACATATGAGCTCTGCTACACTCAGACACCCCCAATCTTTCTGTAACCCGCGGGACCTGAGACCACACCACCCCCATGAGCACTCCACCCCTGCTTAGCCTCTGGAGCGATGTCCCTAAGTGGAGCAGACTTTTAAAGTTCTGATTTTATACTCTGTTGCCCCACTGTTTGCCAGTAGCTGGCCCCTCTTCCTGCGGTCTGTCTTTCTTTTGCTTCAGATTCATTTTTTCCACATGTCCTACCTTTCAGAAAGTGGTCAATTTTCTTTTTCAGGAATTGGTGCTCCTCTTCTATCTCCTGTTGGATTTGTAGGTGTTCAGAATGATTTGATAACTATCTAACTGAACTCCTGTGACTTGATGTCATCTCAATCTGTTACTCCTCCACCATCTTGACTCCTCCCCCTCAAACTTGTTTATTAATTCGAATAGTTTTTAGTGGATTTAGTAGGATTTTCTATTTATATGATTATGTTATCTGTAATAGAGGGTTTACTTCTTTCTTTCCTATTTGAATACTTCTTGTTATCTTGTCATATTATTCTAGGCCAATTCTTTAATACAATGTTGGTAAAAGTAGTGAAATTGGGTATCCTTGTCTTGTTCCTGATATTGTTTGATATCATTTAATCCTTCACCATTTCAACTTATACTAGCTTATTTTTTCATAACTATCTCTTATTAAGTTGACTAAATTCTCTTCTATTCCTACTTCATGAGTATATTTGTCATGAAAAGGTGTCAAAATTTGTTAAACTTTTTCTTTATCTTAAGATAATTTTGTAGTTTTTGTTCTTTAATTTATTAATATGGTAATATTTGTTAATTTTGTTGATCTTTTCAAAGAAAACCTTTGGCTTTCTTGGCATTCTTTATTTTTTTTTTCTATTCTCTGTTTCATTAATTTCTGCTGTAATTTTCATTATTCCCTTCCTTATGCTTTCTCTGGGTTGTTTACTTCTCGTTTTTTTAGTGTGCTAGGTTGGAAAATTCATGTATTTGGGATTTTTCTTCTTTTCTAATGTAGTATTTACAGCTATAAATTTCTCTCTAGGGACTGCTCTAGATGCATTCCTTAAGTTCTGGTAGGTTATGCCTTCATTTTCATTCACCTGAAAATACTTCTATTTTCCTTTCTTGACCCATTAGTTCTATAGGAGTATGCTTTTTAGTTTCTACCTATTTCTGAATGTCTTAAATTTCCTTCCCATTGATTTCATATTAGTTCCACTGTGCTATGTAATATATATGATTTCAATTATTTCAGATATTTTGAGGCTTGAAATACAGACCGGAATGTAGTTTATCCTGAAGAATGGTATATGAGTGCTTGAGAAGAATGTACAGTTTATTGAGTAGGGTGTTCTATACCTATTTGTTAGATCTAGTTGGTTCATAGTGTGTTTTAAATCCGTTTCCTTGCTGATTTTCTGTTTAGTTATCCTACCCATTACAAGAAATAGACTATTAAAATCTCAAATTACCATTGTTGAATTTTCCATCCCCCCACCCCACATTTTGTCCAGTTTTAGCTATGTGTATTTTTGGAATCTATTGTTAGATGCCTATATATTTGTACTTGTTATATCTTCCTGATGGATTGACCCTTTGTCATTGTAAAATATTCCTCTTTACCCCTTGTATGTAATATTTTTTTGAAGTCAGTTTTGTCTGAAATTAGTATAGACACTCCAGTTTTCTTATAGTTGGTGTTCACATGGTATACCTCTTTTCCATGTTTTTACTCAATCTAGTTGGACCTTTGAAACTGTATCTCCTATACAGAGCATATGATTGCATTTTAATATTTTTAATCCAGTTTAACAGTCTGTCACTTTGATTGCATTATTTCATCAATTCACACTGCTATTATTGATATTATTGAATTTATGTTTACTATATTTCTTTCACATTTCTGTATATCTGTTTTTGTTGTTTTTGTTGTTGTTGTTGTTGTTCTACTGTTCCTCCTTTATCATTTTCTTTTACACTCAATAAATATTTTCTAGTGTAACATTTTAATGACTTTATATTTTTCAGTCACTTTCTTATTAGTTGCTTTAAGGTTTTCATTATACATCTTAACTTAAATCTATTTCACAGCTATATAATCTTAATTCCAGTGAGATACACTAATTTTAATCTTAAAACTCTGTTCCTGCCTCTCTTTTTTAAATGCCACTATTCAATATATTATCATCTATGATGTTTCTATTACATATTTTTCCTTTGGTAGATAAATATGTCATTACATTTCTTACTTTCTTTATCTTTCTTTCTTCCCAAATCAGGAATGGTTAATGAATTTTATGAAATCCTTCTTCTACACCTACTGAAGTTATCATAGAATTTTACCCTTTATTCAATTAGTGTGGTGAATTACCTTAATATTTCTTTGCTAAATTAAACTTGAATTTCTAGAACAAATCTCTATCAATCATGATATATAATTCTTTTTACATATTGTTGAAATTAGTCAAGTGACATTTTGCTCAAGATTTTGTATCCATATTTGTAAGTGATTTTAGTTAACAGATTCTTTTCATAGTTCAGTATTGAATTTATGCTAACATGAAACTGAGGTTTACTCATTTTTTTTAACAGTTCCTTGAAGAATATTTGTAACAACAGTATCATTTCTTCCTTAAATCTTTGTTAAGAATTCTCTAGTGCTGCTATCTTGGTCTGAAGTTCTCTTTGAAAAAAGATTTTTAAAGTGTATTTAGTGGTTGTTAATAGTTTTCTACTCCTTGCGTCAATTTCAGTGAGTTATAGTTTTCTAGGAATGAGTCCATTTCACCTGAACTTTCAAATTTACATTTCAAAATTTTCAAATTTCCTATTATAAAGCTTTTATTTTTCTTTTAATAAAATTGTGGTCAAGTAGACTATGTATGAACTGGGTTTGACCATCTAGTAGCTATGATAACTTAAATAATTTGATTTATCTCTCTGAGCCTCAGTTTCCTAATTATTAATACATGGTTAATTAATAGTACCCATTGCATTTCTGATAGAAAGTTGTCTGAAAGATCCCTGATGTTATAGATTATCTAAAACTCTAGACAGATGTATAATTATTGAGCAGGAAAGTAAGTAAGAAAAATCCTCAAACATTCTCAAACAGAGATTCAGAGATAGCTTTGACCTTAGGCATCGTTGAATAACTAATGGCTTGGAAATTGGACATACAAAGCCAAAAACCAAGTAGGACAAAAACTTAAATCAGTTCCCACAAAAATCCAGGTTCCCTGAAAAGCAGAACTATTCATAGAATCCTAAGAAAGCTCGTGCTATTTGGAAAAAGTGTGGAGATACATATCTTAGTCTATATCCTGAGAAAGGCAGGAAAAAGAGGGTTTTTTGTTTGTTTGTTTGTTTTTAAGAGGGATTAATGATAATTCAACAGTCATTGGATTGGAGATATAATCCTTTTTGTGTGTGTCTTGGGGGGAAAAAATTTGTCAGGTCATGATTTGTGTTTAAAGCTGTTCTGAATTGTCAGTGTTTCAGGTATCTGGCAGGAGCAACCACATATCATTTTTGTAGGGAAAGACTTTCAAGTCAGGTTTAAATGAATTTACACAGAGAAAGTTCTAAAGCACATAGAGATTTATACACAAACACGCACACATAGGAGGAAATACCTTAGGAAATAAGCCCCCACTAGCAAGAGTCAGCAGATGCAACAAACTGTAGAATCAGAACCTCAAACTGCAGAAACTGCATCTACTAGAACTTAGAAGAATCAACCAGTACTGAATATAAATATATACTTAAAGAATTAAGACATTATATGAGGTAGTCAGAATGATGTTATAATTTTGATTGGGTGTAGGCACTTACTGTGCTTTGTAGGCACCATTCTTCCATGTATGTGTGTGCATGTGTACATATATAAACATATATACATACATATATATATATGTAATGACTATACTAATATAAATACAAATATATTCATGTTTTATATCAAAACATTTTCTTAAGCCTAAAGGTCCTTTGTTCCCCCTTCTGATTTTAAAATAAAGTAAAGCATTTTTGCAGGTCTAAAAAGTGTCATGAGCCCTAAGCCTTGTGTCTACTCTGTCTGATGGGTAATCTGGCTCTGAAGGAACAAGAATCTATCAACAGCCAGATGTGGAAAAGAACTAAATAGAACTTCTAGATTTTAAATATTCAATTATGAAAATTAGAATCTTAATAGATATCCTAATAGCAAATCAGACACAAATGAAGAAATACTTACTATGGTAAACTGAGGGATAGATTTTTGAGCTATCCAAAATTCAGCTGAGAAAGAAAAAATAGAGCAAGGAAATTTGAACAGTAAATTAAGAGACACAGAGGAAAGGGTAAGAATATCTAATGTACATTTAAACAAAATTCCAAAAGGATAGGGTGAAGAGAATAGGGCTAGACAATGGGCATTTTCTAGAATGAATTAATAACTTCCCATATTGAGGAATATCAATTAATCTCTAGGATGTATTAACAGACCTCAATTAAGATACAGACTATCCTTTCAAAACAAATGGCGAGCTGAATTTCTTAAAATAAAAAAAGAAATTAGTTAAAAACTGAAAGCAAAAGTCTTTCTCAGCCTTCTCAGGGACCCTAAATCCACAGGGACCCTAAATTGAAACATAAATGGCCAGAACTAGTAAACACAATTTGATAATGTAACTATTGGCCAGATATATGAATAATTCATCGTATTTAGAATTAAAGATAAGTATGGCACAATTTTTTGTGTAATTATTTGTAGATAATAACCAGGGGCTGGACATAATCTAAGTATTGATGACTTACTTTAGAGAGAGCAAGACATATTAACCACAATTTGTATGAAAACTGAGATTATTTATTTTGCCAATTTTTTCTGAAACCTTTTCTTCTATTGAAATTTCAGTGTTTAGTGTAGGCCTGAGTCATGTTATTTCTCTTGGCAGAGGTACTTTCAGTATATTTTTGTTTGTTTCCTGTTGGAGGCGAAAAGCTCTCTTTTGCTTATGGCGTCTCTTCAGATTCACCAAAAGCCTCTGAGTAAAGAGTATGCCCTTTATTTTGGGATTAATATTTTGTTGTTATTCTTAGTAGAGAACATCTGCTTTGCATCTCTACATTCTTTATCCTTTTGTCAATTACTAAGGCTCCAAAGACGCATATTTACTTGCCTTGAAAATTGATAATTTCTTTAAAAGTTGGAAGTATTCATAGAATCCCTGCTCTTTAACATGTTCATACCTATTTGTAGAATTTTAAATATGGAAGAGACTTCAGAAATACTTTGGTTTAGCCTTCTCATTTTGGATCTGGTATATCTGAATTATGAAACCATCTGTTCAAGCTACCCTAATATTTTAGGTGCATATCCACCCTGAGAACATGTTTTCTTATTTCCAATCTAATATTTTTACTATATTCTGTTATTTTTTAACTGGGCAATTTTTAGGCATTAGTCATGTGTTTTGTGCCTAGAACTGTGCTGGGTGGCATGATAAGATACAAAAGAAAAGATAGGTGTAAATATAGGAATAGATATAGACACCCTTTGATTTAGAAATCCCCAAAATCTTCATGCTTAGGAAATTTCTAAAAATAAACTAAAAGCTTAAGCTTTTAAATATAATCATTCATGCTCAAAAAAATCTAATATTATTTGGAATATAGGACATAAGCTTTAATAAGTGTATTCAACTTTGTGTGGAGCTTTTTGTTCTAATCTAATCTATAGCATCATTTCCTTTGATTTCATCCTTCCCTTCATGAAGAGAAGTTGAACTTTGAAGAACTGTATGGCCTTCTCTTATGTTTTAAAATTCAAAAGTGACTACTATCCAACCTATAGATAAGAAATGTGCATTTCTGTGTACATCCTTCATTCAAAAAATATTAGGCTGATGTAAAATAAAGAAGTTACCTAGTATGAGTCTAAGCACAAGTATGTCAAAAGTTTGAAATCGATAGACTTTCTTTTATCGCTCACTTAAAACAAAACTTCGCTTTTGAATTAAAATTTTCTGATATTTTTAAGTTCTCAATTTCACTTGAATTTATCTTTTTAAATATTGTCTTGGATGCCCTTTCAGTTCAAGGTGGCAAGTAAGAACCTCCAAGAGAATATGAATGGCTTACCGTCCACAGCCCAGTTAACCTATTTATTCATACATTCTATTCTTCAGTAGAAATTTGTGGAACATCCAGTCTCTGCCAGGCATGATGCTTAGCACTAAGAATAAAACATAAGAGAACACAATAAAGATTTCTGCCCTTCTGGATCATAGTGGGGAAAATAAACAATAATCAAGTAATATGTAATATTACAAGTAATAAAAAATATTACAAGTAAAAAATATTACAAGTATAAAAAATAAAATAAATGTAATATGTAATATTACAAGTAATAAACAACTGAACCACCATTGTGCGGGTTATAGACCGAGTATTGCAATGGAGAATGGGAGAGTGGTGAGCAGTTACATTAGGATGTTCCGAAAAGTCCTTCTAGAGTTGGGACATTAACCTGAGGTTCAAATGAAGAGAAGACAGCCATGTCAGAGCCTACACGTTCAATCCCAGGAGAGGCACTCATGATGCCAAAACTCTGTGGGGGGAGTAAGCTTAGTGATCAAAGAACTGAGGGAGATGTAGATTACTCTGGCCTTTGTGGGCCATGGTAAGTAAGGCGGACTTATTCTACTACAATGGAAAACCTCTGAAGTGTTTAAACAGGTGAGTAACAATGAGATTAATTTTACATATATTACATATATCAAGCTTGCTGCTCTATGGAGAATGGTTGGGAGGAGGAACTGTGCAAGCCTGACAAGACCTTAGGATAGATGGTGATGGCTTCACTAGGTGTGGTGCTGCAGGAACATATTTCCATTTTTCTGCATCATGAGGGCTTTCTGGGCAAATTTTACTGAAACTTGGGAACCAACCTTAAAAGAAAAAGCTTTGGGAGTTAAATTATAACTGATTAAGATAGCGCTAAGCCATCTAGAAAGATTTATCTTCTCACAGGTATGCTTTTACATGATAAGGGACCATGAGAGATTCTGAGACCATGGGCATAACCAGTGTTATAAAGTTGGATATGTTTGTCTTATCTTTCCCTTATAGACACATATTTACATTGCCAAGGAACTAAGGATCCTTCCCATGTTGAATTTGTTTATTCTAGGGAGCAAAAGATTTCTTTCCATCTCCCAGGAAAGGAGTTTGGGCAGCTTTCTATCTCTTATGTAACTATCCAACATTATATATCTAGGATTCCTTATTTACCATAGAGAGCCTATAATATAGGATGACATCCAGCTCTACAAGAACTGGAACAAAGGAAATAGAATTCAGTTATTTCTATGAATAAGTACATAACTAATCTACCTACATTGCAGGAAACCTCATGCTTGCATACAGGATAATATTAACTCATATAGATATTAAAAATATTAGGTTACTGAAGATGAAGAAAAATAAATGGACTTTAAATATATTTTTGAAGTGATACAAGAAGACTTTCTAATGAGTTAAATGAAGGTTGGGGAAGAAAAGAGAGGAATCAAGAAGGACTTCAAGTTTTATTTAAATAGCTGAATTAAGAGTGACATTATGTATTGAGATGAAGAAAAACTAAGTACGACCAGGTTGTGGGTAGAACAAAAAATTCTGTTTTGTATAACTTAAGTGTGATATACCTATGAGACCAGAAATTAGTTATCAGTTACATAGCTGGATATGCATAGTTTTGGCTAGGCAAAATCAAAATATGTGCAGTTTAAAAAGTTACTCTTTTATCTCACAAAGACTCCAACTATTCATGAGCAGGGGGTACTTCCTAAAGACACACAACATAGTGTGTGTACGCCACTAGTGTAATGTGACTCGAGAGATGTGAAAGCATGAGCAGGGTTCCATAGAACTAGCCTACAAACTAGTCTTTTTTTTTTTTTTAAAGATTTTATTTATTTATCAGAGAGAGAGGGGGAGAGAGTGAGCACAGGCAGACAGAATGGCAGGCAGAGGCAGAGGGAGAAGCAGGCTCCCTGCTGAGCAGGGAGCCCGATGTGGGACTCGATCCCAGGACGCTGGGATCATGACCCGAGCCGAAGGCAGCTGCTTAACCAACTGAGCCACCCAGGCGTCCCCAAACTAGTCTTTTGACTCTGAAGATGCTAGATAGTAAAATAGCATCACGATCTACACTACAATTCTGTAATTCCATGAATCTGATTAATTTTATGAATTTCTCATTACTGAATCCGTGTTTGTAACTCCAGTTGCAATTATGTACATAATCTTCCAGAAAGTTAAACTCAACCCATTAGACTTTCTTCTTAAAAGGCGATACACAGTCAAATCTTGCAAAAATCACCAGTTCTGGTTAGCTATTGCTTTAAAATAAATCACCCCAAAACTCACTGATTTTAAATAATTATTGTAATCTGTGACAATGCTGCTGATTGACCGGTATACCTTGGTCGTTCTCATTTGATGTCTTGTGTACTTGTAGTCAAATCACGTTTAGGTTAAAGTCATCTGAAGATATCTTCAATCACACTTTCAGTGCCTAGGTTGAGATGGTGTGATATTGTGATATGTCAGAAGCAGTACATATTTGGTCTTTGTCCCTGTTTCAGGCAGAGTTGCTAAAACGCTTGACATTTTCTAAGTGAGGAGAACAATCAAGGTGTCATTTGTTATGTTAATGATTTGACTTTTTGGAAAACACCTAAGGATGAAGGCTTGTGGCCTAAAAAACTATTAGAGGGTTGGAACTTCTAGCCCCACCTTTTGACCTCCCTGGAAGGAAGAGGTGCTGAAGGCTGAATCACTCAGCAATGGCCAGTAATTTACTCAATCAAACCTACATAAATGCAGCCTCCATAAAAACCCCAAAGAATTTGGTTTGCAGAGCTCCTGGGTCGGTGAACACATTGAGATACAGGGCAAGTGGAAGTCTCAAAGAGCATAGCAGCTCCCTACCCTTGCCCCATACTATGCTCAGTGCGTCTCTTCCATTTAGCTGTTCCTGAGTTTCATGTTTTTATAATAAACCAGTTATCTAGCAAGTAAATGTTTCTCTGAGTTCAGTGAATCGCTCCAGCAAATTAACCAAACCCAAGGAGAACATCCCTAGAACCTCTGATCTGTAGCCTGTCAGTCGGAAACATGAGTGACAACCTGAGCTCCCAATTGGCATCTGAAGTTGGGAGGAGGACAGTCTTGCGGACTGAGACCTTAACCTGTGGGATCTGATGCTATCTCCACGGAGAGAAATCAAAATTTAGTTGAATTTTAAGCCTTCTAATTGTGTCAGAGGACTGTTTAGGTATGTGGTGGGGAAAACCCCCATGGAATGGAATTGGTGATCAGAATCTTAAATGGGCAGATACATGCTAGCTGGGCATCTCTCTTACTGGCCTTTTTGTACAGCTAGGCTGGTCTTCCGAGCAGCATGGAGATCTCAGAGGATGGACTTTGTTCATGGCAGCTAGTTTTTCTCAGAGCACATGGTCCACAAGACCTAAGAGGAAATTGTAGTGTTTCTTCCAATATAATCACAGAAGTCCCACTAGAAGTCCCACTAGCATTAGTTTTACAATATTTAATTGGTCAGAGCAGTCATAGAGCAGCCCACTTTCAAAGGATCAGAGGCATGGCAGAAATGCTTGCTTACAGAGGGATGGAAATGGTCAAGAGCATCTGTCCTGGAAACTATCACATCTTTCTGAGCACAGGCTCTTTCGAGTGGAAAAGAACGTTGTTGTTTTCCAAACATCAGCTCCCAGTTGGAGATACTGACCAGATACAATAAATAAGGGGCTGATTATCAGAGCAGAGGTTCTAAAATAACCATTTTTAAGGCTTATGCTCTCACTCACCTCTAACACATTGTCTTTAAAAATACTAAGAAGCTGGCATATCTGACGGCATACTATTTTGGCCATGACTTTTCCCATCTTTATGCTATCACTTACTGTTGTAAGAAATAAAAACTCTACCAATCTTATAATTCTTTCCTTACTTCTTGCTTCTTTTCTCACATCTCTACTTTAATTTTGATAATTCTATAGAGCTCAGAAGCTCTCTAGTCTACTCTAGAACAGTGATCTTCACACTGGTTATACATGAACCCATGGTGACAGAGAAAGACATTCCATTGGTGTGTTTGCACCAAGAGTTTTAAGAGAACTCATTTCCATATAGTCAAGCTTCAAATCTTTGCTAGAATTGATCAACGAGAATGAAGCAATACTCACAATATTATTTCAATTTACCAAAATAAACAAACAAATAAAACTTTTCACCCATACCAAATCTTACTTTGCTGTTATCAAATCATCCCTGGGTTGTAAAATTCATCGGGGCATCAAACAAAGGAGAAATTGAAATATTGGCTTAAGGAAAATATGTTTTAATATTGAATTTAGTCATAAATTCATAAGACTTCTTGTCTTTTCCTACCTAGTTATATTTCTATGTGGGAAGGATGAGCTTGCTACTAGAATATTTTAACTTATTTGGGGAGTTATGTAGTTCACAGAGCTGAAGCTACAGGTTAGAGAAGCTGATTCTTTGAAATATAGTTTAAATGCATTGAGGAAATGCAACATTTTCAAAGTACATTGTATGAAACACATGTAAAACTTTTACACAATGTATTACAGATATTTTGTGATACTTTTACACAATGTATTACAGATATTCTGTATTTAAATACATAGTTAAAATGGATTTTATCAAATCATATAATGAAAGGTATCCTATAGTCATTCATGTTTTATCTTATAATAGTTTCTAGCTACTATAAATAAGATGTATTAATCTAAACTCATAATGAAAATATTTATTTAATTTTTTGTTCATTCATTTCTTTATTTAGAGAGAGTGCATGTGTGAGTCATTGGGGGAGTGGGGTATCAGGAGAGAGGGAGAGACAGAGAATCTTAAGCAGCCTGTTGCCCAGTGTGGAGCTTGATGTGGAGGCGTGATTTCATGACCCTGACATCATGACCTGAGCCAAAATCAAGATTCGGACATTTAACCAACTGAGCCACACAGACCCCTAATAAGAAAATATTTAAATATCAACTTAAAAATGTGTAGTTTATTAAAATTACTTTAGGCATTATATGAGCAAAATAAATGGACTATCTTTGCTCTATTATCTGTTTTATTTATCAGGCTTTGTTGAATATTTGCTGTTAGTTTGACTTTACTACTGCACTGTAGGTCACATTACTGCAGGGATAATATATATCTATCATTGTTGTATCCCAGATGCCTACCACAATGCCTCACATTTAGTACACATTTAATGAATGTATTGAATGCACATATGAATGAGTGAATAAATGAGAAAAGGGAAAGATATATAGGATGCAGAGGTGGTCTTTCCTTATTTAAATTTGTATTGATTATTATCTAAGCTACATAGTGAAGTCTTTTTGATGTTCCATTCCTTTATCATGCTGTTTTTACCCATTTTCAAAAGTACAAGACATAATAACTGAACAGTGTATACATGGCATGTTACTTAATTTACGATTTGATTTTTAAATAACAGCTTTATTGGGGTATAATTTACATAGCATAAAGTTAACCCTTATAGGTTTCAGTGTAAGATTTAGTGGTTTTTAGTGTATTCACAGCATTGTGTGATTATTACAACTAATTTTACATATTTCAGCACCCTAGAAAAAAATATCTGATACCCAGTATGATCAGATCTCCTCTCCCTCTAGGTAGCCACTAGTCTCTTTTTGTTTCAGTACAGTTGCCTCCTCTGGACACTTTGTATAAATAGACATTTTGTATAAATCATGCAGTATATAGTTTGTTTTAGGGATTGGATTCTCTTATTTAGAATAAGGTTTACACACATCTTGCTGTGTATCAAGACTTCAATTTTTTATAATTGCTGAACAGCATCCCTCATTGAAGGGATATATCACATTTTCTTCACCCACCCATCAGTTGACGGGCATTGGGTGGTTTCCACTTTTTCGGATGTTATGAATAAGTTGCTCTGAGCATTTATGTCCAAGTTTTATATAGACATGTGTTTTCATTTCTCCTGGGTATATACTTAGGAGAAGAATTATTGGGCCCTATGGTAACTTTCTGTTTAACACTGAGAGACTGCTAGGTGTTTTCGAAAGGCCGCATGTATGAGGGTTCCATTTTCTCCATGTCCTGACCAACAGTTTTATTATCTGTCTTTTTGATTAGAGCATCCTAGTGAATTTGGTGTTGATTTGCATTTCTTTGATAAGTAATAATACTCGGTATTTCCCTGGACTCGTTGGCTTTACAGTATACCTACTTTGGAGAAATAAATATCTAGTCAAATCTTTTATTCATTTTATTAAAATTAGATTTTGTCTTAAGTTATACGAGTTCCTTGTATATTCTAGATACAAGTACTCATCAGATATATGATTTTCAAATACATTCTCCCATTCTTTGAGTTGTATTTTACTTTCTTGGTGGTTTAGTTGGTAGCATAATTTTTAAACATTTTGGATCCAGTCCAAATGATCTGTTTTGTTTTTATCACTGAGCTTTTGGTGTTATATCTAAGGACACTATTTGATTTGTAATCAGCCTTGTTGAATATCAATATCAACCCATGCCATCCTAATTCACTTCCTTTGAATGGCCCCCCTCACTTACAGGGCAAATTCTACAGACTTCCTCAGACCTTTGGTTGGAACTGCCATGGGTTTTCTTTAAAAAAGGCACCAAGTCTTTAAAAGGCTAGACTTACCAGATATCCCTTTTCCACTGTTCAGTTGAGATGCACAGGCACTTTACAAAAATGATTTTTGCTTAAAAAAAAAAAAAAAGAAGGAAAGAGCAAAAGAAAAGTAGATGCAAACAAGAAGAGAGGAAAAATGTAGAAGATAAAAGGTGAGAGTCTGATCAAACAAAAAATGTCTATTTTAAGATAAAACCCAGTGACATCAGAAAGCATAGTGTATTTGGGAGAAGGAAGTAAGGCTGGGTCTCATGGAGGACACAGCAGCTGTGGAGGATGGAGGTTCTCCATTGTTACCCTGGAATGGGGTTCTCAACTGACCAAATGCATTCTACTCCCTCAGGGAAACCAGATAAAACAGAGCAAAAAACAAAGCAACGGGAGCAAAATTAATTGTAATCATTTGATTCTGAAGAGCTCTTCTCACACGTTAATGTGTATGCATCACCTATTAAAAATGCAGGTTCTGGTTCAGCAGGAATGGGGTGGGGGCTTGAGCTATATGTGATGCTGAGGCTGCTATTCTGTACTGTTCCTTGACTCTCAGAGCTACAAAGGGCAGAGGAGAACACTGTCATTCATTCCTTCAGAAAGGGAGAAAGTCTCACTTTTCAGTCTGGCTCTGTTTATCGAGATGATCTTTTTTGCATGTGTTCAGATTTAAAGGTCAGATCTGTTTTCTTTTCAACAGCTGCTTGGGAATTGCTCATCTTGCAGTTCCTGTATGGGGTTTGATTACCTAAGTGGATCAAAAAGCTACAAGATAGCTTGGAGGACAGTCCTTCTAATAGCATCCAGGATTCAAGGGTTCAAATTTAAAAGGCAAGCTTGCAAAGGCAACTTTAGATCAGAGAGCCCACAAACTATCTCGTCCCAGAACCCTGTGGTCATGTGTGTGTGTGCTTGCATGGAGGGGGAGGTGGTGAGATTTAGATTTTAGACCCTGCCACAGAAGATCCCTCAAGAGAGAAGGCTGTCCTCACATGTGCCATGAAAGCAGGCATAGGCCACTCTAAGGCCCGAATATAAAATCAAAGAAGTCTGTCCTTTATAACTACTCAGGCAGGCAAACTGTTTGACAAACTGTTTCAAATGTCTAGCATATTCTACACATACTGTTGATATCCTGAGGGACAGAGATTGACAAGTTCCCATTCACAAAAGCATACAGTTTGATGAGGAGACTCTCAATTAAATAGACAACTGCAACATAATAATTAAGGTGGTACAATACAGTTAAGCGCAGTTTGGAGAAATGTCCAGTTCCGCTTCTGGAGACAGAAAGCTCAGGAACAATTTCTCATATGATGTGATACTTGAACTTGTCCCTTTGTCTCTGTCTTCCCACCCCCACTCCTCCTAGTGCCCCTTTGCAGCCCAAGAACCCTCTTGTTAAGAAGAGGGAGTGTAAGGAAACTCCTTTACCTGGTATTACTGAAGGTGACATATCCTCCAATACTTTGTCCTTTTCACCACTGAAAACGATTCTTAAAATCAAAGAATGAATTGCTAATAATAGAGCTTTACCTGTTAGGAAGGGAGACTATTTAGAGGTCAAGGCATCTATCTTAGAATCCTTAAAACCACACAGCTGGATGACTGTGGCCATTTAAGCCTGAGAAGACCATGAAAGCCCTTCCCCAGAGCAAGAGGTCTTCCACAGAACTGAGCTCATTTACTTGGCCAGGCCTTGGATTTCAGGACTAGGGACAAGCATCAGAGAAATGCTGTGTATTCCCCTAACTACAAAAGAGCCATTTGTAGAAGGAACAGATAGATACTTTCCTCCTCTGCAAGAGAAAGGTAAACCATGTCTGTCCTGTGTGGACAACCTGGCAGGGAACTTAATGTAGAATGATGCCTCTGGAGGAGAAAGGTGAGCCCTCTGTCACCAAGGTCAGGTCTGAAAGGCTGCAGAGTGTAGATACAAAGATGGGTGGGAGTTCGAAGTGACACCAAGACGTGATTATTTTAAATTATTTTCTTCTTCAGCCTGAAGAAGATAAATTTCTTAGTAGCATCCCAGGCTAAAGTGTGAATACATGAATCCAACTGATGCTGTATTTGCAGCACTGAAAACTGAGTTTGTCTCTCACTTGGGAATTGGGTAACTGGGCAACATGGTTGGAGTAGGCTGAGGATAGAAATATGCTGCTGCCTTTTTTTAACTTAATGTCCTTGGATAATAACTCAACCAAGCTGCATGTTAGGGTCCTCTGAAAAAAAGAAGCAATGTTGTATTGGTTATTTGTATATAAAATACTAAAATCCCAGTTAAATTTGAATTTCAGATAAGTAACAAAGAATTCTTTAGCATAAGTATGTCTGAAATATTGCATGGGGACATAAAATCCATTTGTTGTCTCTCTGAAATTTAAATTTAACTGATCACCTTATGTTTTTATTTGTTAAATCTGCCAAGCTTAGAATCAGTCAGGACAGTCTTGTTTAAGCTCCAGTACGTTTAACTCTAAAATCCCAATGGCAAACCTCACTAAAACTCCATTTGTGTTTCCTTAAGGGTGCTCCCTGGACCAGCAGCTCCAGCATGAGCTAGGAAGTTTAGAAATGCCAAGCCTTGACAGCCAGACCTACCAAATCAGAAACTCTGGGGATAGGGTCCCACAATTTGTGTTTCAACAAGCCTGTCAGATGATACTGACTAAAATCTGAGAACCACTGCACACATTTTCAGAATATCCAAAGGCTAAGCATATGACTGTCCTGTGGATCAACAATTCCATTACTGGGCACCTTGGTGACTCAGTTGATTAAGCATCTGCCTTTGGCTCAGATCATGAGCCCTGGGTCACAGGATCAAGTCTCACATCAGACTTCTTGCTCAGTGGAGAGTATGCTTCTCCTTCTACCCATCCCCCCTGCTTCTGATCTCTATCTCATGCTTTCTCCCTCAGAGAAATAAATAGTATCTTAAAAAAAAAAAATCCATTACTAGGTACAAGAAAGCAAAAGAAAATAAACAAACAAAAAACAAACAGCAATAACCACAGCAAAGAAATTCCATTACTAAGTTTATACCAAGAGAAACGAATGCATTTTCCAGCAATATACATGTATAGAATTATTATAGTTGCTTTATATATAATAGCTCAAAGCCAGAAGAACTCAAATACCCATCAAAAGGAAAATGGATAAAGTGTAGTGTTTATACCATAGAACACTATATGGTAATAAAAAAGAACAAATTGCTTATATATTGAACAATCTGGATGAAACCAACAGACATTTCAAGAGAAAAAAGAAAAGATAGAAATGAAAATGTTTTATGTATTTTTATTTATATAATGTCCCTAGGTCAAGTAAATCTGATCTAAGGTAGTAGAAGTAAAAATGCTGATTCATGGGATGTGGATGGTGGTCATATTGATGGGGAAGGAACATGAAGGCACCTTCAAGGTGCTGGAAATATTCTACCTCTTGATCTCATCATGGTTATACAGGTGTACTCATACATATAAATATTTATACATATAAATTTATATACATGTACAGAGATATTTAAACTTAAGGTGATTGTTCTTTACGTATGTTTTACCTCAAAAAGAAAAAAAGAAAATATAGCTACAAATCTTGGTATCTAAAACAACAAAAATTCATGTCTAACTCATACTACAGGTTTTTAAAACCTCTACTCACATGACTTGACCCAGCCAATCACTTGGCCACACCCACCTTCAAGTAGACAGAAAAGTGTATCCTTCCCAGGGAGAGAGAGAGAGCAGGATATTTGTGAGCAATCCTAATGACATTAACACACCTTCACCTTGGAGTTCTTTGCATATTTGTGTTTATTCATTCTCATATTCATTTATCCAGCACACATTCACTGATGACCTGTTATGAACAAGGCACTTTTTTAGGCATGTCGGTGGGATAAAATAGAATGCTCTTGCTCTTATGCAGCATATATTCTAGTTAGAAAAAAAGGACATTACAACATTATTTAATTAATATTATAATTGATGCAATGGCATATTGGCTACTATTGATGCAAAATAAACATGACTTTTTTTTTTTTAATTTAAAAAAAAAGGTGAAGAGTTTTATTGGAGCCTAAGTTAGGACAGCTGCCTTGGGTACACAGTCTTCACAAAGAGAAGTGCTCTGGGGGAGAAATATTTGGTGCAGGGTTGTATATGTTTGTTTGTTTTTATATATAAAGAGTTACAACCCAGGGCAAAAGGCGTTTCATAAAGTTGTTGACTGTATCTTCTGCTTTTAGTACATGTATGGTTGTGTGACTTTAATCTGATGGGAATCAGTGAGGCTTTTCTTCTTTTTATCTTTATGTTCAGAATGCTCCTTTTTGGTTATTTATTTATTCTTTAATGATGCAGATGTACAATGTGTGTTTGGGGCAGAAATAGAGCCTATGTTTTGAGGTTTTGCTGAGTCATTTGGATTGACCTTGGTAAATGTTGAAGTATAGCTTCCCTGGGAGCTCAGAGCTGGCAGAGCCCTCTAGCATGAAAAGATGAGAAAGTCCTTTATTTTATTTACTACTTACCCTCATCATTTTCTTTAAGACCTAGTACCTGCCTTATAATCAGGCAGCACCCACTGAGGTTTGTATGATACATTCTGGACCATCCTTCCCCATCTTTGACAACACTTCAGCAGCTCCCGTGAGTGAGCAGCAGTTCCATAGATGGGAGTGAGTCCTACTGACCAAGCCATCGAGATTCTAAACTGCAGTAGAAGCTGAATGCAGAGTTCAGAAAAATCAGACAGACTCAAGCACATCTAATGGGTCTTGACATTCACTGCCAAAAAAACACACGATCCAACCAAGTATCCTAAAGAATTGATGAAGTTTGTAAACAGGGACGGTAAAGAAGTGTGAAGCCGGAAAACCACTAACAGATGACAAAATAGACCAAAGAAGGAAGGCTATAGGACAGAAAGAGCCAGAAGAATATCGAATACCTGGAACAGAGCTTTTCAAACTTGGTTCTGCATCAGAATTACCTGGAGGGCTGTTTACCCGGGTTGCTGGGTCATATACCCAACTGTACCATTCAGTAGATCCAGACAGAGAGCTGAGACTTTTCAGTTTTTAAGAATTCTCAGGTCAGGCTGATTCTGTTTGTCCCTGGGCACACTTTGAGAACCATGGCACTAGAAAAAGAAAATGGACAATCCAACTGCTGTCCCTTTCCTCTTACTATGAACAAGCTGCGTTTATTCTCAAACAAGAAACTGAGAAGTTCTGCTGTTATTTGTCCAAACTACACCATCAAGGCCTAAGGATACTGTGGCCGTGAAACCTCTCATACTGTCCTGGGTCTTCCTGAAGTCCACGACCAACACATTAACTTAGCTACTGTTTTCTTATTCATTCACACAAAAACCTTCCTTTTTAAAATCTATTTGTTAGGTTTGCTAGATTGACATTACAAAGGACAGCTCGCTTCCCAGGCCCCGCAAGCTGGAGGTGGGTCAAGTTATAGAAGAGGACACAGAGAGGATCATGGCGGCCCTTCCTGTAGCGGGCGCTGGTGCGTCTCGTGGCAGGTGGTCTGGGAGAGGTTAGTGAGATAGTGGGCGAGAAGAGCGGAAAGTAGCCTGGCACTTTTCTAAGCCCTTTTTTTCTCTAAGATCTTAACAAAATAATATTTGGCTCTTTTCTCTAAGCTCTTACAAAATACTATTTTAAGGCATTTTTCCATTAGTCCTAAACAACTGACAAATTATCACATTATTATTATGATCATGCTCATCCATGTGAAGACATTTTTGGAGCCTTTAACAAGTGCCAATTATTGGTTAAGATTTTGGAGATTCACAAATGAGTGAGGTAAATCTACCATGGGTACTTACGTTACAGGTATTTTTTTTTTAAACCTACAATCTTCTAATCATGTCACTTATCCCCTTATCATCCTCTCATTGAAGTCCCTCTACTCTGGTTACAAGCCCTTGTTTTACTCTTATCGCTCCCTACTATCCTAATCAATATGCCACTTTGCTGGCTCTTTGCTCTTTCTTTCCTCTTGTTGAAAAGAAAGATCTCCCCATTGTTTTAGGCCTGACTTACTCTCATTCATCTGTTAAGGCCCATATCAACCACCATTTTACTGAAACTTCTTACTTCACTGCAGCCCAGAGTCCACATCCACACTCTCTTTCAATTTCTTTAGCACTTAACATGTCCATGAGACGCTTAAATATGTGCACTATTGAATTTGTATTGAGCCATGTTATGTGTAAGTGGTACCCTCGTTCTGCAGTTTCAATTCATCAGAATTACAGATAAGATTTGCTATCCCTTCAGAGAATTGTCTTTCCACAGTAGTGTCACTTAAAGTTAGTAATTATTAACAGGCACTTTATGAGTGTAATCTGGTGCCTGGCTTGAAGGAATAGACAAATTTAGCCATTCCCAAACAAACTTTGCTGATCGGAGGTAATCACCTGAGTTGTTTAAGTGTGTGTGTGTGTGTGTAAGTCCCAACTGCAGGCCATTTATCTGAAGATTTCCAAATAATGTGATCTGGGAAGCCATATTTTAAATAAGAGCTCCAGGGAATCTTACGAAAAAGCAAGTTTGGGAACCTCTGGGCTGCACATTGGAAATATCTAAAGGGCTTATATAAAAAACATCAATATCCCAGAATAATTAACTCAGAATCTCAGGGAGTAAAGCTCCCCTGGCATAAGCATTTTTAACCCTCCCTCCCCCCAGAGTGTTCCTAATAGGCAGCCAGGGTTGAGAGCTACTGTACAGTCTAATTTCAGACAATCAGTAAAAAGAGGAATTTTGCAAAAAATTGTGTCATGCATGTTTCTTCCACAAGGGATGTGGGGAGAAGTCCTTTAGATTAAAAGAATAGTAATTCCAAGTCAATTCTATTAATATAAGTAATAAATACCCATTTTGGAAAAATTGTAATATACTAAGTACGACAGAAAAGTAAATAAGCCACACATCATGCCAACATTCAATGCTGTGGTCTATCTCATCCTAGCCAGTTTTACAGATAGAGGAAAGCTAGAAATTTCTTGTTCTATTGGCATTATTGGTAAAAAAAAAAAATTAGTTTTATATTTACATACTACTTTAACATGTTTTCCTGTTAACTTAATGTATGTATTACATATATATTTTCTGTATATATATGTATATATTTTACATATCATTATATTTTCCCAAAATTTAATTATAAAAAATGTTCACCATTAATGAGTACAAGAAGTTGCTTAGCAGAAATATTTTGTTTCCTATGTTTTCCCATTATTTATAACAACACCGTAAATATTTTATACATATGATTTTGTACACACCCCTGGTCACCTTCCAGTCTTATGACAGAGCTTACTTCTGAATTATATAACCTGTTCTCCCTTGCATAATAAAACGTGATTATTTCTCAAGTAACCAGAAGTAGCTTTCTGAGTTAAGAGATGATCATATGATTCTGAATTTCTCTTCAGAGAAATGATGGCAGCTTACCAAAAATGCCTGGAATTACGTGTATCCATTAACACGATTATTGATAAACATATTTAAGTGCTGATTTTTCCAGGCAAAATTTGTGCCTAGTCGTTCAATTTGCATGATTAAGAGCAGCGACTTTGAATATTTTTTTCCCTAGGTATTTCTCTAGTTATTGCTCTTGACAACTGCCTTTGCAACCCCACACACTACTTTTGGGAGGGGAGTGATTTTTCTAACTCATTAATTTGTATGAGATCCTTATGTTGGGTAACTTTATTATCCCTTTTTTCTTTAATCATGCTTTTTCCCTCTTATGCTTTTTCAAAAAAAAATCTGTTATTATTCAAAAAAAGAACCCTTTATTCAGTCAAAGCTATCTACCATTTTATTCGGGGCTCTTGATTTTTATGCATGTCTTTCCTAATCCAAGTTCAGATAACTATTTGTTCATTTACTTTTTCATTCTCTTGTAGCTTCATATATAGAATAGAAATCTCCATGCAAGTCAGTGTGTCTATAGAAATAGATATGGGTAGTGTGTACTTTTAATCCTTCTAGAATGTGTTGCAGTAAATGATCCACTCATCCTTTTGTTCATTTTAGGAAGTAAGTATGCATTTCTCTCAGTACTGATTTAAAAACAGTTTTACTTATTCTAATTTGTGTCCTACCTTTATCATATACTGAATTATATCTACACTTGTTTTTCCCTCCATTTTTTACATTGTATAATTGCTGTCAGTCTATTCTGGCACCCATTTCACACTGTTTAAAATATTTCAACTCCATAATGCATTTGAACACCATTAAGTGCAAACCCTACCTTATTTCCCTTTTATAATACATTTGAACAATTTGTGCTACATCCAAGATGCTATTTATAAAGATAATGAAAGGTGAACCTAATATGGATAAAATCCATGATAAATTTCAACTCAGATCCATTAGAATTTAATGTAATTCAGATTCTCCTTTTAATTTTGAAGAAAAATATTTCACTTTGTCCTACTGATATTTTATAAAGACCCTGGAATGTGCGTTTAATTATCTTAGAATAATTTCCCCCTCCTCTCTGCTCTCAAGTCAACTTTACAAAATATCTTAACTACATCTATGGCTCTACCAGATGTATTAGTAACAACCACCATTTTGCCATTACAAAACACCACAGGCTGGGTAACTAGAAAAACAGAAATTTATTTTACCACTGTTCTGGAGGCTGTAAGCGCAAGATCAGGACACCAGCATGGTTGGTTTCTAGAGCTCTTTTCCTGGCTTGCAGAAGGACACCTTCTCTCGCTGCACCTTACATGGTTTTTCCTCAATGAATGTGCTTGGGGACAGAGGGAAGGAGGTCTCTGGTATTTCTTTTTTCAAGGACATCAGTCCTATAGCATCAGGACCCTAAACTTATGATCTCATTTAACTTTAATTACTTCCTTAGAGGTCCCATCTCTAAACATAGCCACGTTGGATATTAGGGTTTCAACATACGAATGTGAGTGGCCACAAATATTTGGGCCATAATACCAGATCATTCTTAGTGAAGTCAGTTTCACTTTGTATATGAAATGTAACTCATAGAAAAATTTTCTGGAATGCATTATTGCATACATTGAGGTATGTGGTTCTATAGTGGATCACAGAATTGGATATCTACCCAATATATTCTAATTGGCACCCATGTAAAAGACTTACCAGTGGTCTCTTGTGACATTTAATTACTTACCTTGTTTATATGTTCTGCCAATTTATTTAAGCTTATTTTAATCCCAGGAAGTTGGTAAACTTTTGTAACATATGTGTAAACAATGAGTTCTGAAATGCCTTCCTTCTAGAAGCATGAATAATCAAAAGGTTAATGCAAAATCTAATACTATCCTTTGGGGATCAAGCTTGTACCTATTACACTGTGAAATTCTCAGAAATTACCCTCTTTCACCAAGAAGCTTAAACTGCTCTTTAACACACAACCTTTGGATGGTCTAGCTCCTTGTGTCCCAGATGATACAGTAATCAGTTAGAGGCCAGACACAGGTTTTATTATAAGAGCAAACAGAGTACATCTGCTCTAGGGATCAGAGAGAGACAAAGATACAAGATTTGACAGCCATACACTTCTGAAAACAGACTGGCCTGAGATGAACATTTTTGTGAGCTTGAGCAGTGAATGTTGTGACAGTCAGTTTACATCTAAATATCAGAATCTCCACCAGAGACCACTCAGAAGAAGTGATGTTTTAATAAGATCCTTGCATGTTTGCCTTGGTTCAGCCAATAAGCGGTATAGCAAACCCCAGATCAAGGTATGAAATTTTGTCTTTACCTTGTGTTAAGGGAATATCAATTAGGTAGAAAAGAAATTAAAATGTCAGGGCTTGATAACATAGCAGTAAGTGATAAACTGAACTGCCAAGACAGCCAAGCCATTACGTTAACAGTATTGTGCATTACTATGACTTGTGTTTACTTCTGTGCCACACACACATTTTATTTTGCTTGTGCCTTCGAGTCTCTGGACTCTTAAAATGATTAAAAGCTGTAATTTTTCCTTAAATATAGCTCCTAAGTCACTAATTACATTCTCTAGATGCTTACATCCTTATTCATGTGACCATTGCTTGTATATTACAATGGGACTATTGTCAGCTGAACAATCTAGCCGTAATGTCCAGGAAAGGCCACACACCCTCATTGCTAAATCACATTACTAGATACTTTTTTCTGGGAACTTATTTTATTGACCACTTGGGGAGGGTTCAATTGCAAAGGTGCTAAATGGGAATCCAAATATTTGCTCCTTTTTCTTAAGCAAATTTAAGACTGTTTTGCTGAAAAGCATTAGTGATGCCTGTGGGGTGTGTGTGGTAACAAAGGATGAGAGGACAGGACTCCAATGTCTCAGGGTCCCACCTGGTTTGGCACCCATCCTGTCCTCAACTGCCCATTGCAGAGTGTTTGCTGAAGTGTTCAGATTTTCTTTACTGCTTCTGAGTTCCTATCTTCTTTTGTGTCAATTAGACATCATTTGGCTCTAAAATCTAAACACCAAATAGCTCTCAATGTAACCTCTCCATGAGCAATCATGGTTTATTCCATAAATGAACCACATATTCCCCGGAAATTAGTTATTCCTTGATTGTTGCCAAGTCAGGGAAATGATTATTTTCTAGATATTACAGCATAGGGGATACATAAATCATAAGCCTAAGAAAATTATTTAAACTGTCTGTAGCCTTTCATGATACTCCAGATAATTCTTAACCTTTGAATGGAAAATATGATTCAGTGGTCCTAAAAGTTGCTGTAATATATTGTGCCAGATGCTAAATTCTTGAGATTCATTCAATGTCATGATTTTTTAAGATTTTATTTATTTATTTGAGAGAGAGATAGATCACAAGTAAGCAAAGATGCAGTCAGAGAGAGAGAGGGGAGAAGCAGGCTTTCTGCTGAGCAGGGAGCCTGATGCAGGGATCGATCCCAGAACCCTGGGAACATGACCTGAGCGGAAGGTAGAGGCTTAACCCACTGAGCCACCCAGGTGCCCAAAAAGACACTCTGAACAGATGAGGAATAGTTGTCAAGCATTTACCATCTGCACCAAGTAATAGACTCAGTGTTGATAAACACAATTCTGGCTACTGAAAAGGCATATTTTATAGCCGGCATTAGTTATTAAGCTTGTGTTTATTCTGCTACACCTGTGATGCCCCCTATGAGGGAGCTGAGAAATGGGAGGGTTCCAGAAAGGCCTTTACAGAAGGACTTTAGAGACAACATGTAATACAGATAGAGAAATGTAGCTTAGATGACCTTGGTTCTAGGTGTTTGTCAGATCAAAAAGTATGATATTGCTACACCACTGCTGATTGGTTTTGGTCAGTTCCATGGGGATAGCGGGGTTAGAAGACTGAGACCAGGAGAAATGAGCCAAATCTTTTGATTAATCAATTGGTTATTTTTCAGAATTGTTTGGCCTGTCCATGGACCTCTACAGCTAACTTGGGCCCTGCTGCTGGGGTCAGTCTGCTCTTTTATGCCCCAATCCCAGCATTATTTTCCACATTTCTAAATTAACTGACTACCCCTCATTCAGCTTTTGCATCTATGACTCTGATCAATGTCTTTAATTATAAATAAGTGTAAACACACTCCTTCCTGGTCTGGGTAATATAAATCGTATATGCTAAAGACAGGTCTTTCATGGACATTTAGATTTTTGAAATATCATAGTAAGTTATGCTTCCTCAAAATTAGGAAGGTAATTGAGTTAAATTGAGGTAATTATTTTCTTTCACACTCTAAAATAAGCCTTTTTTTTTTTTTACACAACTTAAATCATGAATATGATAGAAAATATAGAAGTTCTGGAAAAGATTTTAAAAATCAGCCATCACTCCAAAGAAAATTGTCACTAAATTGTTGCTATATTTCCTTTCATTAGTTTTAGAAATGGCTAAGACTACAATATGTGGAAAATCCACCCCCCCCACTGTCTGCATACAGTTTATAGCATAAATATTTCCCCATCTTAGTATTTTGTTTTCAACATGAGTATGCAATATTCCATTGTGTTTGCATCTGTAATTTATTTACTTATCTTTTTATTATCATCATATCATTCTATAGTAAACAGTTTAAGGTATAAAATTTTTATTAACTTCAATTTCTGTTGAATAGTTTTCTACGAAAAGACTATTTTGTGTTTGTGCATTAAATAATATTCTTGGACGCAGATGGAAATTTGCTTTCTCCTGCATATGTACATTTGGGGAAAAGATAATTTTCTTGGTATTATTAATAATACAATTTATAATCATATTTCTTGACATTTTACTGTTAATAATGTGATTCATTATTATACCAGTATAGTGATATGTGTATAGTAATGTATATGGTTCCAATTCAACCTTATCTATTACTGGTTTTGCAAACTTGTCTACTTTAACAGGAGCATAATGGCACTTTGATTTCATTAACACTTCTCTTGCTCTCATATCCAAATTTGCCTCACAGAATTGTTAGATATCTATAACTCATTTTTAAAATCCATTATTGTTTTCATCCTTATTTTTTGACCTACAATTGAGGCATTCCTTTCCTTACTGTTTTTAAATTATATTTCTTGTTACTCAACCATGGGAAAAAAATGGGCATGATACTTTGTATCAGGAATCCTTTATCTCATCTCATGACCTGAAAGTTTCTGGAGCCTTCACATGGCCTTCAGGTGCTCCTCTTCCCACTGTAAATGTATAATAAAATAATGGCCACCACTGTATCCCATACAGGTTTTTACTAGGCACCTTATGTATACTGTCTGGTGTAGGCTTTGCACTGTACAATAGATATTCAGGTTGAAGGAAGTTTAATAACTACTGGATATTTCATTAGATTTGTATTTTTAAAATAATTTTTTCAATTTTTTTTATTAACATGTAATGTATTATTTGCCCCAGGGGTACAGGTCTGTGAATCGTCAGGCATACATACGTCACAGCACTCACCATAATACATACCTTCCCCAATGTCCATAACCCCACCACCCTCTCCCTACCGCCTTACCCTGGCAACCCTCAGTTTGTTTTGTGAGATTAAGAGTCTCTGATGGTTTGTCTCTTTCCCGATCCCATCTTGTTTCATTTATTCTTTTTCTACCCCCAAACCTCCCACGTTGCCTCTCAACTTCCTCATATCAGGGATATCATATGATAATTGTCTTTCTCTGATTAACTTATTTCACTAAGCATAATACCTTCTAGTTCCATCCATGTCATCGCAAATGGCAGGATTTCATTTCTTTTGATGGCTGCATAGTATTCCATTGTGTGTGTGTGTGAGTGTGTGTGTGTATGTATATATACACATACACACACATACCACATCTTCTTTATCCATTCTAGATTTATATTTTGGGATTATTCTTATCCAGTGTTCAAATCAAGAGTTCATTAGCTTACTTAAGTGGATTTAAAATTTCTGCCCCTTCTCCCATTTTAGTTTTGTTGTTTGAGGGTCTTTTTTTTTTTAAGATTTTTTAAAAATTTACTTATGACAGAGAGAGATAGTGAGAGAGGGAACACAAGCACAGGGGAGCTGAAGAGGGAGAAGCAGGCTCCTCACTGAGCAGGGAGCCAGATATGGGGTTCAATCCAGGATGCTGGGATCATGACCTGAGAGGACGGTAGATGCTTAAGGACTGAGCCACCCAGGTGCCCCTACTGTTTGAGTGTTAAACCAACCTTAAATTCCTGGATAAATTCATGTTATTCACTTTTTGTATATTGATGGATTTCGTTTGCTTATATTTGATTAGGTATTTTGTTTGTCTCTATGTCAGTGAGACATAGGGGATTGTCTTCTCATATCTTATAAGGGTTTTAGAAGGGATTGGCTTGCCCTGTCTGATCATTGTGTTAGCAAGTGCTTCCTCCTTTCTTTGGCTGTAAGAGTTACATAGAATTGCTATTGTTTCTTCTTAAATGTTTAGGAGGACTTACCAAGGAAGACTTGTAAGGCTGTAGTTTTCTTACCGGGAAAACTTTTAAATGTAAATTTGATTTCTTAAACAAATCCGGGAATATTCAGACATTCCATTTCTTGTGCCTGCTTTGGGAAGTGGCGTTTCTCAAAGAATATGAGCATTGCATCTAAATGTTCAAATATATTGCATGAGTTTTGTCTATTTGTTTACTCACTTACTAAAAGTATCAAAATATTCAAGTGAAATTTAAGAAGAAACTTTGTCTTTTAGTCCTATGTCGTTCCTTCATATGTTTTGATGCTACTGAGAGATCTGTATATATATTCTCATTATTATTTCTTTTTTCATTAGCTCAGTTTATCAGAATTGATATTGCCAAGTTTCTCTTCTATTTTTCCTGATAAGATGATCATATTATCTTCCATAATATTGAGCTAATACGCATTTTTCCAATTAATTAATCTCTTCCTGATATTATTTAAGTGGATCTTTTAAAAAATTATGTGAAATCCAATCTTTATATTCATAAGGTAGATTTCAGTTCTGTTATAATTATGTAGTTATTGTTATTGTTAGCTTATTTCAAATAGTGTACCTCTATGCTGTGGTTTTCTTTCATTTTTATTTTCCTTTGGCTGACATTAAAATTCCATAAGTTATTTACTTCTTCATATTCTCCATATTTCTTTGCTTTTTGCTGCAGTAATTTCTTGAAAATCCTTTCAAAGAGGATTTTAACAAGATGATGTTTCTGAGCCTGTGTAATGCAGAAAACCTCTTTATTTTTCAAAACTGACAATTCTGGTAGATGCATATTTTAGGTTCAAAGTCATTTTTTTCTTTTCCTAACACATACTTCTTTGTAAATGTAAGTATTTTCCCTCAGGAAGTTTTTATAATTTTTTTTTTGTTTTGATGTTATTAAATTTAATTTGGCTGTGTTCCCAAGTGTTCCCACCCTCACCCACATCTCTGTTGTTCAGTTTCATTAAAAAACAAAATTTAACTGAGCAAATTTTAAAGATCTTATTCATGAATCAGGCAGCATCCTATCTAGTGGACAGAAAGGAGCTCTGAGGAACTGTACAAAATGAAAGATGTTTATAGGCAAAAAGGAGCAGGACAAGGAAGTTATACTAGCAAAAAGTGGATTTGCTGTGACAAGGTCACTTCCTTTGAGGGAAAGCAGGGGCCTACTGGGCAAATTACCTCACTAGTGCTGACCAGGTGATTCCTGACAACTGATCTGAGGTCTCATTTCTGTGAGAGCCAAAACTGTAATTAAGTTAAGACCTGGCTTGGTGACACAAGGCTTAGCATAAGTGACTCCATTTGGGACTTGCTGTCTTGTTTTTAAGAGTATATTAGGAACCCTTTTACTGTGTAGTCTTCGTTCTAAAAAAAATCTTGGTCATTATTTCCTCAAATAGTCCTGTCATTATTTTTTCTCTCCTAGGACTATTATTAAATGAATATTAACATTTCTCCCTATATCCTTTGTATCTCTGACATTACTGTCTCTCTCATTATTTATATTTCTTCATTTTTGCCTTCTGGGAGAGTTCCTGAACTTAATGCTTCAGCTTACTAGTTTGTTCTTTTGTTGAATTCAACTGGCCATGTTACCTGTCAGTAAATTAATTTCTCCTTTTCCTTATACTCATCATTTATCTTTGGGTTTTCTTTAAAATTATTTTTTCTTAATATTTCCAATACTGCTCTTTAACTTTCTAAGAATATTAATACTGCTTCTGGAGATTTTAGAAAGAAAGTTAAATGCTTCAGGTCAAAAGGCCTAGAACATCAAAATATGAACTAAACCACTTTCATTTTTCCCTTCTCACCCAGCATTGACCATCTTTTTCCCTCGGGATTTTTTTTTTTTTTTTTTACTATATTATCCAGTACTGTTGTTCTTCCATAGAAAGAAAGATTTTTGCTAGAAGTGTATCTGTATCTGTTAACCACTTACCACCCCAGCTAGACTCTAGGGCTTCTTAAACTTGAGCGCTGATCAGACTCTCCTGGTAAGCTTGTTAAAACAGATAATTTAGTCCCACCTCAGAGGTTTTGGTTCACAAAGGGCTCTAGTGGTTGGGGTCCATGAGTTTGCATCCTAAGGTATTACCCTCAAGTTCTCTGGTTGGAGCTGGGCTAGTCTTAATGCTTTAACTTCAGTCTGCTTTCTCTTTTTCAGTGCTAGGGAAAGAGGCATTGATTTGCCCACTGCAGTGAGGAGTGGAGGTGGGGGAGAAGCAGGAAACAACGTGATAATTCTGCCCCAGCTTCAGCTCTGGACAACTGCATAGTTTCTACCATGTAGATACCCAATTCATCTTCCCAAAAGACTTTTCACAGTTTTAATGTGAGTATCTGCAGTCCCTCAAATTCCTTCATTGTTTGTGGCATCTCCCTGCAGAGTAGATTTCAGTAACCTGTGTTGGTTCATCATCTTTTCAGAAATCTGAAGGTTATTATAATTTAAAGGAAATAGTGAAAAAATCCATTGAATAACATATTCATAAATCCATATGTCATCCCATTACTTTGATAATCATTTGAATTTAAGTGGCCTTTCCTAGGTATCTATAACTACAGTAGTATAAATTCAACCCTATCTTGTCTACATCAAACAATGTATTTCAATTGTATTATTTCTTTCAACATCTTTGGAAGCCTTTTGTTATTATTTTCAAATTGCCAAAATGCCCTATGTGAGCAAAGGAGCAATGATTTGAATGTTTTTGAATATAGCACTTTGAGTAATTCTTAGAGTCTAACATCTGTACTAAGAAAACCTAAGTTCTTTATCCATACAATATGTAGATAGTACCTGTTTAATTACTTGAATTCTAAAAGGACAGTATTAACAAAAAAAAGAGAAACATATCTCCAGACCCTGAATGATTTTGCCAAATTGGTGACAAGTTTTCAAAAATTGAAAAATGTTGGAGTCTTTTCAAAGACCTGAAAATAAATGACATGGAAAAACAATATATGACAATGAGACAGATGTGAGCTCATATCTGGTAATGAGGGTCCATAGACTACTTATTTGGTGGGTTGGACTAACATTTACATTTATGTCAATTCCATAGATTATAAGGAAAGCAACTCTTGTTGGGATGACAATAGCAAGATACAATGCTGTAATGAAATCTAATTGTTATTAGCTATTGCACTGGAATGTCAATGAGGGGCTGCTTTGTTCAAAGGCTGGCATTGGCAAAGTTATTAAATTGGTTGGTTCATCAGGGAATATAGTACATTAGTGAGGTATTCAGCTGTGACTGAGTATATGTATTAGAAAGCATGCCTTCATAGGTTTCCAACATCATAAATCAAGGTAAGATTTACTACGAAACACTCACAGGAAGGGGAGATCATATATTTTACAAAGTTTAGCTCAAGTAAGCTAAACCTTCAATCATATTTGAGTTAGTATTTCATTTTTATAATTTGCTTCATACTATTGTCATGTTTATTGTATCTGGTTCCCACGCAGGAAACCTTATAAAGAAGATGAACATGATAACTGAGTGATAAAAAGGTGATCCATGCAGATTTCTTTTGAATTTCCACTGTGCTTGATAAATAGTGGTTTTTTACTTTTAATTATATATGCTTAAAAAGTGATCATAATCAACCAACTTTGCATTTATTTCCCAGGGTGCTTTCATAAGTAATTATTCTAGGTTATTAGAAGTAAATCTAAATATTATAAAATACCCTAAAGCGAGTCTGAAAATGAAGGGTTTTAATAATGAGAGGACAGACTTTTTTTAGAGTAACAAAATAAGAGATTTATTTTCTTATACTATTCCAACTCAAATACCTCCTTCTTTTACTTTTATCTTGTCTTCCCTGGTTTTTCCAATCTGAAATAATACCACTATTTTGGATTATATTACTTTGCTTTCCACTTATTAGAGCTCTGAACCTATTGACTCATATTAGAGTTTTTACATACTCATCTTTTCTACTGTTCTGTTTCCATTGAGAATAGGAAGCAGACCTGATAAATTTCAATACGACCTTCTCTTTCCCCTAATATACCAACAGACACTTAAAGTCTCAATATTTGTTGTAAGTAAATTGACATTTATATGACATTAATAGAGGACTTAATACAATCTTATCAAATATGTGTTTGTATTAATAATAATTATTACATCAAAACTGTATTCCTTAAATATTAATTGGTATAAGTAGTTTACTATGATTAGAGATATGAACATATTAGTTACCAAATTAACATACTAACAACTCAGTAGAAGATATTTTGGGAGGATTATAAAATCAAGTAAATACATTCATTATATGTATATTGTATATAATAAAGTTCCCATGGGTCAGTTTTTAAAATAAGTGGATATATATAAATTACAGTATTATATAGACATGCATATGTATATAGAAATAATATAAATGAACTTACAAGAAACGTACCCATTCAGAACAAACTTTGTGTATTTAGCAGTATGTCCCAATGCAAGTACACATAAACACACCATTCCTGTAGTTTCCATATAAGATGTAACTATCTGAAAAACAGTGTGATATGCTACTGTAATGGCCACAAGATTTGAGAATTGAGTTCTAGACACAGCTGGAATAATAGTCCTTTAGGAAATTAATTTTCTCTGTTATTAAATATCTTACCTTGTAAAATTAGTGTATGAAATTCTCTACTCTCTAAAGTACCTGTCCAAATGGGAAAGTCTGGTCTGGCCCTAAATATATCTAAGGCTACTATGATACTAACATCGTGCTAGGAACTCTTGGCTGTCTGTGTGTTTGGACATGTGCCTGAGGTCATCATGGGTAAAGGGATAGTAAAATAGGAAATGTACAGGATACACACTGTCTTTAAGGAACAATAATTTTGCTGGTACGTATCTATGTGCACAGAACTTGCCCAATGAATAGCTATGACGTGCCTCATGTGCTTAGGTTCTCTTGGTCAAGCATAACCTTTTAGGATTGAGACTTAGAGGTTAGAAAGAGTCATTCCTCTTCCTTGAGACCAGGTAAAGCAAATGAGGCAAGGTAGAGCTGGCAGAGATTTTGAGAGGTTTTTTTTGTTGTTGTTATTGCTGTTTGTCCTATGTCTCTGTAGGTTATTGGGAGACAATACCCATGGGCCCAGCAATCCAAAAATCTTTTTTAAGAAACATGAAATCTTAAACAATTTATGCAAACTTAAAAAATAAAATTCAATCTTGCTTAAGATAATAAAATGACAGAATTGTAGACCTACAGGGAGTATCTGCATAACTTTAGCCCAGCGGTTTTCAAAGTCTGCACTATGGGAATTTTCTACTCCATATAGCAATCTTGTGAAGCACTTACTTAAAATGACATTAATAAAATCTTTTTCATTATATTTAAAATTATAATTTATAAAGGGCACAACTTCAAACGAATTGCTAACAAACTTTAACGTATTGGGCACAGTGATATGACTGATGACTTTTGCTCAGTTTGACTTTTTTGTCTTCTGAGTATGAAGTCTTCAAAATAAAGCTTTCCTTGCTCATCCATCTATGTGCACATACGCGTGCACACGTGTGGTTTGTCGTGTTGTTTAGAAAGGTTGCAATTCAATATCGGTATTATTCCAAATCAAGATCTCCACCTGTGTACTTCATAAACTTATAAAGACAAATATTCTTTTATAGCATGCACATGTCATACTTAATTGAGTTCTAGGTAGAGTTTGAGAACAACTTTTTGGTATGTGCTGTAATTAAAATTAATAATATACTAAGACTATATTGCAGAAAGTGTTAAGGTTTATTATTTAGTATACTGTGGTTCAGCCTTTGGGTTTGTAATGAATAATGTGATTTGTTTTGGAATTTTCAAGAAACAAAAGTCAAATTCTAGAATAATTTAATTAAAAAGGTAATTAATTACAAATCATATTGCAGCTATTTATTTGTATGAATCACAATTTTTTAGAATTGTCCAAACAAAGCAAAATATAGAAATAAAATATTTCATGATGCTGTTATGACTTTTACTGTGATTCACAACTTTTGATTTTGGATAGTTGTGATTTAAGCTTTTTAAATTTTGAGGTTATTATAATACCTTCATTGTTTAGTTGAATGCCTTTAAGTAAACATGTAATAAATTTGACATGCGATGACTTTGTAGTTTTAAAATGTTGCTTCTCTGTTTTACATATTTGAGCTTCATAAAGGGAATTCTTTTTTAAAATTTACGCAATTAAAAATGTTTCTAAATCACTGAACAAAGTCACCCTGTTCTTCCTCTCAACCATGTTAGAAGTAAACCAACTGGTGTTCAGAAGAGGAGACTCTTGCAAAGACTTCTACAGACTAGTAGACTAGTATTTTTTTTTTTTTTTTTAGTCAAGGTGCTATTTTTTAACAATTTTGTTGAGATATTATTCTCATTTTATATAATTCACCTATTTTAATGTGTATAATCCAGGGCGCCCAGCTGGCTCAGTTGGTAGAGTATGTGACTCTTGACCTCGGGGTTATGAATTTGAGCCCCACTTTGGGGGTGGACATCACTTAAAAATAAAAATCTTTAACAAAAAAATAAATAAATAAAGTGTTCAATCCAAGAGTTATAAGTATATTCATAATCACAAATCTTCTTTCTGCTTCTATGGAACTGCCTATTCTGGATATTTAACATAAATGTGTGACCTTTAGTGTCTGGCTCCTTTGACTTAATGTTTTCAAGGTTTGTCCATGTAGCATATGTCAATACTCATTCCTTTTTATTGCCACATAATTTTCCATTGTTACTGTATATAATATTTTGTTTATTCATGTATCAGTTGATAGGTATTCTGTATTGTTTCCACCTTTTGGCTATTATGATAATGCTGCTTTGAACATTTATGTATATGTTTTATTTGGATTATGGTAGCATTGCTAGGTCTCATAGTAACTCTATTTTAAAAGCTTTGAGGAACTACCAAACTGTTTTTCCAAACTGGCTAGTATATTTACATGCCCACCAACAATGTATGGGAGGATTCCATTTTCTTCACATCTTCATCAACACATGCTGTCTTACATTTTTATTGTATTATTATTATTTTTAAGATTCCAAGGGTTATGCACTGGTATGCCATCATGGCTTCGATATGTATTTCCATAGTTAGTAGTGATATCAAACAGCTTTTCATGGGCTTATTGGCCATTCATATATCTTCTTTGAAGAAATGTCCATTCAGATCCTTTGCCCAATTTTTTTTTTGAACTTAATTTTTTTAAATTTTTTTTATAAACATATATTTTTATCCCCAGGGGTCTGTAAATCACCAGGCTTACACACTTCACAGCACTCACCAAAGCACATACCCTCCCCAATGTCCATAATCCCACCCCCTTCTCCCAAACCCCCTCCCCCCAGCAACCCTTAGTTTGTTTTGTGAGATTAAGAGTCACTTATGGTTTGTTTCCCTCCCAATCCCATCTTGTTTCATTTATTCTTCTCGTACCCACCTTTGCCCAATTTTAAATCAAATTATCTTTTTGTTATTGAGCAAGACCAGCAGTGGGTGAAAGTTCCACAAATCATAAATTGCAGTTGCTTTTTTTTGTATAATGTATATACCTCATATCTAATTAGGAAAAACAAAATTTACCAGGTGTCTGGTGCTAAGCAATACTCATCATACAATTGAATACCCAGCAAGAATGTATCAATTGCTCATACTACTACTATTTGAAGATATATAACTCCATCTCTTTGCCAGCTGGTATTTCAGTGCCTTTCCAAAGGCAAGGTGTTAATTGTTTTATGAACTTTCACTCTAAAGAAGAAGGAAAATGAAAATGAAGATGTTGTTACTATGACTCTCATTCATGAAAGCCTATTTCTAAAAGAAAATCTTACAATAAATAATAGAGGACTATGCATTTAGACATCCCATGTCTTTGATTTGCAGCAAGTATTTTGTTCATATGTACTTCTGTTGAATGAGATGTAATGGGTTATCTGTGGGTGTAACTGATGGAAAACTAAGGTATTGGAATATTGTCTGTGAAGCTAATACTTTTTACAGCTGTTAATTTTACTCATTTAAGAAAATATAAACAGTTTTATCTTGCATTAATTTCAAGTACCTGGACCATGAGGAAACTAAAATATGAGTTTGCATTTTTAGCTTATACAGGTGGAATCTCATTATCTAGCCTCAAGACCATTTAAATGAAAAACCAGTTGCAATCATAATAACACTCTGCACAGTGGTGATGGGTTATATCCATACAGTTTCTGCTCCAGTGAAATCCCATTTTAAGAAAATACTGTATGCTATTCACTCACTCGACATTCATTGTAATGGAATGTCATCTGTATAACCAATATGAATTGTAATCTTCTGTCAGGTGGACATATGTTGAAGTATAGGTGAGTCTGAGAAAGATTCTATACACTATAACTGACCGATGTGTTTTTCTGACTGTGAAGCTCAAACAGGTTCACTGGGTAGCAGTGGTTGGTATCCTATCAAAAACAGACAACATTCTAACAAAAGTTTTTCTGTTTTGTTTTTTTTGTTTTTTTTTTTTTACTTTTTTACATTTGAGCAGACAATATCAAAATAACATAAAATATGTGATATGTGGGTGATATCAGTGATATATCAGATATCTGTGATATCTGACTCTCTCTGTGCTTTCACACCTTGTAAAATGTGGTCAGAGCACTTGTCACACTGGATTTGTACTTTTGTGCGTGTTTGAGTGTGTGTGTGAATGAATGTGTTTCAGAAAAACCCGAGAAATAATTAAGGGTAGAGAATGTATGGTTTATCTTCACTTTGCCAGCACTTAATACAATGTCTGGCATATGAAAGTTCCTGAATTCTAGTTTGTTAGTTCATTAGTAGGGCTGCTTCTGAATGAATACTATTTATACTATTGAAAACTGTTATTTATTGAGTGCTGATTATATGCTGAGATCTTTGTTCTTTACCATATTAATCCCTACGTATATGCATAATATCAGTACTCTTGTTATCCCAATTTTATCAGCGGAAAAAATGGGAATCAGAGAAAATAATGCTGGAAAGAGGTCAAATATCCTTTTATCAAAGTGGATTTTTTGGCTTATTTTTGTGTTTGTATATTGGTTTGTGTGTATGCTTTGCATATGTCATTTCTTCAGAAAACATGACGGTAGGGTGTTAAGACCTAGGGTGTGTTTCAAGAATAAGTTACAGTTAGTGGGATTTAACCACATGAGAATTTATTCTATCCCTCATGTGTTGCTAGGGGAAGGAGAGTGGGAATGTACACGTGATTTTTTTAGTTCAAGCATCTAAGAAGAAAGATCACATCTTCTTTTATTTGCCTTTCTGCTACAAACCCACGTTACAAAGCTTGTCCAAAGTGAATACTCACTAAAGATTATTGATAGGCAGTCTACCTGCCACACATCGTCTTTGTTAAGTGAATCATAATGAAAATACTTCAGGTTATGATGTCTGCCCTTTGAGACAAAGAGAATTTAAAGTAACCACAGGCTTTCTCAGCCTGCTAGAGATATGAATCTCTTGGCACCTATTAGCATAATCTACTTATGGAAGAGACATAAACGTGGAGCTGAAGACCAGCAAAATGATTTGCTGGGCACTATTGTTGAGCCCTAATTTAAATCACTTGGTTTTCTCCATTATTATTCCAAAGCCTCATCTGAATCCTTTTGATGCTAAATGTACTTTATAGGGACAATATATTTTCATAACTTGGAAAATCTTTAATTTAAGATTTATATATCTTCAGTGAGATGGATGAGAATAATTACTTGGAGTCTTGTTAAGTTCCTTCAAGCAATGCTGTTACAAATTTGTATAATAGAAAGAATTAAAATGTCACAAGATATATTTCTGAGTATAACAACCTTAGCATTTAAAAACATTCTTAACCACACTATCTCTTTAAACAAAAATCCATGGATTATCTTTGCATATATTCACACATGAGGACAGTATGGCTTTCCTGAAACTCTTACTTAACACCTGGAAACACTGAGACCCAGATTTCAGGTTCACTGGAAGTGTGATTGCTTTGCTTTATGTGGAGGCAAACATCTCGCCACAGTTGCAAGGGCACTGTAGTTTTAAACAGCCAAAGTGAAATCATGCCACTGGTTTCTGAATAAACTTGACAAGAAAGGACACAAATTTCAGCTCCCATCAAAAGGAACTCAATTCAAAATGCATGCCATTATAATAGTTATAGAACCTTTTTTTATTCATAAGAAAGTTTTATGTCAAAGAAAGGTTTTCATTAAGTGCTATCCTTCTCTAAATACAGATGCTGAGACTTACATGCAAGGAAAGAGGTAACAGTTGCATAATATGGCATAATTGTATTTGCAATGAGGAAAGCAGCTAGAGCCAGAAACTATTCTGGGTACTTCATTGAACATTTGGATGCTTGTTGAGCTATCATCTTTAGAAATACATAATTTGTTATGCCTGATGTCAGTCTCATTTCACTTACACTTAAAAATTCATTCATTTATTCATTGCATATTTACCGAGCCTATAGTGTGCCAGGCACTGATCTAGTTGCACAAGTATAGCAGCAAACAGAATGTATAAAGACCCCTTCCCTACTAGATCTTATTTGTTAGTGAAGGAGACAAGACAAACAGGTAAATCATAGCCCAGCATTTGGTCTTTACTCCATATGAGATGAGCAGGCACTGGTGAGGTATTTGGAACAGAAGAGTGACACAATGTGACTCAGTTTTAGTTCTCTGGCTGCTTTGTGGAGTTCAACTGAAGGAGAAACAAGGAGGCTACTCTGATAGTTCAGTGAAGGGAGTGGCTTGGACCAAGGTGGCAACAGTGCAAGGGGCGAGAAGCAATTCAGGTTGGCCATATGCTCTGAGGGTCGAGATCATAAATCTGAGTGTGGGTCAGACCAATGCAATGAATTTAAAATACAAAGATTCCTTATGCAAAGAAGCATAAGTGGCTTCATTTTCAACTCATTTTATACATCCTCTCTATCAAAATTTCAGTATGGATTCTTTTATTTAAATCAAAGATCAAGATATGAATGCTATATCATGATAAATGTCCGGGTAGTCTTAATATGTGTAGATTTTCATTCTCTTCAGGTTATATTGAACTGTTTCGAGTCATGGAAACAGACCTGACTTTGCAGATGCCATGGTCATCTGCAGATTATAGCCACGGTCTCACATTATCAGGGAAGTTCTTTGAGTCTTGAGTAGACAGTGCGTGTTAATGTAGATACAGACATGTTAGTGGAAGATTTTTCCTTTCAAATTAAGGAAGAATAGTTAAGATTATTGTGCAGGTTAAGTCTGTTTTAGTTTAGGTGGCTTAAGGTCCTAATGGTGCCTACACAATAAAGGAAAAGAAAGTCAACAGATTTCTGCCACTGCAGATGTGAAACAAAGTTCTATTTCATAGTTCTCTTAAGAAAACTGAATTTATGGCAGGATAAGGGTCTAGCAATGTGTGAAGTTAGATGTTGAGCAGTTGAAAGAAAGACTATTTAAGATGTACTTTCACTCTTTTTTTTTTTATTATTAACATATAATGTATTATTGGTTCAGGGGTACAGGTCTATGAATCATCAGTCTTACACAACACACAGCACTCACCACAGCACATACCCTCCCCAATGCCCATCACCCAGCCACTCTCTCCCTCCCACCTTCCTCCCCTCCAGCAACCTTCAGTTTGTTTCCTGAGATTAAGAGTCTTTTATGGTTTGTCTCATTGGAGTTGATTCAATAAGGAAAGTGGAGAATGAGAGAAATATAAATGACTCTTCTAAATTATAAGAATACTTTTTCTCATGATGTATTAAAATAACAAATTAGTAGCATTTCATATATTAATAAAACAGGTTTGCCTCAAGTGTCAAAAGTTTTCGTAGATTCATTCATTCATTCATTTTTCCTGTAATAGAAAGGGCTAAAGAAACAGAGGTTTCTTTAGGAAGAATTTAACTTTAAAAAATGAATAAAGATCCATATGGCATTTATTATCCCAGCAGAATGATGTTTATAATGCAATGTTGGATCATTCAATGTACAAGCAGAGAAGCAGAACCACTAGGAGATTGTCTTTGTGTCTGCGTGCACATATATGTATGGATATATATTGATATAATATATATACATTATGTATGGATGATATATATGGATATATATGGATTATATGAAGATAGACTCTTTATATGCAGATCTCTATATTTGTAATCTGTATATAGAATCTCTCTATATAGAGTCCCTATTTAAAATCTATATGTGTATATATCTGCAGAGACCAGAGTCCTTTGTGACACCCTAAACACTCACCTGGCCCAGGAGTCAGGAAAGCTAAAGAATTCAGGGGGTAGGGAAGTGGTTGCAGGTACAACTGCTGTCTCAAGGCAATGGGGATAGCAGGTCAGTGACGTGTGTGAGCTGCTCCTCACTCCTGCTCTCCAGCTCTCCCATGAGACTCTCTAATGGTCCTTTATAACCGAAAACATAGGAAAGAAAATTCTAGAAAATGTAGTGCAGCCTAGCCACATGTTTAGCCATGTGGGAACAAGAACAGAAAAATTAGGCTCAAGTCATAACTTCACTAATTAGAGGATTTGCATGGAGTCATATAACCACACTGTGCTTATTTCCTTAATCAGGAAAATCTGGTTAATAACGCATAGTTGTGAAGATTAATGTAGATGCCGTGTGTTAAACATATTAAAACAGTGCCTGATTCTGACAAATGAAAACACTGATTTTATTTATTTTTTATTTATTTGTTAGTTTGTTTACTTATTTATTTACTTCCTATTAAAAAGGCAAAGGACATAATTCTTAATTTTTTTAATAGTAAAATAAGACTTTTTTCTAAACAATATGTAGACTGAAGTTAGAATATTCCTGAGACTCATAAAACATCTCAGTTTAAAAATAATTGGGTCTTTCATTAGTAAAATTAAAATCTCAGATGAGAATTTTTCAAAGTATGACTAATATCCAAACTATTTTAGTAAATAGTACTTAAAACCACAACTTAGAGACCTTTGAGGGAATCCAGATTTATCATCTTTTCTGGAAAAAAAAAAAAAAGATAAGAAGGAGAATTTGTTGTGAGAAAAATGCCCAAGGAAAAAGTTAAAACCCGCAGATCCAGTCGTTAGATTGAATACACAAGAAGTGGGCTGGTGGGGGGTTGTTTGTAACACACAACCAGAGATGTAAAATTTATATGCGGCACTAAAACACCACATTATAGATTCCCTTTTCTCCATAAGGAGGCTGATGCTCTGTGCCAATGTAAATAGAGTTATTAAAGTTCTTGGTGCAGCAAAAAGCAAAGGAATTCAGAGAAAGTGCTGTCTTCAGCTCTCACCTGACTACCTCAGCAGGTGGGCTGAACTTGAGAGCCCACAGGAATGACCTGAGTTTTCCAAGAAAGCAGTGAGGGGATGATTTAACCTGACAGTTTTTGTCGCAAGGGGTTTGCTGAAGATCAAATCCTGAGGACCCAGCAGGGCTGGATAGATAAATGAGTAGGGGAGGGTGTAAAGGAGAGACCTAGCAGAGCTGAACTAGGGCAGGGTTTTTTAGAGGTGAAGCTAGTCCTTTGTTTTAGTCTCTGTGGGCCCCTATAACAAAATGACATAGACTGGGTAGCTAATAAATAACAGAAATTTATTTCTCATAGTTGTGAAAACTGGTAAGTCCAAGGTCAAGACACCAGCAGATTTTATGTCTATTGAAGGCCCATGTCCTTATTCACAGATGGCCATCTTTTTGCAGCATTACGTGGAAGCAGAAAAGCCAGCAGAGGGTATGAGCATAGATGCGCTAAGATGGCCGTGGTGGGGAGAGCTCTTTGCTGAGTGCTTGTAGGTTCTCAGTGGAATAGAGAATAAGGCTAATACTGAGAGTCTAAAGACATAGTAGCTGGTGAGAGAGTGAGGGAGAAAATGGACTAAAAGAATACGGCATATTGCCAGACTGCACTGGAGGCCCAGTGGAAGTCAGTACTGGAAATTAAAGTGTCTCGGTCACCACCATCTTGTGCTTTTCTCAAGTTATCTATCTTCAATGCAGATAAAGTGTAATCAGGGGTCTGGCTTAACCAGGTATCTTGTATATCAAACTAAGTGTAATGAAATACGGGGTTGAGGGCAAGGAAGTAAGAGTATATGCAAAGGAATGGGCATGCCTAATCATTAAAGCAGACAAAGAAGGAAAATGGAAAAAGGAGGGAATGTGGGGTAAAAAGGAAGGACGGTGAAACCTGAGAGATCTGGACATCACAGGTTTGAGGTAAAAGGCTTAGCTCTGTGTTTTCAAAGCTGCTTATTGGTCCTAAGGCCCATTGGTCTTATTCCATAAGCTACAATGTCTTCAGCTTCTTCTTACTCTTATTAGCACTGTTTCGTTTCAGGCTATCATAATCATCATTCCAGGGGCGTTTTCCCTGCCTCTAATCCAGTACTAATCAAAGTATGGTTCACAGACCAGCAGCATGAGCATCACTTGGGAGCATATTAGAAATGCAAATTCTTAGGCCTCAACTCAGGCACGCCAAATAAGAATCTCCAAAAGTGGGGCTCACTTGATTCTTTATGCACATAGCATGTGAAAATTACTGCCTTTGCAGCAAGGGCATTCCCGAACAACTATCCAGGCCATTTTCCAAATAAACAAACCTCATTATGTCATGGGTACCTCTCAAATTTTTTCATTGGGTCCTCTTTACCTAAAGCGTAACACCTAAAATTCTTTACTTCGTCTATTTCCTTAACTCATCTTACGCTCAAGCTTTTGTTTTCCCATGCCCTCATGACTTAACCTCTGCTATTCTGTTTGCCCTGGATGGGCTTCCCTGTCTTGCTACACAGCAGAAACAAATATGTTTCAGTCTTCATGTATCAGCTGAGACCTTCCCTGGTTCTCCTATGTCACCTGGGGTGACCTTCCTTCTTTGCTCCCATTGGACTGTCTGTAGACTTCTGTTTTAAGAGGCATCTCATAATCTCATTATTTTTTGCATTTATTACTCTCCTCTAGAAAGAAGGGTCCTTGATGGTAAGGATGTTTCTCTTTTATCTTCATAGGCATCATCTAAAACAGTTATTAGGCATTCGCTCTATATTCTCAAAGGACGAGTGACTGAATGAGTCATTCAGTCAGTCTTCACTCACTCACTCAGTCTTCATTCAAGAGTGAAATGGTGTCTGAATTCTGATGCTATGCCATGTCCACATCTGATTCACAACGACTTATTATGTGGTATGCACAGCCAGAAATAATGAACAATCTGTTTTTAGAATATATTTCTTCATACCAGGCCATTTATGACTGTATTAAATAATAAAATATTCACAATACTTTCATTCTTCATATGATAAAACCAACATCTACTAATTTTTCAATAAGACTGTGTGATTTGAGTGAATTATTTTTTCTTGAACTGTATGGAATTTGTTCCAAGTATTCAGATTCTTTCCCCAAGAGTACTCTGTGTTCCCTAGAAATATTTGCCTATTCCTTTGTCAGGGCAATACAAGCAGTCTTGTGGCTGTGTAGCAGGGTTTTCCAATTTGAGCAATGATTGAAGCCATGATAATGACCTCATAAATTTCATGTTCTGGACAACTGAGCCAACCAGGCCCATTCAAATTTGTTATGCAGTTCATTCCGTGGAGCTATACTAAGCAAACACTTTATTGTTAATCTCCAACAGCTGGGCCAACTGACACATTTAAACAAATGGTAAGATATTCCTAGGCATAGGAGATATAAAATGGCAAAATGATTAATTTTGGAATATCTATATCCAATAGCATAGCATAAGTTTTTTTGTTTTTTTTTTTCTCATTTAATGTTGGTGAATTAATAAAATTCTCTGACAGGTAAGCCATCAAAGATTTTAGGTTTAGTTCCAATACTTTTGGCTCATGTAATATACTTTGCAAATAGTAATGCAGACCCATATTACGTTTGCATTATTACCATAGGTGCATTACTTCCTTAAGAAATCAAACTATGTAATACTCTTGTTTTAAAGGCATCTGTCAATTATGGGGAAAGTTCAGATTCCTAACTGCAAGTACAGAGTTCCCAAGTTACCCACACTTCTGTCCAACTTGACTACTAACCCAAGGTTTCCGTGACTCCCTCCTGAAATTCAGTTATTTGCTACAGTGGCTCATAGAACTCAGGGAAAGACTTTGTTCATTATTATTGGTTTATTATATAGGATATTTAAAGGATAAAAATGGACATCCAGGGGCGCCTGGGTAGCTCAGTCATTAGAAGTCTGCCTTCGGCTCAGGTCATGATCACAGGGTCCTGGGATCAAGCCCCACATTGGGCTCCCTGTTTTGCAGAAGCCTGCTTCTCCCTCTCTGTCTGCTTTGTTCCCTCTCTCACAGTGTCTCTTTCTGTCAAGTAAATAAATAAAGTCTTTTTAAAGACTTTATTCTGGATTCTGGCTCAGCAGCAGAGGCTCCTCGTTTGAGATTGGCATTTGTGGAATGTGACTGTGACACTTCCAGAGTGTAGAGCTTGAGGTGTACAGATGCTGTATTATATTGCTCCTGCTATACCGCAGCCCCGCAGTAGTTGGTGGGGAATTGTAAGCAATTTGATTGCTTCCCTTCTATTTAAAAATAGCCACAAAATAACAAAAAATACTGAAAATATGAATAAATATTACCCTTTTTGCTGTAACTTTTTAGAAGTTTTGACTTTTAAAAGTCAAAGAAAAGAAATGGACATCCAGATGAAGAAGTACATAGGAAGAGGTCTGAAAGATCCTCACGTGCAGGAATTTAGGGCACACCACCCTCCTGGAATATGTGTATTTGTTCACCAATCCAGAAGCTCTCCAGACTCCTTTGCTTGGGTTTTTATGGAGGTTTCATTACATGAGCATAGTTGATTAAGCCATTAATAATTAACCTCTAGCCTCTCTTCCTTACCTAGATTTGGGAGTGGGGTTGAAAGTTCCAACTCTTCGATTACAGGTATTTCCTCTGGTATCCAGCCCCTATCCTGGACTCCCTAGGAGCCCACCAAAAAAAATCTCATCAGTATAAACTCTGGTGTGGCTGAGAGGGGTTCATTATGAATAGCAAAATTTGCCCCTCTCACTCTTATTACTCAGGATATTATAAGGAAGCTCTGTGCTAGGAATAGGGACAAAGACCAAATATATATTTCTTATTATATCTCAGAGGCAACGATGGGAACCTTTTTTAGAGGTTTTGAACTACAGAGGTTTACTGATGAAGCACTATGTCAGCAGCTCAGACCCTATGTAGCTCAACCATATTTTAAAAATATCGCCCCCCCCATAAGGGTGAAAATGGTTTCCTATATTGGTAGTATTCTCATATCTAAAACTAAATCTTTTCCATTATGCATTTGACAAAAGTTATATGTTATATGTAAATGTTGTCCTGGCACACTGAAGAGAAACTGGCAATAGGGATACATCAAAGATAGGCCAGATAATATCCAACCCTATAACACTTGGAATTATCATCATCAGGACAAGGGATAAAATCCAGGTTTCTGAGTTTTGTTTAAAACCATGACAGCTAAGGGTGCCTGGGTGGCTCAGTCAGTTAAGAGGTCTGTCATTGGCCAAGGTCATGATCCTGGAGTCCTGGGATGGAGCACTGGGTGGGGCTTCCTGCTCAGCAGGGGTGGCGGTGAGGGATAGGGAGGGTTTGCTTTTCCCTCTCCCACCACCCCTCCCCCTGCTCATGCTTTCTTTCTCTCTCTCTCTCTCTCCCTTCTGTCTCAAATAAAAAAATTAAATCTTTAAAAACAAAAACAAAAGCATGACAGCTAACCAGAAACTTTCATGTTCAGTTTTTCTCTTAACTATACATATTAGCAAATATCTGGTTCTTAGTAGCAATGTATTAATGCAGCTTTGTTTACTTCACACCAAATTAAATTAGGATTTAGCAATAAATTGTTTCAATTTGTTTATTCTTTCATCCTATCCCAAGGCTACTGATCTCTAATAACTAGATCCCAGCCTTCAAGGAATTCAGAACTTAATGGAGTATATAGGCATGTGATAGATCGTTGAGTTAAACACAGGCTATGAAGCTAGCATGTAGGATGTGCATTTAACCCAGACTAGGAAGTTGAAGGACGGCAAAGGGAAGGATTTGTTTAGGAGATCATTAGCATACAATAGACAACCCAACCTGATAAGTTGGACAATAATAACGTACATTTTGGAAGTATAACCCAGATTTCATGGCTCAATGTATATTCAGTTTGAATAAAAGTGTGGAATTTGAGTACTCCTGTGTGTCAGACACTGTGGCCAGTGTTTACTTGTGTTAACACATTTAGAGCTCACAGTAGTTTCACAAAGTTGACACTCAATTGGAAAGATAAGAAAATTTATTCAAATTTTGATGTCACATTTGGATACCATAATTTATGGTATCCTAACCACTTCTAAGAAATTACATTTTATAGCCATCTATTAATTTGCTAATAAATAACCTATTTACTGATTATTTAGGAAAAAGATAAACTAGGTTATAACCACATGGTACCACTAATGGTCCCTTAGGAAAGGGTTTTCATGCCCTCTTAAAACCACTACCATCTACTCATTTATATTTTGAATCTGGTTTAGAAGAAATAAGGCTTCCTTCTATTATTAGAGCTATGGGTTTAGATGTAAAAACACTATTGGAAGAAGCAACACATTAAAATTGATTCACACAGGGATATAAATGAATGTCAACCTTCGTTTAGTTTTCTGTGACTAAACAAAAGTATACTAGCTGTATTGTGAATAAAAAACAGAATTTGGAGAGGGCAAGTAGACACTAAAGAAATGGAGAGGAAGATGCCATGAAGTTCTGTGAGAAACACAGAGAAAAAAGAGGCAGGAGTGAGTGAATGAAAATTTAAGACCAGTTCCTATTTTCCCTAAGACACAGCCTATTTAAATGTTTAATCTCTCATTATTAAAGAAGAAAACTAACCTTCAAAAATAGTTGTTTTCCTCAATTTTTTATAACTAATTTTCATATTGAGACAATCAAGTGTAATTCATTCACCTTCAGACTAATAATTTGCAGCAGTAAAATGGTTGAGGAGCATTCTCTGGTTTAATCATAAACCACTGTGAAAATCAAGCTAGCAAACTTGGATTTACCGACATCACTTACCATACAAACACTTAAAAACAAAGCTAGGCTACTGTGAATGAATTGGTTCCTCATGGTTTATTCACTGTTTTGTTAAAAATCCCACATAGAATGAGATTGATTTAGATGGTAATCACAACTAGTTGGGAATCACTCCTTGAGCTTCACATTTTGTTCTTGTCTTGGAGCTTTGAACTTGCTCGAATTCATTTTCCTAAGAAATATTAGTTTACATAGGGCTAGATCCACCTTCAAAAACAATTTGAGTAACTTAATTTGAAGTTTAGGGAAACTTCTGATTAGACCTCTGAATTTCACAAGTTTGATGTTCTGTTTTAAAGATTCACAAAGGTGGAAAATCCATGGCCCAAGTATTTGGGAATTATACTCAAGCACAAATTTGATTATTGTATTTTATATTGTATGAAGGATTGATGTTCTTGACTAGTGAATGAATAACCCAGGGTGCTTTAGGTATCCTTATCCTACTCAATCCATTTGCACATACACAGAAGACTTACTTATTCACCTAACTGAAATCTGGAGATATAAGGGGCCACATGCTTAATGGCTTCATCGAGTCAATGCAATTAAAGATTGACTACATTTCCCCCACAGTGTCAGTTTTGTCTTATATTGATTTTCCTAATGGCTGAAGGATGATTTCTATTACCAACTAGGAATACATGTTTTCTTATATATGTCTAAAAGCTGAGGGGAGAAAAAAAGTGATCCTGTCTAGTATTCTAATTAAGGAAGAGTTCTATGATTTAACCTGATTGGATTATCTCAATCACATGTCCATTTATTACTCACTGTGGTTATTATTTAATACACACTGTGGTTAGGGGAACATAGTTGTTAAAGCACAAGGGCTCCATTATGGAGGAGAAGAGATCTTGGGTTTCTTCTGGAAGGTAGAAGGGGTCAATATATGTTAATCACACAACAAAAGTATCTGCTATAGAGCTCATTGACCATTGTCCAAAACTCAATCAGGCTTTGGGTTTTTTTTTTGTTGTTGTTGTTGTTTCTTTGTTTGTTTGTTTGTTTGGTTGGTTTTTTTTATATTTTAATTATTTATTTTTTGACAGAGAGAGAGCACAAGCAGGTGGGCAACAGACAGAGGCAGAGGGAGAAGCAGACTCCCTGCTGAGTGGGGATCCCAATGAGGGACTTGATCCCAGAACGCTGGGATCATGACCTGAACCAAGGCAGACACTTAACCCATTGAGCAGACACCCCAGGCTTTGCTCTTCATTGCTTTTTTGGTTTGTGTTTTGTGACTTAGTTTATTTATTTTTAATTTTATAGTCGACATGTAGTAACACATATAATGATATTAAGAAACATACATAGTAAAATATAATACATGGCAACAAAATATAGTAATCAAATGATAGGAATTCATCCTAGAAAGACAACATAATGAAATATATTACTGAATATATTAACACATGCTGTTTTTTTGGTAAATATAATTTCCAACCTCTTTCTTTCCATGTATCTGCAGGTAGAAGAATGATTAGATAGATATATGTGCAATGAAATACAGAGTAAAGAAGTAATTTATAAGGGTGAGGTCATACTTAATAAGCTGTGTTTTCTAAGAAGTACTGTGGAGGCTATCTGCCCTGACATCCATTTAAGTGGCTGATTGTGGGGCAATAGATGTTCATGGTTGGTAGGTACCTCTCTAGCACAACCATGAACTTACATACCTACCAGTTGAGCTGCCTGTTAAGAATCAGATAAGTTTATTCCCAAACCTGCTTATGGAGGTTATAGCTGTTATTTTGATGAAATATGTTATAAGCTGATGAAACATGAAGTTGAAAATATATGAATTATATCTATGAGAATTAAATGGAATGTTTTTGAAAGATGTGTTACAACTAAGTTGTCAGAAATTTTTGCAGAATTAGTGTGGGAGAGGCAACTATAAACCATTCAGATGAGATTTAAGACAAAAATCTAGAAAGCTTTGCATTCAGACTATTTTGTAAACATTTTTAATGTTAATGCATTGCTCTTCTTTAAAAAAATGAAATTGTGAATTGTAGAAAATATGGTTTCTACAATGTGGTATGATTATTTTGAAAGGAAAATTTTGAATTTCAATTAGTGACTATATACTCAAAGAAGAAACATTCATTCTACATCAAAAACCTAGTGTACAGTGACTAGTGAAAATAACTTCTGGTTGACAAAAAAATGTTAAGTTTTTCATTCCCATTTTAACTTAGTATTTCTTAACCTAGTAGTTAATTGCTTTACATGAGAGTACTTTTAATTTTAAGTTAGGAAATTAAAATCAATTTAAAATAAACCAAGTAAATTTGACTTCATGGACGTAAAATAATGTGAAAGACAAATTTTTAAAATTGTTGAACTTTACATAAATACATTTTATTACAAGAACTCTGGAAAACTTCCTCAGGAATTTTTTAAAAATATGTAAATCATTAAAATGTGATTAATTTAGTGCCAGTTGATTCGTTGCTGTGAAAGACATGATGATTAGTACTTTTTTGCTTTCTATTTCTTTCTCTTAAATTTCTTCCTGATTTTTTTGCATTTATAACATTCTGTGTCTTTGATTTTTCTTACCATTTTGTCTAAGTGTTATATTTAAATAAATTCAAAGCTTACCACTTGATCTTCTACCATGGCGACTCCATTTTTGTCTAATTTATCTCTTTGTTGAATTTCATCAGTGGGCAATTTTGTATTTTTTTGTTTTTGTTTTTGATTTTGTTTTTTTTCCAAGAACATAAGCACAATATTCCCTGAAGGGGAACAGAATATTTGAATATTCCCTATTGCTTTTTTCCCCAATGACAATAGAGTTGGAAATAACAGAATTAATTGATTTATACTTTCCATTTTGAATTTTGTAAGTAGATTTACATTGTCTTTTAGTAAAGAATATTTTGGTGAAGAAGGTTGGAAACAGACTATTTTTTTTTCTCCCCTACAAATGCTTTTTTTCCCCTGCCTACAGAGTAGAAAAATATTTTCCTTATCTTTGAGGTTCAATAAAAAGTTTACTGAAATATATGTATATATATGTAATAGCTGTTCAGTGATAAATTTTCCTGATTATTGTGCCTATTTAGTTTGCAGTTTCAATGCTCCTTCATTTCAGAAAATTTTTCTATGATTTTGCATTCCATTCCATTTGTTGGATTTCTACTTTAAGGACAACATTAATCTTTATATTCATCTTTCTTTGTCCCCTTTCTATATCTATCATTTTCTATTGTTTTGATTTCTCTGTCTCTTCTTTTGCATTTACTCTGATTATTTCCCTCCTTGTCAATAATTTGATATTCAAGGGCCCACTTCATTTATCATGGCTTCCATTAATTTATTAGCTCTGTAGTGGAGATGTTTTAACATGCAATTTGTTTTGATCATTTTTATTCTGCTGTTGTTATTATAGTGTTTTTTCTTTTTTGTTGAATTCATATTTATACTGTTTTTATCTTATGCGGAGGCCTCTTTCTTTGTTTTATGTCTTTTGTTTGTTCTGTTCACCAGAACACACACCCCATCCCTGTTTAAATATGTTTGCATAACTATCATGCAATTGTCAAAATCTTGTTTATCTTTGAATTGGGCAGCTCTGTCCATACCTTCTATTTACTTTGATACAATATGAATGAATTCTTCTTCATACTTTAGTCATCTTTGTTTTTCCTTGAAACTATAATTTGAATGGTAGATGTTGAATTTAAACTATTTTTCTACACCTGGAGTCATGAAGTCAGGGAGTGAGTGGGGAGATCTTGGATGAAGCTGAGATCAATTCTTGCTGGAGCCCAGAGCTCTATTCTCTTCTTTGAAATGATATTAAATGTTTTGAACTAGAGTCAACTCTCTTAGTTAGGTAGGCAACTCTTAATCCCTCTTGCTTTCCCAAGACAGCAATCCCTTTAGGCTTTTCGTATCTTGGCCAAAGTTCTACATAGATATGCAAAATTTTCCAATCCCCAAAAATGTCATTCTTCTTCTTTTTTTTTTTTTTTAAGATTTTATTTTTTATTTGACAGACAGAGGATCAGAGGCAGAGTGGCAGGCAGAGGGAGAGGAGGAAGCAGACTCCCCAATGAGCAGAGAGCACAATGCAGGGCAAGATCCCAGGACCCTGGGATCATGACTGAGCCAAAGGCAGAGGCTTTAACCCACTGAGCCACCCAGGCACCCCAAATGTAGTCATTCTTTAAATTGTTCCTGCTAAACTACTTGCATTCTTAATACTTCTCTTTCCGAACTGGAAGATATTACTTAATATTGAAGTTCAGAGTACTTATCTAACTCCCCTTTTTTTTCTCAGTAGTGCTGTACTGAGTTCTAGAGTCTTCCTTTCTGTACTTGGCTGCCACTTTTAGATGTTTATGATTATTTGTTGCTGGTGAATCTTGGCAATTTATTTTATATATATATATTTTTTAAATTTTTTTTAATTTGACAGAGGAGATCGCAAGTAGGCAGAGAGGCAGGCAGAGAGAGAGGAGGAAGCAGGCTCCCTGCTGAGTAGAGAGCCTGATGCGGGACTTGATTCCAGGACCCTGAAATCATGACCTGCACTGAAGGCAGAGGTTTAACCAACTGAGCCACCCAGGCACCCTTGGCAATTTATTTTGATGGGTTTTGTGCTTTTTGCAAATTTGGAGGAGAGAGAGTTTTAAATGCTTTCTGTTGACACCTTAAACTCCAATTCTCTGGTTTCCAAAGTAATCTGATCATGACAAAAATGAAATAAAGAAAAGAAAGTAAAAAGAATAAGGGTCTTAGAAGTTTTAGAATGAGTGAAAATAGCATGATGAATTCAGCAGTGGTTTGGGTCATGAACACGACCTAGGTAATGTTAACCAATAGAAATCTATGGTCCTGGAAATCTTCTGCATTGTTCGAGAACAGAAATTCAACTGAGTAAATTTGTAGAGCTAATTAGCTTTATTAAGTGATTCATGAATCAGTCAGCATCTCATCTAGGAAGTAGAGGGGAGCCCTTAGTAGTTGTACAAAATGGAAGATATTTATAGGAAGGAGAGTGGGACAAGAAGTTATTAGCAAAAGAAAAGAAAGATTATTCCAAGCAAGGTCACCTTTCCTTAGGTGGAAAGGCTGAGGGTCTTATTAGATAGATTACCTCATTTTCCTTGGGGGTATGACGAGAGTCCTTGTGACAGTTTACCTTTTTGGTATTGACTAACAAATTCCTGAATGCAGGTTAAGCCTAAGTCAGGGACAGGTTGAAACTGGAGTTGGGTTAGGTATTCAGTCTCCATGAGTTCACTTGGCCTGAAAGACACCATTCTGAGTCTGTGGTTTTCTTTTTAATAGTATCTTTACTCTCCAATATGGTAGTCAGTAGCAAAATGTAGTTATTAAGCACTTGAAATATGACTAGAATAACTGAGAAATGGAGTTATTCTATTTTATTTTAATTAATTTAAATACAAAACTGAATAGCCCTTGTTGCTAGTAGCTAATATGTGACCATATTGGAGAGATCAGCTGGTAGTTCTCACATTTTATATGCATGACAAGTCCTTTTGCATGGATTGCTGGACTTCCCAACAAAAGTGATTTTCATTCAGTAGATCTGGGATATGGCCAGCGATGATCATGCTTTCTGTCCAGGCTACCACACTTTGAAAAGCACAGCTCCAGATAACCAGCCTTTCTTTACAGGTTAAGAACACACCATTCATAAAACTGTCAGAGGAAAAGTACCAGTTCATGAAAAATAGTGATATTTAACATAGTTTCCCAAGAATATCAGAACATAACCTCCAATAAAAGACAGAATACTACTCCTTGTTCTTTCTTCATAGAAAATAACTATCTTGAATGTGTCCCATCCCTTTCAATTTTCACTGTGTCTTATGGTGATAGAGTTTCAATCCTCCAATTCCAAGTTTGAGATTCAAAGACCTTTTAAAATAAGAATTACGTTGGGGCGCCTGAGTGGCTCAGTGGGTTAAGCCTCTGCCTTCACCTCAGGTCATGATCTTGGGGTCCTGGGATCAAGTCCTGCATTGGAATCTCTGCTCAGCGGGGAGCCTGCTTCCCCCTCTCTCTGCCTGCCTCTCTGCCTACTTGTGATCTCTGTTTGTCAAATAAATAAATAAAATCTTAAAAAAATAATAAAATAAGAATTAGGTTTATTTCCAAACACAAAACAATGATGGTGATATTTGACTATAGGTAGATATTCAAATGATTCTTCCATGACATTGCTAGATATTTTATCAGTAAGTCAGTAAAGGCAAGGCTTTTGAAGATGGGCAATCTTTTCGTTCATACTTATGCATCATCATCGACAATGTAGGGATTGTAATTATTTTCTTCCCTCACATCTACTCCTAATACACTGTTGACATTTCATGTTGCTGGACCATATAATTCAGTATAGCTCATCTCACATAACTAGGACACTTTGTCATGTCATACACAAAGACAAACACAGCCCTCTGTTTCCTAGCTAAATAAAATTGGCAGCATTTTATTCCATTGAAATAATCTCATCGCATAGTTATATTAGTCCAACAAATTATTTTTCATAAATCAATTGGATTTTGGAGCCATTTTTCAGTAGCATTTTGTGGAGAGAATCATTCTAGTTCCAATATTTAAAATGGGGAATTTCTTTATCTCAATTTATTGAATACTACCAATGTACATGGGGAAGGAGAACCAAGATAATCAAGACAGCTATTTTGAATGTTTCATTTATAATTTTTTATCTTTAATTAAATGACAGATCTCATCAGTTCTTCCCACCAATTCTGATGTTCTTTATCATTTGTATTATTGATATTTCCCCCATCACATTTATTATTATTTGAGTTTATTGCTTAGTATGCTTTCCCAATTCTACCCATGGATTTGTACTCAATTATCTGGGATTTCTATCACTGGTTGAGTGAAGGTACTTGATCCTGGGTGGCAATTACTAAACAATAAGTCATACTTAATGTGTAAATATTATGGATATATAATCTCACAGTTTAAAAAACTTATTACAAAAGGTATATTTAACTCTGCAAAAGGTGAGAAGTAAGATTTATTTAGGGCACATTTTAAATTTTTGTGTATGCCTACATGAACTTTCAAGAATAAGTGGTAAACAAAAATTTATTAGCTACATTGATAAATACATTAAAAATTAGTAGAGAAGGGTTCCTCGGTGGCTTAGTCAGCTGTGCCTGCCTTCATCTCAGGGCATGATCCCAGGGTCCTGGGTTTGAGTGCTGCATCAGGCTCCCTGCTCAGTCTGCTTCTCCCTCTGCCTCTGCCCCGCCCCTCTGCTCATGCTCTCTCTCTCTCTCTCACTCTCTCTCAAATAAACAATATCTTTGAAAAAAAAGAAAACTAGTAGAGAAGAATCATTTAAAACTTAAAAAAATGTAATTTAAATTATATAAACTATGTGTTTAGAAAGATTTCTTTTATAATATAATAAGTCCAATCAAACACACTAATTTTCTGCCTTCTGGCACAAATGTCAAAAGAGAAGCCACTCTTTATAAAGAGTTCCTAGGGGCACCTGGGTGGCTCAGTGGGTTAAAGCCTCTGCCTTCAGCTCGGGTCCTGGTCTCAGGGTCCTGGGATCAAGCCCCACATCAGGCTCTCTGCTCAGCAGGGAGCCTGCTTCCTTCCTCTCTCTCTGCCTGCCTCTTTGCCTCCTTGTGATCTCTCTGTCAAATAAATAAATAAAATCTTTAAAACAAATATAAAGAGCTCCTAGAATTTCAAAGAACAAAAGGATGCTATAGAAAGATAAGTAAAGAATATAATTAAGAAATTCCCTAATATAGAAATACAAATGGCCCAAACCCAATCCCAGTCTCAACTAAATAAGTACAAGTCCTAACAATGATGGCATAGCAAACTTTGACCAAAAAGATTGACAAAATGTAAAGAAAAATTATATCTATGTTTCAGAGAGTATGAGGAAGACAGGTATTCTCATACACATATATTGATAGGAGAGTAAATTGGCCCAACCATTTTAGAAAGCAATTTGTCTGTATTTCTCAAAAACTTAGATGCTCAAATCCATTTACAGATTAATTCTACTTCTGCAAAGACCGTCAACCAGTGCTTAAATGTCTGTGCAAATGGCCTCTGCAACAATGTATATAACAGTAGAATATTGCAAGAAACCTAAATGTCAATCTTTTGTGACATAAATTATGTGAAATCAATAGAATGGATTACTTGAAATCATTAAAAAGTGAGAAACTTTATGTGAGAATTTATCTTTTACTGAAGAAAGTAACTTGAAGGACAACAGATCTAGTTATAATTTTTTTACAGAAAATATATATACATTTATGAATATATATTTAAGAGCACATATATTTTTATAAGTCTAAGGAAAAGGTCTAAAATGGTATGGTCCAAACTGTCAACTGTGTTAACTTTTGGGAATTGGACTGGGTGACTAAGCGATTGAATTTAACATTTTTATTTTTATTTATTAGTTTTTGTTTTTGATGAGTATATGTTATATCTGTAATTCTTAATGCCAGTAACATTTTATATTCCATAGTATAAGACAATATATTATTCTTACTGTTTTTTATTTCAAGCTGAATGACATAGACAGTCAAATTGATTATATACATTATATCAAGAAAACTTCAGATAACATGCAATATGCTTTTTTTTTTTTTTGCAGGGAGAGTGCAATATATTAAATTACTAACTTTAAGCATTGTAACTAAAATAGATTTTAATTTATAACATTGTAGACAATGTTATAAATTGCTATTTTTTGTCCGGTTATTTATTGTAGAAATGCTCCAACTATTACTTATCAACACAAAGTTTATAATGACCTTTAAAAATGTCTCACAGGAACAGAGCCAGTAAATTGTAATAAAACCTTTTATAATACCTTTTATAATTTTCTCATTTTACTCATCCCACACACTTTATTGTTTTAGTGATGGGGTGGTTGTAATAAACACTGACTTAGTGTAGTAAGCATAAGCTTTCTTTTAAAACTAATGAAGTTTCAGTAAAATAACAAAATATTAAGGAAAATTTTTAAAAATTGTTTACTTTGAATATAATATAGTTTTTCAAATTTAACTTTTCAAATCTGAAAGATTTTTATTATGTAAGCATTATTGTCCTACTATAATATTATTTCTATATATTAACTATCCTCCAGTGATTTTAGGTTTGATATCAAAATCCATTTTCTTTGAAACAATATTAATGACACTATTCAGAGCTAATGATGCATTATACATTTGATTATTAATTTTGTGTTTTTAAGTGAATATGAAAATTGGTTATGAAAATGGTCTTCATTGCTATGGGGATTTCCTTTCCATGATTTTCAATCAGAGTTACCAGATGATATAGTTTCTCCCTTGAAAGATTTAATTAGTTACACTTGTTGAAAAGTTTGACATAGTTCCTAGATGTTTTATATTTAAGGCTGTTTTATAATTAAATGTCATATTATAAAGGCCCTTCTTGCTCCTGAATTAACTTGTTAATGAATATTGAATTAAAAATCATAAAACTTAATACTAACTGGTGAATATTTCTTGAATCTTGACTAATAAACAGTTGGCATATGAACATTTTTATTGAAATATAGAACATTTTTACTGGTGAATATATTTTTCTATTTAAAGTTTTTTATGCTGATATAATATAATTGGTTCCATTAAGCCATTATAATATAAATTGCATTCCCCTAAGGTCATTTTAGCCTTTACACATGGTTAAAGGTGTTCATCAGTTATATAAATTTGAGTGCTGTCAATGAATTTTACGATTGAATAGGGAACTGCCCAGTAGACTGAGGAACTAAAAAAGCTGAGAAAAAGAAAATATGATTGACCCTTGAGCAATGCAGGGGTCAGGGGTGCCAACCCCTTACACAGTTGAAAATCCACGTATAACTTTTGACTTCACAAAAACTTTACTAATAACCTGCAGTTGACTGGAGGCCTTACAGATAGCATAAACAGTATGTTAACATTATTTTGTATGTAATTATATACTGCGTTCTTACAATAAAGTAAGCTAGAGAAAAGAAAATAGTAAGAAAAGGAAGAGAAAATACATTTACTACTCTACTGTATTTATAAAAAAGAAATTTGCATGTAAGTGAACCTGTGCAGTTGTTCGAGTTAACTGTAGGGGTGCCTGGGTGTCTCAGTGGGTTAAGCCTTTGCCTTTGGCTCAGGTCATGATCTCAGGGTCCTGGGATTGAGCCCACAGTCAGGCTCTCTGCTCAGGGGGAGCCTGCTTCCCCCCCTCTCTGCCTGCTTGTGATCTCTCTCTCTTTGACAAATAAATAAGTAAAATGTTAAAAAACACAGTTAACTGTAAGCTTACACCAGTCATGCATTTTTAAAATTGTCTCACCCATATTAAATAATTCAGTTCTTATAAAACTCTCTGAGAGTTTGATCCTATTATCATGCCCACAGTAGAGTTGAAGAAAGAGCCCTGAGAAGCTAGGTAATTTCCCCAGTGCCATAAAGGTAATAGGGAATTAAGCTAGAGTGTGAGCCCAGATAGTGTAGCTCTACCAACCAGGCCCTGACTTAAACATTAACCCACAGAGCCTCTCTGTACAAATTAGTTTTAAGTAACTGGATCAGGCACTTGGAATCAAGTGACATGTAAAGTTGCAGACACAGAGGGACTAGATTTTTCATAACTTTAATTTGCAACCGGAAACCCATTTGACAGAAATTCTGATTCCTCTACTTAAATTTAACACTTTATTTTTTTTTAATTTTTTAAAGATTTTATTTATTTATTTGACAGACAGATCACAGTTAGGCAGAGAGGCAGGCAGAGAGCCTGGGCGGGGAGGGCGGGGAAGCAGGCTCCCCGCTGAGCAGAGAGCCTGACTTGGGGCTCGATCCCAGAACCCTGAGATCATGACCTGAGCTGAAGGCAGAGGCTTAACCCAATGAGCCACCCAGGTGCCACAAATTTAACACTTTAATAGAGCCATTCCAATAATCTGATTTGGTTCAATTTTGCTGCCACTGGGCATTAAACTCTTTAGAGATGTAGCTGGTTGCTTCTAAACTCCTGCTAGACAATTAATGCCAAAAAGGATAAGCTTTCTCATCCATACCACTGATGCTTTGTCTTCTTTTAAGAGCCTCATTGTTCTCGCATTTTTGTTAGAAGATGTATATTTTATTTAAAATATAAACCCTGGATTTCAGAGTGAACCTGGAACACACTCGTGACTGCTCTCTCTGGTTTCAGAAGGCCATCTTAAACCAGGAGGAATTTTACCTAAGGTGACTACAGTTTATAACACATTTGAGCTAAAAGAAAAGGAGGGGAAATGGTCCAAGTCAGCAGAGTGTATCAGTCCCACAGGCATGTTAAGAATGAAAACTGCTGTTTAAAAAAAAAAAAAATCCATTTGTAGATAAAAATATGTTTATTTGGGGGACCCTTAGGTGGCTCAGTCAGTTAAGTGTCTGTCTTCAACTCAAATCATGATCTCAGGGTCCTGGGATTTAACTCCAAATCCAGCTCTCTGCTCAGCAGAAAGCCTGTTTCTCCTTCTGCCCTCCCCACGCTTATGCTCTCGTGTTCTGCCCTCCCCATGCTTACGCTCTCGCGCGCTCTCTCTCTCTCAAATAAGTAAATAAATAAATAAGTAAAATCTTTTAAAAAAATGTGTTATTTGTAAATTTGTAATGAAAAGAACTACCAGTTACAAATAATACCAAAATAGTGGTTTTTGAATAACCTTTGTATTTCCAAAATGTTGTTCTCCTATATTCTTCTCTATGAACAACAACAAAAAAAGGTTAAAAAAGGAAAGAAAAATAAAAAAACACATCAGATATCATTTCTGTCATCAAAAACCTAGCATTCTCTTAGTTTTCCCTTTCCCTCATTTCCTTGCTTTGACGTGAGAGCCATTAGGAAACCTGGGGGTTCACTTTGAAAATGAAGGTAGAAGGTAGCCACTTTCTCCTAGTTCCCTTCCCCAGCTCCGCAGCCCAAGGTGTGATCCTGTCTTTCCTAGAGCATAGCCATGGCCACCACTGTATGCAAATCTCCATGGCTTTCACTCTTGACCTCCCCCACTGTGCTCCACCACACACTCTACAGAACTTTAAATTAGAAATGAGATCATATATATCACCTACCTGCTTAAAGCCTAGTTTAGTGAGAAACAGAAAGCTGGGTCCATTCCCACAGACCTTAGTATAAAATCCAAATTCCTTTTCAAGGCCTGATTGACTAAATCATCTTGCCTTTTTTCTAACTGCATCTCCTTTTTTTTTTTTTTTTTTTTTTTTATTCCACTTCCCCTTCCTACCCCATGCTTAACTTCTTTACAGTTATATGGTATTCCTCCTAGTTCTCCAATGAGGCTATTCATTCTCTTGTCTAGGGTCTTCACACTTTCCCCTCTCTTACCTGCAGTGCTCTGTCCAAGCCCTTCAAATGCTTACCTCAGTCTTATTCAGTTTTGAGGTAGATCCACTCAGGATCACCTCCTCAGAGAAAGCTTTACTGGGGAGTCTTTTAAAAGAAGGACCCTAAACTCCTTCCTGCTACCATGCTATTTATTACCTTCATGGCAACTGAGACCATCTTCATTCTCCTCCTTCCTTCTTTGATTATGTGTGTTGTCCGCTCCGCTAGACTGTAAACCTCACCAGAGCAGGGTCCCCTTCTGCCTCATTTGGGCTGTGCTGAACTAAATACTTGGCATATACAAGGAGAAGGGTAAAAGTCATTTGAATAAATGAAATTTGTGGTGAGGTAGATCAAAAGGAATGGCCCGTGACTGAGACCAGGGTTGATGAACATGTTCTCTGCATATTCATTAGAATCAAGATAGGCTGGAGGAAGGCATATTGGACCTGAACCCCCTAAATGTAATAAATGATGAGGGCACATAGAAGAGTGACTTCATGTGTATGTGTGTGTGATATTCAGTTTTATACTCTCATGAACATGTACACTGTATTTGATAGTCTTCAAATTTAGTCATAACATAGCCATAATTAAAATAGGAAAATAATTATAAAAGTAAAAAATTTTTTAAATAAATTTATACAGTTCCGAGTGTTCAGAAGTTGAAAATTTAAATAATGATCCTTGATCCTCGTGTCAGATTAACTAAAGATATATTATGTGACGTGGCTGTCAAATTACATGGTTAAGTAGTCTGTATAATTGAAATGCTTATACATAATTTGTGTATCATCATTTGAGGTGATAAATCTATAGCAGCAACTGAAATAACTTTAGATAAAAGTGAACTTGTCTTTTTGGAAGTTAAAATAATTAAGTAGTAAAATATGGCAATTTAATACAGGTTATATTTATATAGCATTTTCCTTTCATTTAAAGTCCAGTAAACCTATTTCAGAAACCTTTAAAAGTACCAAAATGTGTGATTAACTGACATCAAAATCGCCATTGTTTGTAAGTGGTTTTCCTTTCAATTTGGGCTGGGCCTTGAGTTTGAAGTAATTACCACAAAACTCAATTAAGACTTAGCAAGGTTTTAAGGAGGAGATCATTGCATTCATGTTCTTTTCAGAATTCCAATATCGTGTACAGACCCTCCCCAAGGTTTCATCTCATAAACCTTTTTTGGATATAATTATGTAGGGAGTATAAGAATCTTTGCAAACTACTCCAAGAACATGGTCATGACTTTATTCTAACTGCCAATCAGATCTGAAGAGCAACTTATTTAATGATCAAAAGCTGTAAAACTAACAAGGAAATTACCAAATCCATCATTTAACTACAGAAAGGCAAATGATACAAATAAATAGCATGATTAAATAGTAAGAGGTACTGAGACTCTAGGCATTTAAGAGTTTCGGCAAAAAATCTAAAGCTGAGCTTTACAAATGCATTGCCATAGGACAGACTTTCTAATTGCCTTTAAGGATTTTGGGGGGAAAAAATGTGTCACAAGCTCATTGAAGTGTAAACTTATTTGGATGAATTTTATGGTATGCAAATTATACTTCGGTTAAAACTGCCAGAACATTTTTCCAACTTCATCTGTATTCTACAACTTCACCTTTGTACGCTCTATGCCCTAGATACTATCTTCCATACTCACCATGGCTTTCACTTCCCAGCCTTCTCTTCAACCCAAATTCCATCACCTATTTAAATAATTGGTTCTTAGGACACCTGTGTGGCTCAGGGGGTTAAAGTTTGTGCCTTCAGCTCAGGTCATGATCCCAGGGTCCTGGAATCAAGGCCTGCATCAGGCTCTCTGCTCCGTGGGGAGCCTGCTTCCCTTCTCTCTCTCTCTGCCTGCCTCTCTGCCTACTTGTGATCACTGTCTGTCAAATAAATAAATAAAAACATTATAAATAAATAAATAAATAAATAAATGGTTCTTTTCAAGGACCTTGCACTTGATGTAACCTCTCCACTATTAAGCAAGGGTTTCTATAACTTGGTAAAACTTTACTTCGTGATTTCTCCTCTTCTTCTATGTTTCTTCCTTCTTTCTTCTATTATTGTATTTCTGTCCCTGTAATCCATTTGTTCTCTCAAAATGTTATCCTTCCTAACGTGTTTAGATAGTAAAAGTCTGCATTTCTTTCCCATTGCCCTTACTTTTGAATGGAAATTAGTTATGAAGCACTTTCTTAATGCTGAAATTAGTAGGAACTGCCGTTAATCTTGTTCTTGTAGAAAGGGCCAGAGAGATAATCTTGTCTCGTCCTGGGGTGTTCTCTCTCACTACTGGTCCAAGACTGTGCTCCTTGAGTGCAGAGGTTGTCTCTGTCAGAAAGACGTGGCAAAAAGCCAAGATTGACCCTTCTAGTACATTGGTTCCAGATTATTCCAGACCTTACACCATAAATCTTGCATTCATACTCAGAACCATGTTTCTTAATAAAAAAATCTTTCCTTGACCCCTTTCCCCATTCTTCTTCTTCTTTCCTTTATTCTCTTCTTTCCTTTATCAATAGCACACCACCAATATTATATACACTTCCTCATCTGTCAGCTTCAAGCTGGCTTTTTTCTGTGTCACTGTTGGACACTTCTGCAGAAAGGCCATATATATAATCTCGTAATGGTTAAGTTGTATGGTTAACAATCAACCCTTTTGTCTATCAAAATACATTGCTTCTCACATTTTGTTTGACCCAAATAAATATTTAGAATTTATAGTAATTGAGCTCTAAAGTCCCTGTGACATTTTCAGACTTGCTTATCTTCAATGGCAAGCAAAATTCAGCCTAAGTTGATGGTTAATTGATTAACTCAAATCCAAAGATACTTAGTAACAACCACCTGCCATATAAATGGTATAGCAAGAATAAAGCAATAAGTGAATAAACCAAACAGCAGTTCTCCCTAAAAAGATTATGATGTAGTGGTAAAAACAAGCATAAAGTAAATTGTATTACAAACCAGATTGTGATGACACAAGACTGAGAGCTACATACCAGAATAGTTATTCTGCCTGGCGGGGGTGGGGTGGGGTTGATGGTGGCAGTGGATGTTTTATATTTCTTTTTCTCCTTTCTTTTTCTTTTTTAGCATTGTTGAAGTTTGCATTAATCACATTTCTCTATTTATGAAACAGTATCTTTATGGATCTCTGCAAGTTTCTCTTAGACTTTATGTATTTATTTACTCCCTGTAACTTCACTCTCTACTGAGAAAAGTTTTATAAACAAGATCGTTTATGAACCAGACCTGGTGGGATGAACTGAATGAACTAGCCCACAGTTAGAGGGAGTGAAGGATGCTCCAGAAGGAGAGAGAAGGTGAACAGAGGAACTAAGAACTGGTTGCTACTTAATGTCTGGGGGTAGTGATGGCATATGTATCTGGAAAGGTTGTTGCAGCCCAGTGGTAAAGGGCTCAGATTCATTTAATATCATTTGAACAGAGATATAGTAAATCTATCTGAACTAGGGGAGATTAGTTTGTAGGTGATCCATTATTGAAATCATAATTGCCATGAAGATTTTAAGTAATATTTCCCACTGGGACAGCAGTTTGGACTAAAGCAGTAGTCTACTTGCAACTAATTTTTTTTTTTTCTCACATACTGATCCTATAGACTTTTTAGTATAATTCTTTTTTTTTTTTTTTTTAATGCTTGTGTTTTCTCTGTACACACTACTAGAGCTTTTGGTTGCCTTCAGAAGTATAAGAGTGAAATTTATCATTGTAATCTTTCCTAGTACTAAATCATAATGAATCAAGTTGTAGACTGGCAGATTCAACTTCTTTAATTTACCGTGTATCTTTTATGACTTTTCCTCCTCCTTTTTCCTCCTTTCCCCTTCCTCCTCTCTGTCTTCTTCCTTCTTCCCTTATACTTTTACATTTTATAACAACCATTCCCAAAATCACAAGTGATGTTACCTTGGTATCGGTTTTCCTATAAACTATCTTTTCCTTCCTTTCTCTGAATTAGTCACTACCAGGGTGAATAGAGAACAAAACTGCATTAATTATTAATGCTCCTGTACCAAAGCTAATTAGTTTTCTTTTGTTGCACAACTTAAATAGACTGAAGTTTTATAAAAAGAAACAGCATTTTCTGTAAAACTGACACATGTATCAACATATAATCAGAGTTTGGACATATTAACAATATAGCTTTCAACAATCACACAGAGAAACTGGAGAGGGAGAAGCTAAATCTTCTGTGATGTCGTTCCTTTAAAATCCAATTTGAAATGTGAGAAACAGTTACTTGAAGATGTGTGTCTGCCTGTCTGTCTGTCTACCTATCTACCTAGCTCTCCCTCTTTAATCTCCCTCTATCTAAGCACCTTCCTGATTTTAAATTTTCTTGTGACTCTCTAATCTTCTGGTTTCCACATGTTATATTTATCAATAGCTGAGATATTTGTTCAGATTTCTTCATTATTGTAAATAAATTTAAATTATTCTTTCTTATTCTAAAAAATTATAGTTTTTATGCCCAATAGTTACCTGATGACTTCCTTTTATTAATATCCTTTTCCCCATTCAACTATGAGGAAGTATGTAAAGTGATACCCCTTTTACTTTTTCCTCCCAGCATTGTTTTAAATAAAAGAGCCTTGACTACTTTTGATCTGGGACTCTCTCTGGTCAGAGTTCAGGCTTCCCTTTGAAGTTAACCTCTTGTGTTTTGGGGGAGAGAGTTTCTACTTCTTTCTCATATTCTTTGACCTCAGCCTAGCCTTTAGTAATGCATTGAATTTACTGTCTCTACCACCACTGTCACTGACACTTCATCATGGTTTCTCTTGCTCTGTGAAGGACTCAAAGTCTTCATTATTCTCAAAATATTTTAGTAGGTTTTATTAGGACTTAACATTTATAAATAGCAAACAGCCAATGGCATGACTGTTCCATGTGTTATATAATATACTTTCTGTACATCAAAGGATATGTTGAACTTTTATGATGCCGCCATAAATGGATAACAGGTAAGACCAAATCACAGTTCCAGAAGCTAGATTAAATTATTAGAAAATATTAAAAGAAGAAAGAGAAAATGTATTATGGACAAGACATTATAGGTCTGATGAATGTAAATAAATTATCTGGGGCTAGAATAAGTCATGAAAATACAAGGAAAATAAACTAGAGGGAAGGAAGCATTCTGAGAACTTTTTGGAGATCAGCATGGGAAGAATAGAGAAAAAGGTAGCAGGCGAGAGGAATGGTATGGTGGCTTCATAATGACAATTTATTTGACCTCATATGACTATGACACCATTATACCTATATAAACTATATATAAACTATATATAAATGGATATATTTATATATAAACTATTTTGTAAACTATATATAAAATATATATAAAGCTATAAATATATATAAACTATATATATAAACTATATAAATACCGTTAGAGTTTGTAAACACCATTATAAACTATAATGACATTCAAAGACTTCATAATGAGTATAACACCAAAAGACAGTGCCTGACTATGCTATGTCCACAGATGGGCAGGGATCTCACTGGAGCAGAAACAAAGAATGGGCCATAGGGGTATACAGGAACAGATCACTAGCACATTTGAAAAGAAAACCAAGTCAAATATAACAGATACAATTCCAAAAACATGGCCAAAAGACTGACTTATACAGCATAAAGCTATAGTGGAAGAAGGGGTACATATATAATCATAGCGAAGGAAATAAAGACGTGTCGATGAACAGGAACTTTTGAGGTCCTCATAGAACTACTGTGAGTCCCCAGAGTGGAAGTACATTCTTCTGCAATCTGCTCACAGTTTCATCTGGCTTTACTTGTTTACAGTCAATAAAATGCTAGCCATCTGCCTTAGGACAAGGTAGCCTTCCCCAGTTCCCTGTTCAGAGCTCCCCAGTGGGAAGTTTTGAACCTGAGATACATTAATGTCAGCCTCCTATGGAGAACCTACACTAACTCCTGCTGCTGTGGTTTCCAGATCTAACCTAGGTCCCTTTGGGTTATGTTATCCAGAAGCAGTGTCTGTTGCTTGAACCCAAAGAACCACAATTAAGACTGCCCTCCCCACCCCACAAAAACTGAGACTTCAGCACCCAGGTGACCGAGAAGCATCTGAAAAATGAATAGCAGGTTTCAGTTCTATTATACAGCAGATACAAGAGATGTTTAAAGGAAGAATGAGCATTTGATGACAATTGTTTCAGTGAAAAAAACAGTAAAGAAAAAGACAAAAGCAATTAAGAAGAGTTTTAAAATTGAGGCTATCCAAAGGAGGCGGTCCTATCACTAATTACCACCTCAACAATTCCACAAGTAAGGAGGGACTCCTGGCTCCTCTCCCTCTCCAGTTTTACTTTTCCTTACAGCCACAATTTCAATGACACGGAGCAATTTCTGTTCTCTGAATATTCCATGCCCTTGAACACCTATGTATTTGCACCCAAGCAAGTTCTCCCTCACTGGAGTATCTCTTTCTTCTTTGTTTGTCCTTTACTTCTTAGATTAGTTGTCACTCTGTGACCCGTCACAAACAGTAAGACCGACTGCAGAGGGTGCCTGGGTAGTTCAGTGGGTTAAAGCCCCTCTGCCCTGCATTGGGCTCTCTGCTCAGCGGGGAGCCAGCTTCCTTCTCTCTCTCTGCCTACTGGTGATCTCTGTCTGTCAAATAAATAAATAAAATCTTTAAAAAAAAAAATGACCAACTGCAGAAAGAATTGCTCACTGTTTTCTTTGTACAGTCCCTGGAACCTGTGCCTCGTACTCCATTTATCAAATGGCAGTCTACACTTTAGTTGTATCTCTCTTCTCTACTCCACTGAGAGTTCCTACAAAGGAGGCTATGACTTATTCTTCATGGCATCCCTGGTACTTAGTACAGTCAGAGTGAGTAACCCTTCGTTTAGTTATTATTAATACATGGATGAACAAATAAGTGATTATTTTACCCTTCAGGTTTCTCGATGTCAAAATGTGATAACATGTACACGTGGATGTTCAAACCTTTAGTTTAAAAAAATCAATAAACTAAAAGTGGTACTGTCCTATCATATTTCGATTATATTTTGGCTATAAACTCAAATGAAGATGTGGATGAATTCTTATTGTCTATTTATACAATATGATTAGTGCTTTAATATAAGTGTCTGTTCCTTTATACACAAAGCCGAATTTTATCCTGTGCATATAATTTGCATAGTATGCATGTGCTTGCAAATCATCATGTATCTTGTCTTCCTTTAATCTACTCACGAGTTGTATGACTATCTGTGTGTATGTGTTCATGTGTGTGCACATGCATGTGTGCACTTTGGTCTCCACATGGGAGTGGATTTTAAGAAGCAATTGTCAAGCAGTGAAGACCAGACTGACTCTCTGCCTATTTCTGTGACAGCTTAATCATCAATCTCATCATTTCCTTCTTGATTAGCCATACTCCTCATCCCCATCTTCTCAAGAAATATCACTCCATGTTTCTGTTCTGCCTCTTTATTCCCTCATCTTCTCTCCATCTTTTTAAGACTAAGTTGGGCTTTATTTAGGAGAGTGATTTTATTTGTGTTAGACCAAGCTAAAAAACCCTATTATCTAAAGATTCTAGGTTTTATTATCGTTATTGTTGTTAACTTGCAATCTTATGCTTTTGTTTTGGCTCTGCACAATCTAGTGGTTAGCATATATGTATAAAATAGAAAATGAAATTTTTTTCCAAAATTTTTTGTATTAAAATATAATGTATTATTTGCCTCAGAGGTACAGGCCTGTGAATTATCAGGTTTATACACTTCATAGCACTCACCATAGCACATACCCTCCCCAATGTCCATAACCCAACCACCCCTCCATATGCCCCTCTCCCCAGCAGCCCTCAGTTTGTTTTGTGAGATTAAGAGTCTCTTATGGTTTGTCTCCCTCCTGATCCCATTTTGTTTCATTTTTTCTTCTCAACTCCCCAAACCACCCACTTTGCCTCTCAAATTCTTCATATCAGGAAGATCATATGATAATTGTCTTAGAAAAGGGAATTATTAATACACTTGAAAAAGTGCATTAAAACTCTGGATAGAAGATGTAAAGTAAATGTGACTACTATGTAAGGTAGCATGGTATTCACCAATTACATGAGAAAATTACCTAGGGAGAAAATTGAAAATGACCATTTTCCAGACTAAGACTCAAAAATACTATGAAGCAGTAGAATTTATATTGGGTACTTCCATGACTGACTTTTTACATCTATCCCTCCCCTTTCATATAACCAGTGTCCTCTGGGTACCTCATTTTCCCCTTCTCCCACCCTGTTAAAACCTACTGTACTGAGAATTATCCATCACGGCATGTTCACTTTCCAGGATACAACTCCCAATCTTCTGTAACTCAGAATCTCAGCACTCGGGCTATCTTTGCTATCTATATCTGTGCTTGATGCTATCATATGCTGTCCCTTAGTTCCATTTACCCATTATACTATTTCCATATATTCACTTTTAATACATTCGTAATATCTGAAATGCCCTTAACTCCTTGGCAAATGACCATTTTTCTTTGTGTCTCAGTTCCTCTGAGGGCACGTGCTCCAGAAATACTCTTCCAATGCCAGAACAGTTTTACAAGTTGAATTACATCCATTGTCTACTTTATCAAATCCAATATTGTACTTACCACAGTGGGTTTATTTTTGTGTACAATTTTTATATTAGACTGAAAAGCTTCTAGATTGAAATTCATTATCCTTCCCTGTTTCCTTTGCAATGTTACTTTGTGGTACCTGCCCTCTTCCACTCTGAGTTCAACCATGCGAAATCACTTTGGCCAATAACATGCTTGCACATAGGAAGCAAGCAGAGGTTTGAAATGGACTTGCACACTGAAGCTTATTTGTTCTTGCCTTTTGACAAGAGATGACATGAGAACCTGCCTAGTCTAGCTTGCTGGAGGATGAAAGACATTTAGAGCAGAACCATATTGTCCCAGTTATCTCCTCCATGGCCATCTTGGACAAGCTGATAAACAGCTGACCAGCAGATATGTTTGCTACACAATATTATTATAGCAATCAATAAACAATATCATTGCTCTGACTCCACCCTCTGAGCTACTAGGGAGTGAGGACTCTATGCCTTCAGTAACTCTGTTTCTTTCATACATAGCACTGTAGTTGACCTAATATGTTTCAGTTGAATTGAACTTATTAATCCCATTGTTTTCCCTTTCCCAAAGGAAGTGAATCCTATCTATTCTTTCTAATAGGTAAATTAAAATTTAGTCTCCTGCTTAAAGAGATTCTAAACAAAAATAAAGATATTGGAAAGAGAATTATGTTATCTCCCTTAAGTAATCAACATAGGCACATGACTAATTTACATACCTCTATAGCCAATCTGAAGCTTGCCAAGGGAGTCAAAATGATATATATTTTTTTCCTCAGTGGTCTTAATGTAATGTTCTACATTTCTCTAAAACCAGTTGTTAGAATTGTGCCTGTTTGGGGGTGGAGGAGACAAACCTTAAAAACAGTATCAGTGTTCTTTTTTCATCCTTCTTGTAGTGAACATATCAGGCTCTTTCCATTTTCAGTGTAAACTGCATGTGTAAATTTTCTCTCCTGTTTTAAGTGCTTGATAAGCTACTGTTTTTCATGTACATTTTTAGAATTAAAATTATGTATAAATGTGCAAGCTGTCAGGTAAAACCACATAGGTAAATCTCTCACTTTTATATAACTAATGAAAACCACACACTTAAGATATGGATGTAGAAAGATTAGGAATTCCAGGATTCAGTTATTTGGAAAGATTGCTCTGACCCCCCCTCACAAAGGACTTCTCTTCCAAGCTTTGAAAGAATCAATCTATGTAAGGATATTTCTCTAAGCTGCTAGTGCAAAAGTAATAAACATCAAGCTTACGGACGAGTGTGGAAACTGAATGGCTTTGCTTTTCTTCCAGGGATTTAATTTATTTTTAATATCACAGGTGGCTTGAGGCAAGGTGTAATCATCTGTCACTCTTCAGTTAAATCATATCCCCTCACTTCTGAAATACTCTTTGATCTCCCTACCTGTAAATCACATTCTACTTTCTTTGTCATAGACTGTAATATATAGATATAATAATGACATTATAAATTGCCTAAGAAGGTGGGGAGTACATCCATTTAAGAGATGATTGAGGGACAAACACATGCAAATATTAGCTCAGACATTCTCTATTTTTTAATGTTTTTTCTTCTTTTCTTACTTAGTTACCAGAAAATAGAAATTACATAAAATAGAGGTCAAAGGAAGTATTTAATTTAAGATGGACCAGGAATTCTATTTATTTATTTTACTGGCTTTGTATTTTAGGCAATGTTGATTCCACAACCCTCTGTTTGGAATATAAAGCTTTAAATGTTCTGATTATCAATTGGGCAGATGCTTATCCAAACTAAAGCTTTCTAGATGTATACTACTCTAATAATATTTTGGTTTGTAGTAACAAATCTTTGTTCACACAAATTTCCTAAGGGAGACACTAGATAGAATAGGTACTACTAGTTTATGTTAGAAAAAAATGATAGGTGGAATGAAAATTTTTGTTATTCCTAGATAAAAGGGTACTTTTGCTTCTCCCAGTCAATGTAATCATTAAATAGTTCATAAGAAATTTAAATATTGCAAAAAAATGTCAGTCCTCACAGAGGAAGGTCATAGATGTGAACATTTCTGAGAAACTTAACCTTTGAAAAATTTTAACATCGCAATTATAACAATAACAATAAAGTATACATTATATAACATATATGATTACAAAAGGAGCAGGAATTGATAAAATTCCAAACAAAAGAAGTCAACATGAAAACGCTCTTGACTAAGGGAATCTGAACTTCTGGAAAGAGGAATGGTGAAGTAGAAGGAAGGTCTTCTATTTCCACGAGGGAGGAGATCTGGAGAGAAAAGGAAAAGTCATATTCAATCCTTGTTTGCCTCCACTATTCTTAAGGACAAATAATCTTGAATTTGGTATGATCCTGTTGAATTATTTTTTTTCAAAGATTTATTTATTTACTTGAAATTGAGAGAAAGCACAAGCAGAGGGGAGAGGCAGAGGGGAAAGGAAAAGCAGGCTCTCTGGTGATCTGGGAGCCCCATGTGGGGCTGGATCCCAGGACCTGGCGATCATGAGGAGAAGGGAGATGCTTACCCATCTGAGCTCTCCAGTGCCCCATGTTGAATGATTTTAAATGCCGGGGTTCTTTGTCACATCATGGTTTGCTTCTTTTCTCTAATAGGAATAATAATCATTCACAAAGAAAATTTGTAGTTTTGAGTGGGTTCGGAACAACTAATTACTATGAGTTTAAGAGAAGAACTATAATACTGATCCAAACCAACAAAACGGCATAGGAAGAGTGACCTGAAACAACTTTATTAATTTCTAAAATTTGGCACAATCAGACTGAAACTGTTCCTGTAGTTGCTGTGAGCCGACTGGATTTGGCAGTTTGGCCATCCTGGCTTTGGAAAGGAACCACATATTTGTGTTTATCAAGTCCTTAATTTGAAAATTTCTATTTATGACTTGTATGGTTGACAAGTCAACACTGAAAACCACAAATAGGACTCAGTCTGAGATCTCTGCCTCACATGGAATGGACTTGAGAGTCTCATAGCCAAAGGCCCCAACCTGAACAGTTGTTTACAGACTCATTATATGATTCTGATCTGGGAAATACAACCATATGGTACTCATATAAAGCAGTGTGCAGATTCATTATCCAACCCCAAAACTTTTGTCTTCCATAGATGTCTTACCTTAAGAATACCTGGCTTTGAGGTGGTATCATTCTTTTTTTTTTTTTTTTTGCCTTTTGAGCTTTGTAACACATTTATAAGACAATAATAAGAATATACATAATTATAACTGTCTAACTTGAGAAAATTAAGTAGTCAATGCCTTGACCAAGGAAAGAAGTTCTCTAATCTATCATAAGGTTCTGCTGAATAGTGACCTTCTCCCACCATTGTTAACATCTAATTGGATATGGAATATTAAGAACATTGCTTGTAATGGTGGATTGCAAGACAATCCTGAACAAATGGTCAGCAAAATATACAGTTTTCTGTTTTCTTAAAGACAGTACAGCATTTTACATGACCAATGGACTAGTTGTTAGGATATTTGCTACAGTGTAGTATTTCATTGTGCTCCATTAGATAGATCCATGGTACTTTCAGGTTATTCTGTAGGTAATACTTATCTTTCCTATAAGTGGTATTCTAATATTCATGTCATTAGGTAAAAAAAAAAAAATGAATAGATATCTTAAACAACCTAGGATTTTCAAAATAACTCTGAATTTTTGATGGTTTATTTCTCTGAATACTAACAACTCGATTTTCTGATTCTTCCCAGTATGTCTTGAAACACTGACTCAGACCCTTACATCGAGAATATATTAATTTCTGGGCTTAAGAGAATCTCTTGCTGTATTGGGCAGCATGCTTTTAGCTGCAAGTAAAACAAAACAAAAATACAGTACCAACAAGGGACAGTGCAGCACTCTGGGGCCAGGAAGAGCACGAGTTATTGCCTCTAGGCCTGATGAAGCAGGAACAGAGCAGGGAACTCAGAGAAGGAAGCTGCGTGGGGGGGACCCTCAGAGGGATCTATCCATGCCCACCTCTGCCTCCTCCCAACCTCCTAACTCTTGCCCATTCCATCATTTGGCTGAAACCCATCAGAAGCCATTAAATTTGAGAGACTAAGAGTCACGTTCCTAGGGCACAGAACTAAGGGAAAAGAGGTAGAGAGTGATTTAAAGACACAAACAAAAAAGCTTAATAGGTTATGGCTCATACTCATTCTTTTGATAATTTTATCTTTTATAATTGTTCATATTGCAACAATTCTTTATAAAACATGTTTTCTTGGGCACCTGGGTGGCTCAGTTGGTTAAGTGTCTGTCTCAGTTGGTTAAGTATCTAAGGGTCCTGGGATCAAGCCCCACAGAAGGCCGCTCCCCATCAGAAGGGAGTCTGCTTCTCCCCCTTCCTCAGCCCCTGCTCATGTGCTCATGCTTTCTCAAAAAAATAAATAAAATTCTAAAAATGAGTATTAATTTTATAATTTGGGTAAAAAACACTTTTTAATTATCCTAGATGAAGTGTGAGGGTAGACATAAGCATGCATACCCAACGACAGGCAGAATTCCACATACTCACTTCATCTCACTAGTTCCCAATCCAACACACACTTCTCCTGTACATCTCCCATCTTCTCATCTCTTTTTAAGGGAAAACTCCTCTGCTTTATAATAAACTTACATTCTAAACCCAGTTCTGCCAAATTATTTATTGATCATGAACAAGTTGCTTCAAACTTAGGCTTCAATTTTCTCTTCTGTACAAAGTGAAATCTTCTTTCAGCAAAACTTTTAATAAACCAATCTTCCTATAATTTTTTTTCCCAGGCACTAAGTTTTCTTTTTTGGTTCTCATATCTAGGGTCTGGAAATAATGGTTGAGCTCAAAATTGTCCTGTTTCCATATAACACATCAGTGTCATTTTCTCAGAGGACACAATGTCTACAAAATCATTTCTCAGAACACACTTTCTAAGATGAAAGTTACTTAATACAAGAAACCTAATGCTTAAACCCACCAAAGTTTATGATAGAAGAAATGGTATGGGCACCAAAACTAGAGGATATTGGGTTCAAATCCTAGTATGGTCACTTAACTGCCTCAAATGGGAACAAAAAGCGTTAGGCTATAGTCTTTTCATCTATGAAAAATATTTTTAAAAAACACATCATAATCCTTATATGAGTTTCTTATTACTGCTGTAAAACCATTACCACAAATTTAGTGACTTGTTCAACATACCATGTTCTGTAGGTCATGAGTCTGCTACCACTCTCCCCAGACCAAAACCAATATGCTGGCAAGACTGTGTCTCCTTCTGTTGGCTCTTGAACAGACTCTGTTTCCTACTCATCCAGGATCTTGGAAGGATTCAGTTCTATGCAGTTGTAGCACTATATTCTCTGTTTCTTTGCCATATGTCAGTTCAAAAAAGTTCATAGAGACCTCTCTCTGGTCCCATCCCTATCTCTTACATTCTAAACCCAGTTCTGCCAAATTATTTATTGATCATGAACAAGTTGCTTCAAACTTGGAACCAGCAACAGGAGTCCCTCCCAAACTGCCATTTCTCAGACGTTTCTTCTGTTTTCACATCTGTTTCACTGACCACAACCAAGGAAAATTCTCCACTTTTTAGAGTTCATGTAATTATACTGGGCCAACCTGAATAACCCAGGATAATCTCCCTACCTTAAGATTTTAACTTAATTAGACTTGCTGAGTCCCTTCTGTCATGGAATATAACATATTCATAGGTTTGTAGGATTAAGATGGAGACATCTTTTGAATGGTTTCTATTCTGGCTATCATTATAAGAATTGAGATCATGCATATAAAATATTTAAGATGGGAGTTTGAAAATAGATCATTAATAAATATTGAACATAGTACATGAAATGTTACAAGGAGGAAAGCAAATGTGTGATATAACTTCAAGAAATTGAAGTGAGGTTTTTTTTATTTTTTTTTTTAAGTTCATAATATCTCATCCTTTGTCTTAGTGCTTGAAATGTCACCAAAAGTCATGTTTTCCTTTGGGTGCTGAAAAGAGGAAATTGTCCTTAAGAACCAAGTACTGAAGCAGACATTTCATTAAGTGTGGGGAAATTGTACTTAAGAGAGAGTAGACTTTGTTTTGCTCACTGTAGTACCCTTAATGTTTATAAAAGGAGCAAAATAAATATTAGTAAAATAAATTAATGAATGCGTGAGTGAATGAATGGGTAGAAAAACCTTGAGTGGATGGATACATAGTTTTGGGGAGTGAGAGAGAGGTAATTTCATCCACATAGCTCCTGCCACTTCTTGAGGCTTTCATTTCTCTCTCTCCCATATTGCTTCCAAGAGTCCTGTGAGTTCTGGATTGCACTCTCCTCCAATCAATTCCTCATTTTACAACTAGAATGAAATTTCCTTAGCCAAATCTCATCACTCACTTCTCTGGTTAACTTCCAACTGGAGTTTCGTTTGGCCTGTTTAATAAAAACAAGTTCCTGCAACACCCCTGATGATCTGGCTCTGGCCACCGTTTTTTCACACTTGGCTCCACCTTCACTTTGAAAACTATGCAGTTTCTTCACTTACCTCTTCCTTTACTTATCCGGACACCTTTGTCCATGCCAGTTCCTCTGCTTATGTACTCCTCCATCTTGAGATGCCCTTTCTCTGGCACTTTGTTTTGATTTCAACACTCAACACAGGTGCCACCTTCTCCAAGAAGCCCCCCAACCCCAGGCACACGAACTCCAATGCTACTCCTGTAGCACCCTGTGTAGAATTTTCTCCCACCTCAGAGGATGCTGTGTCTAATTACTTGGTTCTCTCTTCTTCCTCCTTGTGGTGGAAAAGCAAAACAAAAGAAGACAAACCTTGTTTTGTTTTTTGCATTCCTTTTGCCTGGCACAGAACCCAGCACATAATAGGAGCCTCAACAGTAAGTGAGCTAACAACCACCAAACAACAGATACTCCACGTTGTGACAGATAAATAGATGTTTAGAAACCCAGACATTAAAAACATAAAAACATAAAGAATGCCTTTCTACTTTGAGATGGAATCCTGAGGCCCCCAGCATACAGAAGTAGGGAAAGAATGACAAAGATAAGTTTATCCTCCCTGCTTTGCAATTTTGTGAGACCCACCAGCCATACTTAACCTCCGGTTCCTTTCTGTTTGATATATATATATATATATATATATATATATATATATTCCCTAGGGGGAAAAGAAGAGTCTAGCAATAAATGCTACTTTTCTCCTCTCTCCCAGTATTCAACACCATTTCCATGGGTGGGAAGAGCCCTGAAGGGTTACTGTAAAACCAGAAAATTTGACAGCCAGAGTTAGGAGAGGAAGCATGTTTTAGAAAACATGATATGGTCTGAGACCATGAGATCCTTAACTGCAGACAATGGTTCCTGTTCCTCTCTGTTGACCTGGTGCCTAACCTTGCCTAGGTCAGATCTAGAAGTCAGGCTGTATTTGTTCAATGACCCAGGATTCATTGGAAATGAACTTTAGGGGCAGAATGAATGACAATTAACAGTATAAGTTTGAACAAATTTGGTAAATGTAGAGCTTTGGTGTTCTCATTTGTCAAACAACAATAATGTCTAACTGCATGCAGACACTTGTGATAGGATCATATGAGACAACAGCTGAGAAGTCCCATTTAACTATCAGCTTCGTGTGATATGTATATGGCTTCCGAAATTTATCTTTAAGCAGTAAACACACAAGTGAGTAAATAAAATGGCTGATCTATCTATGAAAAGATTCTCTAATTACCTGGCAATCAGAAATCTGTAAATTGAAACAAATATGAGATGCTTTTCTTTTTTATCCTTCAGATTTTCAAATATTTTTGAAGAAAGATATCTGGTTCTACGAAGAAAATTATACTAAAAGCAGTGGGGAAAGTGCTATGATATTTCTAAAAGAAGCAGGAGTTCCAAAATTTTATTTAAAGATTCTGTTATGTAACATTTTGAAAGATGTACAAGTTATTATCCTGCGAAGTCAGAGTTGTATTTGGATTTTCTTACATTTATCATAATTTTTATTTAAATCACATATGTGGAAGTAAAGAACTTTATAAGATTTTTTCATACTTAGAGTTCAAAGTTTAGGTAGAAATGCAAATTACTATAACCTAGCAATGTTGGTTATAATTAAAATGTATAGAGTATTTTACCAGCACTTCCAGTTTGGGGGATCTCTTTCATAACAATACAAATGAAAATAAATCAAGTTATATAAAAAGGAATCTGCTGCAGTATTGTTTGACGGCAAATATCTAAAATCAAGCATATTTCATCAATAATAAAAAGTTGACAAACATCTATTTAAGGGAATGAGTAATATGAGAATGAATCTGGAGAGATGCCCATGGTGTGCAATTGAGAGAAATGGAAAAGTCAAATAAAAGCAAGTTCCAGAGCAATGAAAATGATAAAATAACACTTAAAGAAATAAAGATTTGGGGTATATGATGAGCATTCAAGTAAATATGAAGATAGGTAGTTTTGTAAAGTTAGGCATCTCAAAATTCTGATATGGGCTACCTCAGTGGGTGAACGTAATGGTAGAATATTAGAAGAAATATTAACATTTTTAAAAGAAAATCGTGTTATATTTCCCAATTTCAAAAGCATATGTTAGATTTTTATTTAAATATCTAATAAAATACAAAAATAAAGTCTAAAATGGTAAAACTTGCTGGAGGCAGAAGTATTAATTTAAAAGAGGAGTGAGAAAAATCTTGGGGATGATAGAAATATTCTTTATCTTAACTGGTAGAAATTACATGAGTGTATATATTTAGCAAAACACCAAATTGTACATTTAAAATAAGCCCATTTATAGCTTGTATATTATACCTCAATAATTTTAAAAATTTGGGGAGGGGTTTTAGGATTTACTGTTTTGCTCTCCAGCCTCTGCTTACATGTGTCCAAGAGCTATTGTGCCCCCAAACCCCTGGCTTTGTTTCACTGTTGACAAAGGAGTGAACAAGAGGGTAGCCGCTACCAAGTTTTTGTTATTCAATCCAAATTTCCCTATGGCAATATGATGTGTTTATGGTTTTTTCCTATTGTTATTTTGAGCAAGAATTTTTTTTTTAAATTTTTCAGTTTCCTTTTCCCTCTTGATCATTCCTAAATTCAGCCCAATTTCCCATTTAGTTACATTTAATTTACTGTATTTTATGGTCTTCCCATTTGTGTTTTCTAACCTTTCAATCTCATCTAAATAAAAATCTAATGTTAAGTCTCTTTTTAATTAGTTTTGTTCCTTATTTTTATAAATTAATTGTATTTATATACTATAAAATACATGGCTTTAAAATAATTTATAGAAAAATAAGAGCATACAATATAAAAATAAAATTCAAGTTTCAAATTAGTGTTTGTTATACATCTAGGACTCCTTGAGGTAAAAGAGAAATAAACAAACACATACACAAACATACTAATTAGGACTCATAAATCCTAGAGTTGAGAATTGTTGCCATCTACATTTTTCTTTTTTTGAAATTAAGAACTCCAGAAAAAAAAAAAAATCTTCCAAACTAACTGTGTTATGTAATGTGGAAAAGAAAAACAAACCTGGTTAATTCTTCCCAAAGATTTTTCAGTACCTGTAGTTAAGAATAAATTTGCATATTTTATAATAGTTTTTTTGTCATTACTGCAAATAGCCTCAGATGGTTATAACCTACTCTGTTGCTCATAAAACCCATTTGATGTGTGTTTATCACTTGCTCTGTAAGTAGCTTCTCATTTCTGATTGTTCCTACCATGGTTATAAAATATACTATTATAACAGTTCTTAAACACACAATAGCACTATAAAACAATATCTTTGGTGAATATTTAAACAATTTTAATGTTGAGACAAAATAATATAATGTCCTACCCATATGTTCAACGTTCCTAAAAGCATTACCCCCAAAAAACAAAACAAAACAAAACAAAAAAAGGCCTCACACCTGAAAATACCCCAGATTCTTTTAAACATGTTCGGACTTAGGAGTAATTCCACCACCAGGGAAATCATGGCATTAGACAAGAAGGAGATAATTTATGTGTGATTGTGTTTTCTAACATCCATTTTTTCAGAGCTGAAAATGAATAACATTTTCAGATCTTGGTTCTGTGACATCTCTGACTTCCAAGCAGTAAGAAAAGAAGACGAACTTATCAAATAAACTTTGAGGTCCATTTGTTTGTCCTGCTCCAACATTTTCTATATAGTTAAATTAGCATCCTTTGTATTATCAATAAAAATGTTATTTCTGTTTTTACTCATGACCTGCCTTTCCTCCTTATCAGTGATAACCTTCAACATCTAAATAACTAATATTAGATATTGACATTTTGACTTTTGTAAAAAAAAATTTTTAAATGTCATTATGAAGTGAATTGTGTGAAATTTTTAATTTGTAAGTTTGATATTTAACATAAGGATATGGAGAGTTTTAGAACATTAACATTAACATATCACTTATGTAACATGAATAACTGACACATAAATTTCAAGGCATACTTAATTCTTAAAACTGCCACGGACTACTGGGAAAGAAAGAAATATTTTATATTCATGCAAATATTCATCAACATTTTCTCATATATGTGGGGATTAACATATAAACTTGAGACAAATTTTAATAGCAATCTTCCTAAAGTTATATTCTTGATTTATTATATTTTTTGCAATAGTATTATATTATTAATATGTATTACTAGATTATTCATCAGTCCAACAGTTATTTTCTTAACCCTTAATATGAATATGGATCTATGCTATACACTGAGGGTATAAAGCTCAAGATAATTTTTTGTCCTCTAGTAACTTTGTTTTAAAGAAAATAAAATAGATATTTAAATGTAGTGTGGTAACTACTCTAACAGTGGATGACAGGTCTCCCAAAACTTTCCAGTTGATCTATCTTCAGTTTATCATCTTCTTCATTTTGTTAAAATAAAATGTAGTTGAATATTTTTGTTTCTCTTGATCATTTTGCCATTCAGAGTTGGTTTCTACAAGTATACAACTTTATGATTTTTATAAATCTATGGCCAGTGAAGTAAAGGTAATGCAGGAAGCTAAGCATCAAGCTTGTAATAGATGGTGACGCATTGTGAAAAAGTGTACCTATGAATGCAACAACAGCATCGACTTTTAATATATTCTGGCTGGTAAATAATAAAGGAAGTCAGGCAGACTGATGTGCAATTGCTATTTATCTGCCCACACGTTGTTTGTAACTAAGCACAATACCTGAGACCTTTTTTCTGCCTCACTAAATAAGTTAATCATGTAAATCAGAGGGAATTTTTTTTTTAAATATGGGTATAGTTTAAATGCAAATGATGAATTTTTCATTGCCGAGAATAAAAACAGATGTGACAATGCCCAGGTGTCAATTACAAAGCATTATCATTCTTTAGTATCTATGTGAATGAATGGAAAATTAAAAGGTCAAATTGATATATACTGTTATCTGTAGAACATGATCACCAATACAAATCATTCTGCGTAATTAAAATAAGTCTAAAGGGCTCAAATGCTGTGATAAGAATTGAAAATGAATTGCATATCATTTCTGTAAACTGCATTGAGATACTTTTGCACAGAAGCTCAAATATGCATCATTTAGTCAATGAAAAATCCATTAATGTATGTTTAGTGAGCTCATAAGCAATAAACTTGGCATGGCCAAATCCTTTTATTTTTCTCAACCCCTCAATGTTTCACACGCCTTCTATTATTATAAGCAGTTGTAGCAATACAGGAGAGGCAATACCTGAAAAATTGATGAAGAGAAAGGGAATGAATGGAGAGGAGGCTGTAGAGATGGACATTACAAGCTGGATAATTAAGGTACTGCCTCGGGAAACAAATACAGGCCCGAATTCATTGATATGTTGTACTTTCATCTCCAATCAGCTCCAGATTCCTTCAAATTTTCCTTTGATTCTTTGATTAACAGCTTATATAAACATATTTTATTTCATTTCAAATATTTGGGGACTTTTGCTTATATTCTGTTTTAATCCTCATGTGGTCAGAGAATGTGCATTGTATAGTTTTAAACACATTAGATTTATTGAGACCTGTTTTGCTGCTCAGAATATGGTCTGTCTTGATAAATGTTTGATGTACACTTGAAAAGAATGTACTTTCTGCTTTTGTACAGTGTTCTGTAAATGCCAATTAGGTCAAGTTAATTGTCAGTGTTACTCACATCTTGTATGTCCTTCTTGTTTTTCTCTTTGTCACTTATTGAGGGAAGAATATTGAAATTTCCAACTATCATCAAGGATTTGTCTAGAATTCATTGCCTTTTTACCAATTTGCTTCAGGTATTTTGCTTCATTATTAGGCATATAAAAATCTGAAATTGTTATGTCCTTCTAGGAAATTGACTCCCTCTTTTTGGTTTAGTATTAGCATGATACATCTTATTTCACTATCTTACTTTTAACTAACTTGCATATTTATATTTCAAGTGAGTGTCTTATAGACCGTATACAGTAGAGTTTCAGTTTTAACCTGATCTGACAATCTCTTATCTTCAGTTGACATTTATAGGCCATTTACATGTACTGATGTCAATATTAACATGCTTGCTATTTACTTTCTATTTTTCTTATTTTTCTTTTGTCCTATTTCCCTTTTCTCTATTTATATTAAATTATTTTTTAATGATTCCAATTTTAGCTCCTTTTTTGACTTATATGCTGCAACTCTGGTTTATTGTTATTTTTGTGATTGCTTTAAGATTTATAGTATTCATACATCTTTAATTTAATTCAAATGATAAACATATTTACATATAGTATGCAAATCTTCCTAAGATTACTTCCATTTCTGCCATTCCGAGCCTTTGTGCTCGGGTTGTCATATGTTTTATTTCAACAATATTTTACATTCTTCAGTATGTTTTTACTACTATAGTTTAAACAGCTCCCTTTTACAGAGAACTAAATAGTGTAAGAAATAAGTCTTTCTGTTTGCTCACATAGCCACCATTTTTTGATGTTTTTCATTCTTTTGTACAGATCCAGGTTTCCACATCATTTTCCATCTGCCTGAAGGGCTTCCTCTAATATTCCTTGTAGTACAAGTCTGCTGGTTATTAAATTCAGCTTTGATATATGTTAAAAATCCTTTTTTTCACTCTAAGTTTTGAAAAACATTTTAACTCAATCTAGAACTCTAGGTTGATAGTTTGGTCTTTTTTTTCCCCCCAGTACTTTAAAGGCCTCACTAAATTTCCTTCTAACTTACACTGATTGTCTCAGCTTAGAGATTGGCTGTCATTATTGTTCTTTTCTATGTAGTGTATTATTTTACTCTGGCTGCTTTTAGGATTTTATATTTATCATTTTTAATTTTTTTTAAATTTAAATTTTAAAATTACAGTATAGTTAACATACAGTGTTATATTAGTTTCAAGTGTACAATATAGCACTTCTACACGTTATTCAGTTTTCATCATTATAAATGCAGGCTTAATCCTCTTCACCTATTTCACCCATTCCCCCACCCACCTCCACACTAGTAACTATCAGTTTGTTCTCTGTAGTTAAGAGTCTATTTTTTGCTTGTCTCTCTTTTTCTATATTTTGTTTCTTAAATTCCATATATGAGTGAAATCATATGATATTTATTTTTCTCTGACTTATTCCACTTATCTTTACACTCTCTTAATCTACTTGTGTTGCTTCAAATGACAATATTTCATTCTTTCTTATAGCTGAATAGTACCCCATCATATATATATATATATATATATATATATATATATATATACACACACACACACACACACACACACACACACACAAAATATACATTTGGAATATACATATTCTGAATGTATATTTTGTATGTATATAAATATATAAATATATATATATATGAATGACATTAGACTGCTACCATATCTTTATAATTTTAAATACTATTGCAATAAACATAGGGGTGCATACATCTTCTTAAATTAGTGTTTTCATAATCTTTGGGTAAATTGGGAAGTTACTGGATCTTATGGTAATTCTATTTTTAATTTTTTGAGGAACCTCCAAACCATTTACCACAGTGGCTACATCAGTTTGCATTCCTACTAATGGTGTACAAGGGTTCTCTTTTATCAACATCCTTGCCAACACTTACTATTCTTGTCTCTTTGATACTAGCCATTCTGACTATCTCATTGTGAGATAGTGGTGAGGTGATATCTCACTGTGGTTTTGATTTGCATTTCTGTGAGGATGAGTGATGTCAAACATCTTTTAATGTGTCTCTTGGCCATCTGTTTTTCTTTGGAGAAGTGTCTGTTCATGGCTTATGCCCATTTTTTAACTGGACAAAGCTTCCTTTTTTGGTATTGTGTTGTGTAGGTTCTTTATATATATTTAGATATTATACCTTTATCATATATGTCATTTGTAAATATCTTCTCCTATTCTGTAACTTGTCTTTTAGTCTCATTGACTATTTATTTTGATGTAGTGTCAATAATTTGTTTTTGCTTTTGTTTCCTTTGCCTCAGGAGATACATCTAAAAAAAATGTTGCTATGGCGAATGTCAGAGAAATTACTGCCTGTGCTCTTTTCTAGGACTTTCATGGTTTCAGTTCTCACATTTAGTTCCTGAATCCATTTTGAGTTTAGTTTTGTGTATGGTGTAAGAAAGTCATCCAGTTTCATTTTTTTGCATGTGGCTGTCCAGTTTTCTGAATAACATTTGTTGAGGAGGCTGTTTTTCTATCATTAGATATTCTTGCCTCCTTTGTAAAAGATTAATTGGCCATATAATTGTGAGTTCATTTCTGGGCTTTCTATTCTGTTCTATTGATCTATGTGTCTATTTTTGTGCCAGTGCAATACTGTTTTGGTTTCTACATCTTTGTAGTATATCTTGAAATCTGGGATTGTGATATCTCCAATTTTGTTTTTCTTTTTTAAGATTGCTTTGGTTATTTGGTGTCTCTATGGTTCCATACAAATTTTAGGACTATTTGTCCTAATTCTGTAAAAAATGCTGTTGCTGTCTTCATAGAAATTGCATTAAATCTGTAGATTGCTTTGAGTAGTATGGATATGTTAACAATGCAAATTCTTCCAATTCATGAATATGGAATATCTTTCTTTCTGTTTGTGGAACCATTTATCAGTGTTTTTAAGCCATTTGATTATAACACCACTTGGTAGAGATACCTTCATTTTTCTTGTGGTTTTAAGTACTTGGAACCTCTTGGATCTGTGGTTTTATAGTTTTCATTAAATTTAGAAAAGAATTTGGCCATTTATTTATTCAGATTTTTTTTTCTTTTCCTACCCTTCTTTCTTGCAAGGACTCATATTACATGTATATTTGACAACTTGAAGTTGTCACACAGTTTACTGATGCTTCATTAGTTTTTCTCTAAGACTTTTCTCCCTCCATTTCATTTTGCAGAATATCTATTTATTTGTCTTTATGTTCATTAATCCATCTTTCTGTAATGCTAATCTACTGTTGATCTTATGGAGTATTTTTAATCTCAAAAAATTGTTTTAGTATCTTTGTATAATATTCTATCCTGGAGCTATTTCTGAGAAGATTTCAATGGATTTTTCTCCTCATTATGAGTCATATTTCTCTGCTTCTTTGAATGTCTAAATTTTTTAAAGATTTTATTTATTTGGGTGAGAGAGAATGGGGGAGTAAGCAGAGGCAGAGGGAGTGAGACTCTCAAGCTGACTCCATGCTCAGCATGGAGTCCAGCACAGTGTTCCATCCCACAATCCTGTGATCCTGACCTGAGGCTAAATCAAGAGTCAGATGCTCAACTGACTGAGCCACCCAGGCACCTGCAAAAAAAAAATTTTTTTTTAATTAAATGCCAGAGTTTGTGAACTTTATCTTTTTGGATTTCTGGATACTTTTGCATGTATTTAAATGTTACTGAGCTTTGTCCTGATATTCAGTTAAAGTTATTTGGAAGTAGTTTGATTCCTTTGTGTCTTGATTTTAAGCTTTGTTTAGTAGGTCAAAAGAGTGTTCAGTCTAGGTCTGAGTTTGTCACATGGTTAAGGCAAACTCCTTTGAGTATTCCAACCAAAGCCTTGTATAGTAGTTCAAAGCCTTGAAGAGTGGTTCCTTCCCTGACTCAGGTAGCAGCTTCTTTAGCTGAAAACTAAAGGGACCTTCTGCAGGTATGCCCTCCTTATGCAGATCGTATCCCTATGTACTCTCATACAAGCTCATGAAGCTTTCCATGACTCCCACCAACTATTTTTCTGCTCATGGAGACCTCAGAGTTTTGCCTAATTTGTCCTCTCTATACCATGTCTTAGAATCTCTCTAGCAAATAAGTCTTCGAACTAAATTAATTAATCACCATCTCTCAGAATCACTATCCTTCACTGCCAGACATTCAGCATCTTGACAACCATTGTTTCATATATTTTGCCTGGTTTCTTGTTTTTGTTTTTGGTTTGGCTTGGTTTGGTTTTGGTTCATGTTTTTAGTTGTTTCAACCATGTGGTAAATATGGTCCCTGTTACTCAATCCTATCCTGAAATGGATATCTGAATTTTGAAATTGCATATTGACTTTAGATCACATTTTACTTCTTAAAGGCAGAATTTACTTAAGAATATAATTTTCCAAGAATGAGAGTCAGTATATAATGTAAGGAATTATTCTCTAATATTTAATAAGGATATCATTTCAGAGCATAGCCTCACAACTCTTGAGATTCCACAGTCATTGAAAATGTTTTGACACATTGGCCCTGGTTATAGGCTTTTTTCACATAAATCACCACTTTTCTCACTCAGACTTTTGTCAGTTGGAAGCATTCTAAACACCATACAAAATGTTTCTTACATACTCAAGAGTCCCAAAATGTCTCATATAACTTCTTTTCCTTTAGAAGAATATTTCCCAAGGTCTTAGAAGGATTACTTTGGGAGAATGAGGTCTCCTGTCAATTCAAAGTATATTTGGAGACAGGAGAAAAAAATGTGGAATAACTTGATGAGATTCAAACTCTGAAAAACCTCTGTGTGACATCATGGCAATGATTGCTCTACCTTTGCTGATAGCTAATGTGTCTTACAGGCTCTCTTGATGGTTTATCATAGAAGATGACTACGAGTTTGCTTGGTTTATGTCTAATCAGGATGCATCAGGCATCCAATCAGTTAACATTTTTTTCACCTCTGTTCACCTTTAAGAATATAAACACAGGAAACTTCCTAAATCATTGAATCATTGCTTTCTCTAAATTGAAGTCATTCTTCTGCATGCATATTGTATATCAAACATAAGCAGTTTCATAGATGTTAGAGTGCTGATGAAAGAAACAAATAGAAAAAGTGAGAATTTGTTCTGTTTATCCTTTTCTTCAGTGATTTCATGGAAGAGTAAATCTTTACAAAAGCTCTCAAAAATAACTTAAGAATAGCTTTTCACAATGTGAACAATGCAACTTTTAACAGTTTAGCATTACTAACCTTGCTATGCGACTTAGGGGAAATTCTCTTTACTTTCATCATGTCAACTTTCTCACCTGAAATATAGCCATAATGTATTTTGCTCTTGCATGGACTACACAAGATAATAGTTGTAAAAATCACTTTGAAACATAGACTACCCATTACCTATATAATATACAACCACAATGGTATGTATCATTGCGGAATTATTCCTTTATAAATGCTCAGTATAATGGAAGAACTCAAACTTCAGTCTATCATGTATAATTTTCTTATAAAACCCTTGAAAAGAAGAGTCAAAATAAGAGAACAAATTACTCTGACTTCAATGTAGTCTTCCTGAGAGTGAGAATAAAGTGGTTAAAAATAAAACAAATAGGCAGTGTTTGCTAACAATAGAAGGAAATAGCCTGGAATCCATTTCTCTTAGCAATGGGCAGAATCCTTTTCAAGTCATATTCACTCTGAAATTGCCTTTTTTTTTCCTATTAAAGTGCCAAGAGTATCAATACAGCACGGGACCATGCAAAGCAGAGAAATCAGTCTCAGATTATATCACTTCATTTTGCAGTCAGAGAGATGAAGTAAAAGCCTGAAATTTTAGTATCATATATTTCTATGTAGTTAATAAAATTGTTCATGACTCTTGACATCTGTGCCTTGAACCATTATCTAGATAAAGATTTCAAAACTTTTAAATTAAGTAGTGCTGGTTAGTGTTACTCTGAATTAGAAAAAAGGTATTTCTTTCTCTTAGCAATGAATAACTGAGTGTTAATATTCCTTAGAGATATAGAATGTTTAAAAGTTACTTTATAAACAATATAAAAAGAATAAAAGAATGCTCCATGTGTATTTAGAATGTAGGTTCATTGTTAGGTAGCCTTTGCAAAGTTTTTGGTCCCCTTTTCCCTTCTTGCTTTATCACAAAGACCAGTGATTCTGCTCCTTTCCACAATAGTTCCCTGCACTTCTCTCTTGAACATAAGTTACTTCTTGAAGGACTCTTACCCAGTAGTAGTGTGTCCTGTTTTCATAAGCTTTATCTCATTTGATCCTTCCAGTAAAACTGAGGGTGGGGGGAAAAGGTACTAGTAGTTTCCCATTTGACAGATATGAAGCCGATGCACATAGAAGTTTAGTAACTTTTTGGTTCACATGATAAATGTGAGAGTCAGGATTAAAACTGAGCTGCTTGGCTCCAAACGCTGAAGCCATAAATACTATGAGATATTGTATTTGTTACATAAACCTGTTCTCTCACTTTGTGGCCTCCCCCAAGACTTCACTCCATCAGTAATCACTGTGCACCCCGCTTACCTTCTGTCACTACCTTGTACCATTAGCTTCTCTGTCCTCAGTGGCTCCTTTTGTTCTGTTTACATGCCAAAGTTTTTTTTTTTAATTTTTTTCAAAACCTTAATAATACCATGGTCTTTACTCTCTAGCTCTAACTCCTAACTCTTAATTCCTTCTGCTATGTCAAAATCCTCAAAGCAATAGTCTACTTGGCACCTGTCCCACTTTATAACAATGCAACTGAATGTACTCCTAAAATGTACCACCCACTTCCTAATTGCCAACATTTTACTTTCATCCATATCCTACTTAGATTGAATGAAAAGCTTGGCGTTTTATTAACACCTTAATTTTATTTTATTTTTTTTCATGTTCCAAGATTCGTTGTTTATGCACCACACCCAGTGCTCCATGCAGTATGTGCCCTCCACAATACCCACCACCAGGCTCACCCAACCTCCCACCCCTCTCACCTCCATAACCCTCAGTTTGTTCTCAGAATCCACTGTCTCTCATCTTTCATCTCTCCCTCTGATTTACCCAAATTCACTTTTCCTTTCCTTCTCCTAATGTCTACCATATTATTTATTAAGCTCCACAAGTAAGTGAAACTATATGATAACTGACTTTCTCTGCTTGACTTATTTCACTGAACATAATCTCCTCCAGTCCCGCCCATGATGATACAAAAGTTGGGTATTCATCATTTCTGATGGCAGAGTTATATTCCATTGTATATATAGACCACATCTTCTTTATCCATTCATCTATTGAAGGACATCTTGGATCTTTCCACAGTTTGGCGATTATGAACATATAGCCCTTCTTTCCACTACATCTGTATTTTGGGGGTAAATACCCAGTACTGCAATTGCAAGGTAACTCTATTTTTAATGTTTTGGGAAATCTCCACTCTGTTTTCCAAAGTGTCTGCACCACCTTGCATTCCCACCAACAGTGTAAGGGGGTTCTCCTTTCTCCACATCCTCTCCAACACTTGTTTCCTGTCCTGTTGATTTTGGCTATTCTGACTGGTATAAGGAGGTATCACAATGTGGTTTTGATTTGAATTTCCCTGCTCACTAGTGATGATGAGTCTGTACTGCCCAGAGCAATCTATACTTTCAGTGCCATCTGATAAAAATCCCACCAGCATTCTTCAAAGTATTGGAACAAATAATCCTAAAATTGTATGGAGCCATAAGAGACCCTGAGTTGCTAAGGACATGTTGAAAAAGAAAAACAAAAGTGGGGGCATCACGTTGCCTGAATTCAAGCTTTACTACAAAGCTTTGATTACCAATACAGCATGGTACTGGCACAAAAACAGACACATAGACCTGTGGAACAGAGTAGAAAGCCCAAATATGGACCTACAACTCTATGGTCAAATAACCTTTGACAAAGCAGGAAAAAATATCCAGTGGAAAAAAGACAGTCTCTTCAATATATGGTGCTGGAAAAATTGGACAGCTATGTATAGAAGAATGAAACTAGACCATTCTTTCGTACCATATACAAAGATAAACTTGAAATGGATAAAAGACCTCAAAGTGAGGCAGAAATCTATCAAAATCCTAAAGGAGAGCATAGGCAGTAACCTTTTCAACATCAGCCACAGCTACTTCTTTCAAGACATATCATCAAAGGCAAAGGAAACAAAAGCAAAAATGAACTTTTGGGACTTCATCAAGATCAAAAGCTTCTGCACAGCAAAGGAAACAGTCAACAAACAAAGAGACAACACATGGAATGGGAGAAGATATTCACAAATGACACTGCAAGGGCTAATATCCAAGATCTATAAAGAACTCCTCAAACTTAACACCCAAAAAACAGATAATCACGTCACAAAATGGGCAGAAGACATGAAAAGAAACTTCTCCAGGAAGACATACAAATGGCTAACAGACACATGAAAACTTGACATTTTTACCACAATATCTTTCTTTAAATGTTCTTTTTAAACTTTTTCCTCCTGATATTCCTTTTTCTTCATTTTCCTCATTTTTATTTATTTTTGTCTTCTCTCCTTTTCCTTAAGTATTTATGTTCCAAGAATTCCAAACTTTACTACCTCCCATCCTTTTTGTTCTATAAAGCACCACTGATGTATGGACAGGAAGAACCATAAATTTATATCTCTAGCTCTGATCTGTCTCTTCAATAGGGGATCTATGTCACCAACAGCATGGTATACATCACCACCCAAAGGGTATGTAGACAACAGAAACTGTCCAAAAGAAACACATTATCTCTCTCTATCCTCAGTATTCTTCTCATCTCCTTTATTCCCTACGTGTAAAATGGGAAGCTTCATTCAATTATCCAAGTTCAAAACTCAAGGCCTTCCTAAATGAGTTAAAACTTGTTAAAATGCTTGAGTCCCTGCACCTTGGAAGCTCTCTGTATTTATGAAGTAATGGTATATATTTTACCTTTATCATTCTTCCTTGGTGCTATATCCACCTGATTTCCAATCATCACAATTCTACCACTATTCAGTCCCTGGAATTTCTACCTCCTTTTGCAATGCCACTACTTCAGTTCTTTCACACTGCTGATTTGAAAACCGCTGAACTGGTCTCCCTGACTTCAAATTCTAACCATTTATATTACATTTATGTTTTCCCACTGCCTGCAGAGTTATCTTTCTAAATTAAGTGGGATCAGTTACTCCATGCGGTAAGTTCGTGTAGTCATACTATGTAAGGTCTTTCCTCTCTAAACACAAATTACCATGCAGTCATACCAGTTGCCATTTACCCCATAACACATTTAATGCTGTGCACTAGCCAAGATGCTTCTCAACCCTAAGAGTAAACTTCTATGCTCTCATGCATCATGTTCATTTTATACATTTATTCCATGCTTTCGAATTTTGCCTGGAAAACTCCTACTTGATTTTTAATCCTAAACTTAAACATAAATCTTTCCCTATTTATCTTCCTATGCACTTCCATTCTTAGCCTCATAAGGTAGAATGGAGTGTTAGTTCCTCAGATTTCTAGGCAAATTTTTAGAAACCAGTTTTATAGCCCAAACTCTTTATCCATCATTCCCATAATATTGTATCTTCACAATATGGTATTTTTATTACATACTAATTGACCAATAATTAATTATAATTACCATATATCTTCAAAGAGGAAATTCAGTCTTGTTTAACTTTGGATTTTCAGAACAATTCATGTAGCTAGCATGTAACAATTCTTAAAAAATATATCAGGAATGAATGAAATTAGACAACTCTGAAATTTTACCTCCCCAGCCAACCCAGTGTTGAACTGTGATTAGAACAGAAACTACCTTTATACTTCACAAACTTCTTTTGTACCCTTTAATATCCCAAGTGTAAATGTGGTAGGAAGCTTAAAACTATATCTGAAGACTGAATTCTTTATTTCATTTTTTTCAATCTTAAAATGATGCAACTACTTCATACAATTAATGGGATTTTGGTAACTTTATATCCATAAAATAATTAGTATTAAAATAGTACCTGATTAGTATATAATACAATTAACTATGGATTTTTATCACATTAATTTTCCTGTTTTTACCCCTCTTTGGTATCTTTGTGCCCAGTGCTTCTAAAAATCATATTAATGTTGTCTTATATTTTCCACCTACAAGGTAGAGATCAGTGATCCCTTTTAAATGAAAAGACATATATGCATTTAAGCTCTGTAATGCTCTTTGGTGAAAAATGTTAAGAGTTGTAATAGAGTACAATTATTATTTTTTCTTTATTATTATTGTGTTTTATTATGATGAGAGCAAGGAGCTATTAGTTGAATTATTATAGTTTCCTGTTAAAATTTTTAAAATATTTAAAAGTAGAATTTAATTGTCACCTAATTCTAAAGGTTAATAAAGGAAATGTGAGGTGTTGAGATGCTTGCTCTTATTTTCTAACTTAGCACTTCAATGTATACACTACTTGGCATTTTCTGGATTTTCTTCAGTTAATGCTGCATCTGACCATAATTGGTTTTCTGTTGTTATTTTATGTTGCTGTTTATTTTTTTCGGGGTACTTCAAGCTCATTAACCCATCATCTAGATACATTTAAAATTTGATACCTCAACATAAAGTTTTCTTGTTGCAGTTTTTTTTTTAAGGGAGAATTAAAGAAACCCAAACTTCTATAGTAGAAACACATTAAAATGTAAAAGAAGACCTATCTGTGAGTTGCTCCAAATCTGCAAACTATAAACCACCTCTCATCATTCACGTCTTAAGGTCTCAGTATTGAACTAGCTCTGTGAGAAGACAATGCAATGTTTTTTGAGAGAGAGAAGCAGTGGGAGCCAGGGCCATTCTTCTCTGTTTCCAAGTGGATTAAGCTGGTCAGAAGTCATTTGTCTACCATCACAGTCCAGAACTCAGTAGCTAGACACAAATCACATGAAATGCAGTGAGCAACTCACAGAGGAGTGAGTACTGACAAATTTAAAAATAATCTTGTGTGATTACATATTTTAATGCTTATGCTTTATCATTTAGTTTGTACTTCCTGAATATTATTATTTACCCATATTGAAGAACTAGAAGATTGTGAAGGAAAGAAAAATAATAAATATTCTGAAGTTGTTACAGGAAATCCTTGCCAAACAACATACTTAACACACATGTGTGCGACAACATTTTTTTTCTTTCTGTCCTCACTTATTCTAAAATTTCCAGTGAAGTACTGGTTCATTTATTCATGTTTTTCTTCCATTTATTAAAAAATATAAGTATATATTTAGCAGCCACTAAGTTCCAGGAGCTCTGCTGGGCAGGAGAAACTAAAAACAAATAGCATTGCCCTCAAGAAGCTTGTATTTCCTGTGTAGTAATGTTCATAGTGTGGTCCTGAGACCACTGACATAAGTACCTTAAGCATTTGTTAATTATTTAGATGCTTGATGTCATTTTGAATTATAATTTCTGTTTATAAGCTTTCAAAAATCTCTATTTTTTAACAAACACCTCAGTTGAGTCTTCTGCTCTTTAAAATTTGCACACTGGGGCACCTGGGTGGCTCAGTTGGTTGAGCATCTGCCTTTGGCTCAGGTCATGATCTCAGAGACCCTCTCCCTGCTTGCAGGGAACCTTCTTCTCCCTCTCCCCAGCTAGTGCTCTCCCTCCCTCTTGCACGCTCTGTCTCTGAAATAAATAAAACCCTTTTAAAAATTAAAAATAAATAAATAAGTAAAAATTTCATGCTGAACTACCTTTGCTATACAACATATGATCTCAGAAACAACAATGTATCAGCACTTCCCATCCTCATATCTTTTTTTTTTTAATGTTACATTATCATCTGCATGCCTTCTGAATCAGACTCCACATTTTAACTTCCCAGGTGATTCATATGCACTTTAAAGTCGTAGAGGCATTGTTTTGGTCTATAGGATATGTGAGGTCAACCATATAATGAAGCTATGTGATTGAACAGTGATGTGGGAGACACTAACTCAAAGGTTCTCCAGAACTTGAATTCCACCATTACCTATTATTCTGTTTTTAACATTTCTCAAGTGAATCTGTGTCTGGATACCTGTTCTCTGCCTGGTGCAAGGGCATGTGGGCAATGAATACAGGTGGAAGTTGTGTGTTACAAAAATAAAAGAAACAACAGAAGTCAGTGCAACCTGTCTTCCATCATCCATTCATTAATTTTATTCAACAGATATTTATTAAGCTTCTTCTATGAGCCAGAGATTTAAATAGAATTTAAAATATCAATAAAAACTGGTATTTACAGAATAGTTTTTAGTATGTATCAGTGAATCTTCTTAATTGTCACATGAATCATTGTACTTAATAGTAACAACCATATAACAGTGGGACTGTCATTTCTCCTGTCTTACAAGTGAGGAAGCTGTAGCTCAGAGATACAGAATACTTGCTCAAAGTCACCCAGCTGAAAAAATTGTGTTTAGAACTTGGATCCACCTCTCTTCCATCACAGCCCTTCCTTTTTAAACTCTATACTATATTACTATGTATTATATTACTATATTATATCATTCCTAGCACCTTGTGCTTGGAATTAGATCATGATGTTAGGTTTTTTATTTTTATTTTTATTTTTTTTATGTTATGAGAGTCCGCATACAGTACATCATTCATTATTGATGTAGTGTTCCATGATAGCTTGTTTGGATATAATACCCAGTACTCCATGTAATACATGCCCTCCTTAATACCCAACCCTTGCCTAACCCATCTTCACACACCCCCCTCCCACCAAACATCCTCAATTTGTTTCTCAGACTCAATAGTCTCTCATGGTTCATCTCCACCTCTGATTTCCCACAATTCATTTTCCCCTTCCTTCTCCTATGTCCTTCATGCTATTTCTTATGTTCCACAAAAAAGTGAAACCGTATGATAACTGACTTTCTCTGCTTGACTTATTTCACTCAGCATGATCTTCTCCAGTTTCATCCATGTTGACACAAAAATTGGGCTTTCATCATTTCTGATGGATGAATAATATTCCATTGAATAAATGGACCACATCTTGTTTATCCATTCATCTGTTGAAGGACATCTTGGCTCTTTCCACAGTTTGGCTATTGTGGACATTGCTGCTATCAACATTGGGGTGCATATGGCCCTTCTTTTCACTATTTCTGTATCTTTGGCAGTAATGTAATTGCTTGGTCAAAGGGTAGCTCTATTTTTAACTTTTTGAGAAACCTCCACACTGTTTTCCAAAGTGGAGTACTACCTTGCATTCCCACCAACAGTGTTACAGGGTTACCCTTTCTCCACAATCTCTCCGACATTTGTTGTTTCTTTCCTTGTCAGTTTTGGCCTTCTAACTGGTGTAAGGCAGTATCTTAGTGTGGTTTTGTTTTGAATTTCCCTGATGGCTAATGATGATGAAAATTTTTTTAACGTGTCTGTTAGCCATTTCTATGTCTTCTTGCAAGAAGTGTCTGTTCATGTCTTTTGCCCATTTTTTGCCTTGATTATTTGCTTTTTGGTTGTTGAGTTTGAGAAGTTCTTTATAAATCTTGGATATCAGCCCTTTTTCTGTAGTGTCATTTGCAAATATTGTCTCCCATTCCAGGGATTGCCTCTTTGTTTCATTGACTCTTCCTTTGCTGTGCAGAAGCTTTGGATCTTGATGAAGTCTCTAAAGTTCATTTTTGCTTTTGTTTCCTTTGCCTTTGGAGATGTGTCTTGAAAGAAGTTGCTGTGGCTGATGTTGAAGAGGTTACTGCCCATGCTCTCCTTTAGGATTTTGATTGGTTCCTGTCTCACATTGAGGTCTTTCATCCATTTGAAGTTTATCTTTGTTTATGGTGTAAAAGAACAATCAAGTTTCATTCTCCTCTATATAGCTGTCCAATTTTCCCAACACCATTTATTGAAGAGACTGCCTTCTTTCCTTTGGATATTTTTTCCTACTTTGTCGAAGATTAGTTGCCCATAGAGTTGAGGGTCCATGTCTGGACTCTCTGTTCTGCTCCAGTGATGTATGTGTATGTTTTTGTGCTAGTACCATGCTGTCTTATTGACCACAGCTTTGTAATATAGCTGTGGCAACATTACGCCCCCAGCCTTGTCTTTCTTTTTCAACATTTCCTTGGTGATTCAGGATCTTTTCTGGTTCCATACAAATTTTAGGATAGTTTGTTCCAGCACTTAGAAAAATGCCGATGGTATTTTGATCAGGATCAGATTGCTATGGGCACATAGACATTTTAACAAAGTTTATTCTTCTGATCCATGAGCATGAAATAATTTTCCATCTTTTTGTGTCGTCTTCAATTTTTTTCATAAGTGTTCTGTAGTTCCTAGAGTATAGATCCTTTACCTCTTTGGTTAGGTTTATTCCAAGGCATATTGTGGTTTTTGGTATTATTGCAAATTAAATCTATTCCCTAATTTCTCTTTTTACAGTTTCATTGTTAGTGTATAGGAAAGCAACTGATTTCTATGCATTGATTTTGTTCCCTGCCACATTACTGAATTGGTGTATAAGTTCTAATAATCTGGGTGTGGAGTCTTTAGGGTTTTCCACATAAAGTATCAGTTGATCTATGAAGAGGGAGAGTTTGACTTCTTGTTTGTCAATTTGAATACTTTTTATTTCTTTTTGTTGTCTGATTCCTGTTGCTAGGATTTACAGTACTATCCTGAACATTAGTGGCAAGACTGGGAAAGACCTGATATTAAGGGACCCTGATCTTAAGGGAAAAGCTCTCAGCTTTTCTCCATTGAGGATGATATTCACTATGGGATTTTCCTAAATGGTTTTTATGAAATTGAGGAATGTTCCCTCTATCCCTACACTTCGAAGTGTTTTAATCAGGAAAGGATTCTGTATTTGTCAAATGCTTTTCTGCATCAATTGAGAGAACCACGTGGTTCTTCTTTCTCCTCTTGTTAATGTATTCTATCACATTGATTTATTTGCAAATATTGGACCACCCTTGCATCACAGGGATAAATCCCACCTGGTTGTGATGGATAACCGTTTTAATGTACTGTTGAATCCTATTAGCTAGGATCTTGTTGAGAATTTTGGCATCCATATTCATCAGGAGTATTGGTCTGAAATTCTCCTTTTTGATGGGATCTTTGCCTGGTTTGGGGATAAAAGTAGTGCTGGCCTCATAAAATGAGTCTGGAAGTGTTCCTTCTGTTTCTATTTTTTGAAACAGCTTCAGGAGAATAGGTATTATTTCTCCCTTGAATGTTTGGTAAAATCCCCCAAGGAATCCATCTCATCCTGGACTCTTGTTTTTTGGGAGGTTTTTGATCACTTCTTCAATCTCATTACTGGTTATTGGTCTGTTCAGGTTGTCAATTTGTGCCTGTTTCAGTCATGATAGTTTGTAGGTTTCCAGGAAAACGTCTGTTTCTTCCAGGTTGTTTAATTTATTGGCATATAGTTGTTGATAATAATTTCTGATAATTGTTTTTATTTCCTTGGTGCTAGCCATGATCTCTCCCCTTTCATTCATAATTTTATTAATTTGAGTCCTTTCTCTTTTCTTTTGGATAAGTCCGGCCAGTGGTTTATCAATCTTATTAATTTTTTTGAAGAAACAGCTTCTAGTTTCAATTCTGTATTTCTGGTTTCTAATTCATTGATCTCTGCTCTAATCTTAAATATTTCTCTTCTCGTGTGTGGCTTAGGCTTTATTTGTTTTTCTTTCTCCAGCTCTTTAAGGTGTAAAGATAGTTTGTGTAGTTGGGATTTTTTTTTTCCTTTTTGTTCTGTTTTGTTTTTGCATGAGGCTCAAAAGTGAGTGAGGCATTTTTTGAGTTGGATGGCTATGCATTTCACCCTTAGGACCACCTTTGCAGTATCCCATAGGTTTTAGACCGATGTGTGCTTTCATTCTCATTGGTTTCCATGAATTGTTTAAGTTCTTCTTTGATTTACTGGTTGACTCAAACATTTTTTTTTTTAAGATTTTATTTATTTGTCAGAGAGAGAGAGAGGGAGAGAGAGTGAGCACAGGCAGACAGAATGGCAGGCAGAGGCAGAGGGAGAAGCAGGCTCCCTGCCGAGCATGGAGCCCGATGTGGAACTCGATCCCAGAACACTGGGATCAATACCTGAGCTGAAGGCAGCTGCTTAACCTACTGAGCCACCCAGGCGTCCCTGATCCAAACATTTTTAAACAATATGGTCTTTAGCTTCCAAGTGTTTGAATTTCTTCCAAACTTTTTCTTGTGATTGAGTTCCAGTTTCAAAGCATTGTGGTCTGAGAATAAGCATATTCTCAGGTCACATTGGTTCTTAAGTAGACACCCTTGTGAAAATATATTGCAAGCATACTACATTTGAGGCACATAGGAGTTTCAAATGGAAAAATGGGAGGAAGTAAGAATCATGGTTTTTTGCAGGATTCAGAGAAGGCAGAAGGTGTTTCCATGGTACATGTATGGAGAAGGGGAAACAGAATTTTGTGAATATAGAGCAGTATGTACAATAGCACAAAGCATGAAATATCACACCATGTTTAGGTAACTATAGTTGACCCATGAACAACACAGATTTGAATTGGGTGGATCCACTTAAAAGTGGATTTATTTTGATACAGCACTGTAAATGTATTTTCCTTATGATTTTTAATAACATTTTATTTTCTTTAGCTTAGTTTATTATAAAAATGCAATATATAACATGAAAAATGTTAATTGACTATTTATGATGCTGGTATGCTTCTTTTCAACCATAGGCTATTAGTAGTTCAGTTTTAGGAGTGTCAAAAGTTATATGCACCTTCTCACCTCCATTGGGTTTGTTGCTTCTAACTTCTGCATTGTTCAAGGGTCACTGTATAAGGTTCTTGGTTTTGTGGGACTGTAAGTTTTGAGATGGAAGAGAGGTGGGAAATGATAGAGAAAGTGAGGGACAGATATCACAGAGAGTTGTATACCATTCCAAGAATCTCAGATTTATCCAGTAGATGGTACAGATCTATTGAAAGGCTTTTGATAGATAAATCACTTAGGAGAAATTTATTTTTAAGGAATTGTAATTTGTAGTATAAACTTTTAGATACTAGTGAATCCAAATTTTTGGTGACTGCATTTTTTGCTTCTGGAGACTAAACGCATAAAGGAAACAACTAGTTGTATTGCAAGAGTTTGTAGGCATTCTGGCTCCAAGGAAAAGGTAAGCAGGATATGATTTCTTACACCAGAGAGAAAGACCTTCCCAGCAGTTTTTTGACCTGGAAAATTATGTGTGCATACTTTTTTTTTTCCCCATGAGTTAATGACTTTAGTTGTTATTCTTGTACATCAGTTGCATTTAAAAAAAAATGTGATTAATTCCGTAAGCATGGCCAATTTTTAAACCATTGTTTTAAAAATAATTTTTCAGTTGTTTGGTACTTTGGGATCCTAAAGACTGAATATTATTGGGCACAATAATTAATGGTGCCACAAGTCTCTACTGAGATAGAGTGTACATAACCATCAGCAAGTGTCGATTGGGCAATTTTCAAGCAACGCTTTACTAAAAACACTTAATTCCTAGTACTCAACATGATACTTAGAAACCATCATCTGATGAATCCATCCAACTAACCATTTAAGAGACCATATAAATATAACTATGGATGATATAGAATCTAATTTGTTCAACCTCCCTCAGATCCATTCAAATCACAGACAAGTATCTTATTTTTAAAAGTTTCCAATTCTAACTTGCTTTTAAAAAAGGGCTAAATTATCATTGACTTATATTTGTAATTAAATTTAGTCACAAATTCAGGTACAAAGCAAGAGGAAGGGAGATTTTACCAACATATGGTCTTGTTTAGAGCAGATATTTTTTGTTCAGTTTTTTTTGTTTTTGTTTCTTTGTTTCTTTTGTGATTTTATATTCTGTAATCACCTGGCCAAAGGGATAAAATGAGTATTGATGTACTGATGGAATGAATATGGAATCACTTTTCATTAACTAAATTCCTAGGAATACCAGTTATTCTCCCACTGATATGATTTTCAGTATCTGGCACTTATGTCATATGAGACAAATAATTGTTGGTTTCTTACTTTGAGCTTGGCCTGCCATTCACCCAGGAGAGAATCATTGTTCATCATTCTTCCTAACCACGAGATCTTGCTTATCTAGTAGGATAAAATAGAGAAAATCTCCAGCTTAGTGATTTTTTTATGACCCAAGTCAGGATGTGAACTTAGGGATCTCTTCTTTTTTTTTTTTTTTTTAAAGATTTTATTTATTTATTTGGCAGACAGAGATCACAAGTAGGCAGAGAGGCAGGCAGAGAGAGAGGAGGAAGCAGGCTTCCGGCTGAGCAGAGAGCCCGATGTGGGGCTCGATCCCAGGACCCGAGATCACAACCTGAGCTGAAGGCAGCGGCTTTAACCCACTGAGCCACCCAGGCGCCCCGAGATCTCTTCTTTTATGCATTAATAGTTATATTCTTTCCACATTTTTCATAGTTGCAGTGTTGTTTTCTTTGTTGTGTTTTTTTGTTTTTTTTTTTTGCTGTTTCTTTACTTTTTCCCCTTTTGTATCACAGTAGAACTTCTTCACTCCTTTTCTTCCACATAGTACATCTTTCTAGGTCACACCATTGCTGCCTCAAGAATTTTAACAAGAGTTATAAATCTACTGTGTCCACATACCTGGAAATTCTCTTCCTGACCTTATCTTTCATCATTTTCGCATGAGAATTTGTTATGACTTTGAGTAATGGTGTGTTTTAAGAAAACATATTCTATAAATAGGTGGTGCCCTTTGTTACATAATGAGGATGCCATGAGCCTACTGCCTTCACTAAGGCATCTGTTGTTTGTTGGTTTTCCACAATAGAGTTGTCATTATGAAGCTCGCACCTCCTTTTCTCAAATTAAGCTAGATTTTGTTTTTCTTTTCATTTTGCTGTCTCACTATTCTTCTCTCAAAAACCTATGATTTAGCAGAAAGAGCATTTAAAAAAAAAAAATGCAGGCTTCAATTTTGGCTTGATCACCATACCACTAAGTGATTCTCAGTTCCCACATCTGTTAAATGGATCAAATAAATCCAACCTCAAAAGATTGCTATAAATTTCAAGTTATGCAATATAGGTAAAATGCTAATATTTTATCTCATTGACTAAGTTCTCATGTGAAACCTGGTGTCATTGCTTTTGTAATATTGTGAACACATTTTATTCTTATTTATGGAGCATTAGAACTGAAATGTTTCTTAATTTCAGCCCTTCATATAGCAGACTAGGAAACAAAGGCATACAAAGGATGTTGCTCAAAGAGCAGAGAGCAAAAATAGACAAGTCTCCTTAGACGATCATGATACTCCAGTTTCAATTCATGCCATAATCTATTTTATTTTATTTTCCCCATGCTGGTATTTTTCTACCAGTAGACTTCTTCCTCTTCTCTCTTCATAACACACACTGTGGATCATTTTAAATTTGAACCTAATAATCATGGGCTTTGCCTAATTAACTAAATCTGTCTAATGTTTCATGTGAAACCCCTTGGACTTTGATATTTTGCATATTAAATGATTTCACAGTTTTTAGTTTATTTCAATAATGATATGTGCAGAATTACTTCACCAAGGAGTATTGTTTGACCAAAGCTACATTCCACCACAGACTTAGCAGGTTTCCCTGGCTCAAGGGTGCTGCAATCTATTTAAGCCTTGCTAGCCAACCTAATTAAAATATTTCATTTAAGTTCTTCTTTGCCGAGGAAAGAATGTCCAATGGAAAAAAGACAGCCTCTTCAATAAATGGTGCTGGGAAAATTGGACAGCCACATGCAGAAAAATGAAATTGGACCATTTCCTTACACCACACACAAAAATAGACTCAAAATGGATGAAGGACCTCAATGTGCGAAAGGAATCCATCAAAATCCTTGAGGAGAACACAGGCAGCAACCTCTTCGACCTCTGCCGCAGCAACATCTTCCTAGGAACAACGCAAAAGGCAAGGGAAGCAAGGGAAAAAATGAACTATTGGGATTTCATCAAGATCAAAAGCTTTTGCACAGCAAAGGAAACAGTTAACAAAATCAAAAGACAACTGACAGAATGGGAGAAGATATTTGCAAACGACATATCAGATAAAGGACTAGTGTCCAAAATCTATAAAGAACTTAGCAAACTCAACACCCAAAGAGCAAATAATCCAATCAAGAAATGGGCAGAGGACATGAACAGACATTTCTGCAAAGAAGACATCCAGATGGCCAACAGACACATGAAAAAGTGCTCCATATCACTCGGCATCAGGGAAATACAAATCAAAACCACAATGAGATATCACCTCACACCAGTCAGAATGGCTAAAATCAACAAGTCAGGAAATGACAGATGCTGGCGAGGATGCGGAGAAAGGGGAACCCGCCTACACTGTTGGTGGGAATGCAAGCTGGTGCAACCTCTCTGGAAAACAGCATGGAGGTTCCTCAAAATGTTGAAAATAGAACTGCCCTATGACCCAGCAATTGCACTATTGGGTATTTACCCTAAAGATACAAACGTAGTGATCCAAAGGGGCACGTGTACTCGAATGTTTATAGCAGCAATGTCCACAATAGCCAAACTATGGAAAGAACCTAGATGTCCATCAACAGATGAATGGATCAAGAAGATGTGGTATATATACACAATGGAATACTATGCAGCCATCAAAAGAAATGAAATCTTGCCATTTGCGACAACATGGATGGAACTAGAGCGTATCATGCTTAGCGAAATAAGTCAAGCAGAGAAAGACAACTATCATATGATCTCCCTGATATGAGGAAGTGGTGATGCAACATGGGGGCTTAAGTGGGTACGAGAAGAATAAATGAAAGAAGATGGGATTGGGAGGGAGACAAACCATAAGTGACTCTTAATCTCACAAAACAAACTGAGGGTTGCTGGGGGGAGGGGGTTTGGGAGAAGGGGGTGGTATTATGGGCATTGGGGAGGGTATGTGTTTTGGTGAGTGCTGTGAAGTGTGTAAACCTGGTGATTCACAGACCTGTACCCCTGGGGATAAAAATATATGTTTGTAAAAAATAAAAAATTATATTAAAAAAAAAATTATAAAAAAAAAATATTTCATTTAAGGACTTTGGAGTGTCAACTGGTTTTTCTTTTTTTTTCCCCCTAAGAGTCTCTGACTGATATTTCATGTGTTAATAAAGAAGAAAATATTGTGTTGATTTTTTTCTCCTTAAAATAGAATGTAATGTTGCATGATTGGTTTAGCCAGTTTTGAATATTAGAAAATGACACATAATCAGAAGAATCTTGAAAAGGTCATATTTATTTGAAAAATCAGTTAATTGGATTTAAATCAACTCACTTTCCAAGATCACAAAATTTGAGAGACCTTACAGGTTTGCTAGGCTGTTGTTTGTAAGCACCCTTATCACAATATGTAAACATATAAATATTAACAATTTGCGTAGCCAGTAATTTGAGATTTTAAGATGTCTTCTTCCATGGAATGCACATCAAGCTCCATGACTTTCATTTTCTAATATCTATCATATATAACTATTAAGGTAAATATAGTGAACCTTTAACTATTCAGCGATGGATCAGTCAGTTGATGTATTCACCAGTTGCTTAATTTTTCTTTCTGTCTCCTTGCTGCTTGTCTTGTGATCATTATCAGTGCTCACTAGCAACTCAGTCAAAATGAAGAAGAGAAAATAAAGAAAATCCAATTTAAGTATTGTTTTTTACTAGCAAATTATCTTTTAAATCTGAAATTGTAGAGAACGCATTTGAAACATTAGCTTTTATTGGAAGTTTTTATATATATATAGTATATATATAAATAAAATAAATATAAACAAATAAATATAAATATATATTTATATAATTATATTTTTATTGGAAGTTTTGATATATCTGTATATTAAATATATAAAAACTTCCTGTTCACTAATTTTGTGCTGTTCAAAAATATATTTTGGTCAGATAAAGAAGGTTACAGATGATATTTTTGATTTATCAATTTTGTTAGCTCATGATTTTTTGTTCAGTTTGTTCCATTTTGTTTCTTTCACTAATTTGATGAGTAATTTTCTCAAATTACTCTTTGCATCAGAGGGACATTTGATGTGTGCTGGGAGACTCTGTGTGTGTGTGTGTGTGTGTGTGTGTGTGTGTGTGTGTGTGTGTTTTGATTGATGTTAAATAATTTAGAACCAATGGTAATTTTGAATCAACCAGCTCTTTTCATGTAAAAGCAGTAACAGACATTTTGGTGAGATAGAAAGAGAACTTAAGGTTCTAGCAATTAATTAAAGTATAAACAACTCTACATCATCTCCATCTATAAAACAATCATTTTTACAAATGATAATGTTTTAAAGCAAGGACAAAATCCAGCCCTTGTTACAAAGGATATTACTTTTTATCTAATGAAATAAAGATAACTACTCAGAACCATACCATTTGAATTCTTGGAAACTTTTAAAGCTTAAATAGATTTCTACCCTTCACACCCCATGGGCATTTTTAATAAGCCACATGGTATGATTCTCAGCTTGGGTGAGGAAATAAAATGGGAATCTCTCTCTAGAGAACCTTTATATATATTACATCCAATTAGGCCTGTGCTGGCTCTGTGAAGTCGTCCTAAATCACAGTGGATGATAACAGTTTGTAATTTTCAACCAGAGAATCCACCTTAGTTTGCAACTTCAGTAGTCGATGCTTGGCAGTAGGAACTTATTTTGATACAGGACACATCTAGTAAATACCTTGTACAGGCTGAAGACCAAAATATTCAATTGTCCAAAAATATTATGCCTAGGGCATATCCCAATATGGTTAATTTAAATAGGTGATGACATGAGATTTATGAAAAATGTATTATTATTTCCCAAATCCTTTTCAATTTTTGCATAAAGTTGCTATATATGAATTTAAATTATTTTAGCTTATACTTTCTTTTTTTTTGTCTCCTATGAGCTTTTTTAAAAAAAGAATTGCCATTTCCTTAATATTAGTACAGATTCAAATGTATGGCTATATTTTGTATTTTAATTTTGTCTTTGTTTTGTAAACTTCATCAGCAAAACACTGTCTGGTACATATTAAAAAGGGACCATATCCTCATTCAATTTGGTTGATGTTCAGAATCCAAAGTTGAAGGGATGTCCCTCCATATTATTTTTCAATCATTTGTTGTTTGCAGGCAAATAGAATTAACAATTTTAATAGTAGTAACATGTGTATATCATTCTATTGAACAAGATATTTCGTGATCCACAGAACATATTGAATACTTTATAAAGATGCCAGAAAGGTGAATCTCATGCCAATGTTGAATAAGTCAAATGGTTTGCCATTTTCTCCATTATTCTAACTAGTTATGTGATTTTTTACAAATATATTTTACTGTATCCTTTTAAGTCCATTCATTTTGTCATTGTTCTTTGCCAGCAATGTTAAGTATTAATTAAATCTTCACTATATCAATCACTATTATGTTGTAATTGAAGAAATCCTGACTATTCAGTCTAATCTTAATATTCTCCACATTCAGAAAATATTTGTATGTGATCATATTTTCATTAGTAGGAATTGTTTTGAAAAAGATCTTTACTATTTCTCTTTCATTCTTTTAAATCAGTAAAACTTCAGTATTTTTCCTCCTTTCTTATAAGAGTCTAAATGTTGTAGATAACAGTAATTAATGTGACTCATGTACACATTTGAATATGTAAAAGAAAAAGGCAGTGACCTTGACATCTGAACAATAAATTAATAATGAAAAAATATTAGACATGAAGAAAAACACTTGTATCTTCCAAACAATATTAAATAAATAAATAACAAGACAGTTTCTGAAATTAGAAAATTTGAAAGAAATACATATAATAGATATCAGTAACTAGAAGAGAGGCTAGCATATTTCCTGCTGATCCTCATGTACTACAAATATCTTTTGCCCACTCCAATACATTTCTCTACTCTCAAACTACTTTCCTCTGATCACCCAAATAGAACTTCTTATGTGCCATCCTTTTCAGTCCTCCAGCCTTCAGGAATCAATCGCTCATCTTCTGTGCCTCTGGCTTACTCTGCCTTGTAAATAGTAATATCCTAAGCATATATAGCTCAGTTGTATAATTTTCTTACTCTCTAGTGATATCTCATCATTTTCTTTTACTTTTACATAAAAATGTCTTGTTCCCTCAACCTAAGCATGAAACCAGTAAGGACTAGGGACGTGTTTTATCCTTTAGGACTGCCCATGACTTCTGGTACAGTGTTATGGCTAACAACCTATTGTATCTAAGCACTTGGATGTTCTCAAAAGATCTAAAACTTCACCCATGATTGCTTCTCATCTCTTTTTTCTTACTTTTCAACTGAGTAGCTCCAGCATGCTTCTCATTAGTCAAACGAGTTAAAGAATGTCATCTTCCCTGTCCAATAAATTAGTAAGTTTTATTGGGTGTTATTTTAAGTTTTGTGTTTCTCCCAATTGTCTGCAAGTAAAGTAAATGCAGAGAGCTAAGTCTTCACTATTTTATTCCCAGCAATTAAAGAGAATATATTTAATAAATATTTTAGTGAGTAAATGGATGGTTGAATAGATAAATAATTAGATAAATACATTCTAATATCTAATAAATAAATGTCAAAGGAATGAGCTATAAAATTATATAACACAACAAATAAAATTATATAGCACAGATATAATATCATATTATTTTCTTTTTAAAATGCTTTTTTAAATCCACTTAATAATCCATTAATTTTACTATGGTAGAAATAATGACAATAATGATGAATTTGGGAATCCAATATCTTAAGATGTAACATTATTAAGCATTTAGTGCATGATATTTCACTATGTCCATTTATGCCAACATCATATATGCCACTCTTAATTGTTGATTTTCCTACCAGTCTTGAAGAACAGTATATATTAGACTGTAGAAAGCTAGCTCTAATTTTATATCATCACCAAAACTACCAACTAATAATTTTTAATCCCTTGTTCTTATCTATGAAATGGTGATAATATTTGCTGACTTTATGGCAATAGAGTTATGAGAAGTGAAACAAGATGTCAGAAATGATTTTAAGCTCTTATACTACAGACATTTGATAGTAATCCATTCCTTTTCCCAATTTTAATTATTTTTAATATCAGAAAAATGTCACTCTTATTCATATCAAAATTACTCCACATCTGAATCACTCATTCCAGCCACTTTGGTACACTTACTATATCCCAAATTGTCCTCGACACTATGTGTGAAGCTATTCTTACATCATACATTGCTGCACTCTTCTTCCTGAGTTCAACTGACACTTTGACTCTGATAGGTCCCCTTCTCTTAACATTTTTAGTCTTTTTTTTTTTTTTTTACGATTTTATTTATTTATTTGACAGAGAGAGACACAGCGAGAGAGGGAACACAGTGAGAGGGAGAAGCAGGTTTCTTGCCAACCAGGGAGCCCGATGCGGGGCACAATCCCAGGACACCGGATCATGCCCTGAGCCAAAGGCAGGCGCTTAATGACTAAGCCACCCAGGCACCCCCTAACATATTTAGTCTTAATAGATGTTTTGATTGGCATATGGTTATATGTAAGTCACTTCAAATCTGTTTCAGAATAAGCTAGGTAAGGGACGCCTGGGTGGCTCAGTTGGTTAAGCAGCTGCCTTCAGTTCGGGTCATGATCCCAGCGTCCTGGGATCGAGTCCCGCATCGGGCTCCTTGCTCGGCAGGGAGCCTGCTTCTCCCTCTGTCTCTGTCTGCCATTCTGTCTGCCTGTGCTCGCTCTCTCTCCCTCTCTCTCTCTGACAAATAAATAAAATCTTTAAAAAAAAAAAAAAAAAGAATAAGCTAGGTAAGAAAATGAGCCAGAAGGTGTAAAAATAAAATGTTGCTTATAACTGGAGAGGAATGAGGATTGTCTCAGCTATTTAACCAGCACATTAAATAAGAGTGACTTATTTCAAAAGAAATTTCCAACAGAACAAAAATGGCAGAGGAAGGAAGAACAAAATTTCAATTTTTCATAAAAACATTTAAAAAGCTGGCAAATGCTATCTGAACTGATGCTTTTAGGTTACTGGAAACTAACTAAAATCCTGCAAAAATCAGAGGAGTCCTTATTCAGGAAACATCAGCTGAATCTTGGTAAGGATAGTGGAATGACATATTGAAGTCCTTAAAAAATAAACAAGCAATATATCAGCCAAAAATTCTATATCTGGCAAAATTAGTCTTCAGAAATGAAGGAGAAAATAAGATGTCCCAAGGTAAACAGACGCTGAGAGTTTTTCACAAATAGACTTGTACTACACAAAATGCTAGAGAATCAGTTCTTCAAACTGAAACAAAAGGACACTAGACAGTAACTTGAATCCACATGAAGAAATCAAGAATTCCCAAACGTAGGGGCGCCTGGGTGGCTCAGTGGGTTAAAGCCTCTGCCTTCGGCTCAGGTCATGATCCCAGGGTCCTGTGATCCAGCCCCACATTGGGCTCTCTGCTCTGCAGGGAGCCTGCTTCCTCCTCTCTCTGCCTGCCTCTCTGCCTACTTGTGATCTCTGCCTGTCAAATAAATAAATAAAATCTTAAAAAAAAAAATTCCCAAAAGTAAATTAATAGATAACTATAAAGGTGTAAATACACATAATTTTTTGGAAGTCCTCTGATTTAAAACACAATAAATAGCTAGCATAGAAAAATAATCATAAATCTGTTATGCTGATGGGCACACATTATGTAAATATATAATTTATAACAATAACTACATAAAGGTGGTGGATGGAGCTATATAGGACCAGATTTTTTGTATGATCAAAGTTTTGTTTGAAATTAAATTGGTTTTAACCCAAATTTAAGTGTTAAAAGTTAAGATGTTAATTGTAACCCACATGGCAACCACTCAGAAAATAAATCAAATGTATGATTAAGGAAAATAATAGAGAATTAAAATGGTATTTTAGAAAATATTTATTTCATACAAAAAAAGGCAATGAAGGAGAAATTGAGGAACAGAAACAATAAGACTAGGGAAAATAAATATAAAATTGGGGAAAGTAAGTCCTTCCTTACCAGCAGGAATTACATTAAATAAAAGGAATAAACTCACCAATTAAAAAGTAGAGATTAGAACAATGGATAATGAAACATGATCTAACTACACACTAGTTGCAAGAGACACATTTTCGATTCAAAAATACAAATAAGTTGAAAGTAAAAGAATAGAAAGATACCCCATGCAAATGTAATTTAAAGAGAACTATATAGTGCCTATACTAATTTTAGGCAAAACAGATGTTAAGACAAAAATTGTGTAGGAGATAAAGAAGGTTATTACATGACAAAGGGCCAATCCTTTAAAATGATATAACAATGATAAAGTATATATGTATGTAAAAATAGAGCCCCAAAATATGTGAAGCAAATATTAAAAGAATTGAAGGGAAAAAGGGACAATTTAACAATAACAGAGAATTTAACCCCACTTTCTACAATGGATAGAACAAGATAGAATATCAGCAAGGGAGTACAAGACCTAAACAACATTTCAAAGCAAGACCTATCAGGTATGTCTACAGCTCTCCACCCAACAATAGCAAAATACATATTATTCTCAGGCTTACATGGAATAGTCTCCAGCGTAGACCATATGTTAGGTAACAAAACAAGATTCAAGAAATTTAAATTGATTGAATCATACAAAGCATGTTCTTTGACAACAATAGAATAAAACTAGAAACTGATAAAAGGTGGATGTGGAAAATTCACAGGTATTTATTGTATTTTATTTGAAAAAAAATAAACTCAATAACTTAAACTTCTACCTTAAGAAACCTCAGTTTATCCACAATAGCCAAACTATATATTATATATATATAATATATAATATCTATATATAATATAGATATAATATATAATATCTTTATCCATTTGTCTGTTGATGGATATCTAGATATATAGATATCTATTGTGTATATTATATATATATGTACATATATTATGTATATATGTACACATATATGTGTGTGTATACACACACACACACAAAAATACGTATACAAGCTTACATATATACACTACACACAATGGAATATTATGCAGCTATCAAAAAGTGACCTCATGCCATTTCAATGACGTAGATAAAACTAGAAGAAATTATGCTAAAAGAAATAGGTCAATCAGAGAAAGACAGTTATCATATGGTCTCACTAATATGTGTAACTTAAGAAACAAAACAGAGGATCATAGGGAGAGAGAGGAAAATATTAAATAAGACAAAACCAGAGAGGGAGAAAAAACCATAAAAGGCTCTTAACCATAGGAAACAAACTGAATGTTGTAGGAGGGGAGGGAAGTGAAGGAATGGGGTAACTGGGTGATGAACACTGGGGGGGCATGTGATGTAATGAGCACTTGATGTTATATAAGACTGAAGAACCAGAGACCTATACTCTAAAACCAATAACACATTGTATTGTAATTAATTGAATTTAAAGAAAATGTTCAAAAAATAGATTTAAATTTTTTTTTTAAAAAGAAAAGAAACTAGAGGAGAATAAACCTAGCCCAAAGCAAGCAGAAGGAAGTAAATAATAAAATTTATGGTATGGATAAATAGGATAGAGATTAGGGATAAAACCAAATCAATTAAGCCAAAAGTTGGTTTTTAAAATTGGCAAGCATTTAGTTAGACCAAACAAACAAACAAAAAAAGACAAAGATTACTAAAATTAAGAACAAAAGTGGGACATTACTACTGATAATTATTAAATAAAAATAAAAATTCTATAACAAAGATATGCCAGAAATGTAGGTATTTAAATGACAACAGAGTAAGACCTAGAAACACACAAACAACCAAACTGATTAAAAAACAGAAGATCTGAATAGACTTATTATAGATAAAGAGACTAAACTGGTAATCAAACACCTCCCAACAATGACCCATAATCACAGGTGAATTCTGTAAAATATTTGAAGAAAAATGGCATTATTTCTCAAACTCTTCCAAAAAATACAATTGGAGAAAACACTTCCTAACTCATTTTATTAGATCTATAATAGCCTGATACCAAAGCCAGGCAAAGGCCACATAATAAAATTAAACTGCAGATCAATATCCCTTATGAATATAGATAAGAAAATCCTTAACAAAATACTAGCAAACTGTATCCAGCAGCATATTAAAAAGATTACATACAATGACTAAGTAAGATTTATCCCAGTAAACAGCAGGTGGTTAAACACTCAAAAATAATTTAATGTAATACATCACATAAAGAGAATGTAAGAGAGGAAAAAACACCATATGATCTCTGTAGACCCAGAAAAATTTTGGCAAAATCAAGTATCATTTTTATGACCAAAATATTCAGCAAAATAGCACTATAATGGAATTTCCTCATCTTGATAAAGGCCATTTATGAAAAACCCATAGCTAACTTCACATGAATAGTAAAAGATTGAGAGCTTTTCCACTACCAAAGGAACAAGCCAAGGATGCCTGCTTCCATCATTCTATTCAACATTTACTGAAATTTCTAGTCAGAGTGGCGAGGAAGAAAAACAAATAAAAGTCATCCAGCATAGAAGGAAGCAAAACTATCTCTATCCATAGATGACATGACCTCATAAATAGAAAACCATAAATAATCCACAGAAATACTTACTAGAGCCAAGAAATGAGTTCAACAAAGTTTCAAGATATAAGATACAAAAGCTCAGTTGTATTTCAATACACTTGGAATGAAGAATTCAAAAGTGAGAATATTAGAAACATTCCCATATATAATAGGATCACAAAATGAAATATAAGAAAACATTCCTATGTATGATAGCATCACAAAAAATAAAATACTTATGAGTAAATTTCACCATGGAAGTACAAAATCTCTCATTGAAAAACAAAAAATATTGTTGAAATCAGCTAAAGATGTAAATAAATTAAAAAAAGCCAGATTTTTGGATTGGAAAATATAATATTATTAAGAAGACAATATTTCTCCAAATGATCTACAGTTCCAATACCATCCTACCAAATTTCATCTTTTTTTCCTAGAAGTGGGTAAGTTCGCTACAAAATTTATATGTATTTGCAAGTAATTCAGAATAGCCAAAACAATATCCAAAATAATGAAAAGTTGGAGAATTCACAGTTCCTGATTTCAAGACTAACTCCAGAACTACTGAGATGATCATATAGTATTTTTTCCTCTCCTGTATTTTACTTATATGACATAATACAGTAATCAAAATAGCGTGGTACTGGAGCTCCTGGGTGGCTCAGTCTGTTCAGCATCTGCCTTTTTAGCTCAAGTCATGATCTTGGGATCCTGGGATGGAGCCCCACATCAGGCTTCCTGCTCAGCAAGGAGTGTGCTTCCACCTCTCTCTCTGCCCCTCCCCTCTGCTAGTATTATTTCTCTCTCTTTCTATCTCTCTCTCTTTCTCAAATAAATAAATAAATAAATAAGTGTGTGGTACTGGCATAAAAATAGATATACAGATCAATGGAACAGAATGAGAGTCCAAAAATAAATCCATATATGTATAGCTAAATTGATTTTCAGTGAGAGTGCCAGTACATCTCAATGGGGAAAGAATAATCTTTTTTAACAAATAATGCTGGAACAAGTGAATATAAACAAGAAAAAGAATGAGTTTGGACCCTAATTTTCACACCACATGCAAAAATTAACACAAAATGCATCAAAGACATAAAGGCATGACCTAAAAACTATATAGCTCTGAGAAAGAAACACATCTATAAATTTTCCAATGCTTGGGTTAGGCAGAGTTTTCTTAATATGACACCAGAAGCACAAATGACAAAAGAAAAAAATGGGTAACCTAAACTTAATGAAATTAAAAAAATAAACCTGGTGATTCACAGACCTGTACCCCTGGGGATAAAAATATATGTTTATAAAAAATAAAAAATTATATAAAAAAATATATATATATTCCTTGAAAGACATTAAGAACGCAAAAGGACAGCCCATGGAATAGAAGATCGTTTTTGCAAGTAATATATCTGATAAGGGTCTTGTATTCAGAATATGTAAAGAACTCTTGCAACTCAGCAACAAAAATCCCATACAACTGAAAAATCAGTAATCAACGGATATGAATAGATATTTCTCCAAAGATCTACAGATGGCCAGTAAGCACATGAAAAGATGTTCAACATCAAGAGTCATTAGGAAAATGCAAATTGAAACTGTGATGGGATACACTTCAAACCCACTAGAATGGCTATAAAAAATAAATAAAATGGATAATAACAAGTGTTACTGAAAAAAGTAGAGAAGGTAGAATCCTGGTACATTGCTGGTAGTGGTATAAAATGATGAAGTTACATTGAGGAACAATTTGACAGTTACTCCAAAATGTAAACAAGAGTTATGATGTGACCCAACAATTCCACTCCCAAGTCTAACAAAGAGAATTGAAAATATGCTTTTCTGACAAACATTGGTACATAAATGTTCATATCAAAATTATTCACCATATATAAAAGGTGGAAACAACACAAATTTCTACCAACTTGTCAATGGATAACAACATGTAGAATAACCATGAATGGAACATTATTCAACCAATGAAAGGGACAAAGTATTGATACATTCATGAGTTTATACCTTATGCTGTAAAAAGCCAGATACAAAGGCAATATGAGTCCATGAATATAAAACATCCAGAATAAATAGGAAATTCATGGACACCTAAAGTATATTACTGGTTAGAAGGGGAGAATTGGTAGTGACAGCTGAATGATGATGAATTTTCTTCTGGGGGTGATGAAATGTTCTACAATTAGATAGCAGTGATGGTTGGACATTATTGTGAATTTAGTAAAGATGACTGAATACTTTAAAATGGTTAAAATGGGATATAATATCTCAATTTTTAAGGATTAGAAAAAGATATCTAACAGAAATTTTGAAAATTAATCTAAGTTTAGAGAACGTATCTCATGTGCTTTCAAAGTAAACTGTAGTTACATGAAAACTCAATTCTTTCAGACTGTTTCTCTAAGATTTTTAGCATGTTATACTAGGGTTTTCCAGTATCTGTTTGTAGAATTAATTGGAGTGTTATCTTTCCTATTGCACTATATGCACCTTGAGGAGAACAATAATTTTTGTTCAATTTCATTTACTCTTTGCAACTAGCTTAGTCACTTACAATTTATTGCCCTATCAATAATACTTGTTAAATGACTTATTTATGTTCTGACTTGGAAGAAGGAAAATGATACACTATCATCAGCAGTACTTTGCCCAATTTTTGCCTTCTAGAAAATGATATTTTTTGTCATAGTTATGAAATTAATGGAGCAGCCCAAACATGTTAGGCTCATGGAGATTATTCAATTGATAAACATAACTAAAATCCAAGTTAATATTCTGGTACTTTACCTTATGTAATACGATCAGTTATTATCATTTTTGGTTTCAATACTAAATGCTTTGTGGCTCCTCAGATCCTAGAACAATGTAAAGGAGGAAAAGTGGTCCACTTTCTAGTCACAGAGACTTTCAAGCCTTGATGTCGTTGACATTGATGAACATCATATTTGACTCTTGCTTCCTAAAGGCAATTCTTAAAAGCTTGAGTCTGTTGAACTCAGTTCTAGCATCATTAGCATATATGGCACTTCATTGCAAGTGACAGAGTGGACTTCTCTTCAGAAACATTCTTATAGGAAAAAAAAAAAAGTATATTGGCTTCATTTTTGTAATTTCTTATGGCAACCAGAGTTAAACTCAAGTTTTAAGTAATAACCTAAAAGTAAAATTCATTTTCTTAATTCAGCCTTTGGTCTATGTTATTTTCAAACCTGTTCTGTATTAGAAAAATGTGTCATGCTTGCTATACAAATTTCTTTTCAAAATATAATGTGTTTGGTTTCTACTTTTCACTATATTTCTTTGCTAACATGTTATTATTTTATTTTACCATTCCTTTGGAATTGCCCACAGCTCTTTAATAATAATGCTGCTATTGGTTTTTGTGGTACTTGAAATAAAATCGTGCTATTGGTCTGTCTTGTCTGCAATTTCTCAATCAGCTTGTTTTCTTTCAGTGAGTCAGGTTCTTACTAAAACAAAAAGATGGCAAGAACCACTAATGTCTTGACTACTCCAGTCCCCTGAAAAATGTTTTTTCCATCATTCTCTTGAATTTCCATGCAGCCTGTACTGGTTTAAATCTATTTTTCACATGTTGTAGAGCTGTAATACACAGGAAATAATAATACAAAAAACTGACTCCAAAACTACCACCAGAAATTTTTGTTGTTTTGAAACTTACTATAAGCGGTAAGTATAACAGAATTCCAAATAACTTATCAATGTCATTATTGGAAAAAGCAGATTTCTTTTTCAGTGATGTTAGAACTCAATTTTTTTGACAAAGTGTTTGGTAGAAGATAAATAGCAGACTAAAAACTACCTGATCAAGTAACTTTCAAGGAACTTTTCAAACTTGAAATTCTATTATTCTCTCAACTTCATAATTTTTATACTGACCCTCAGAAACAAAATGAGTATTTAAGGAGCAAACTAACTGAAAAATGCACATCTTTTCAGCTAGTTGTCCAAGAGTGATTTGAAGGCACTCCACAATTAATGAAAGAACTAGCATAATTTGTCTGTCAACCACTTTCAGAATGGAGGGCTTGCTGAATCTCGTTGTATCCAAGCTACTATAAGAGAGAATTTGCTCAGAACTTCATATTTATTATTTTGTAATTTTTAGGCTCAAATATTTGCTATTGTTTCACCTTTCTTTTCACATAGAAAATATAGGGTTTTATTTTCATAAGACTAAACTAATGTGTCACATTAGAGTCACTCTTTTAAAAATTAACCCATCGTGATGCATTGAAGACTTGAAGAATTTATAAAGATTACAATGAATAGCCATAGCTACTGCCCAGTTTAATACATAAAATATTGCTTGCTAACAGCTCCTTTCTCATGGAAACATGAAATCTCTCTCTTGAATTTCCAACTTTTTGTCCTATTTTTGTAGCCTGAGGTAGCACAGAAAAACTCAACAATCTCTTCTGCAAAACACCCCCCATCAAATATTTCAATGAATTACCTCCTTCCCAGTGTCACTTCTAGCCTTGACTTTAATCTTTATTTTCCAGTCCTGATATATCTCTTCCTAGAAGACAGACTCTTTTGCCTTTGTGTGTTCTCAGTAGAATATTCTCCAATGTGTCACTTCCAGTTTTAAAGGGTAGATTTCTTAGGCTGAGCCCTAACATTCTCCCAGGATATCACATCTCTACCAGGGGTCCATTCCTGTCTAAATCGAAAATCTTTTTTCGTTAGTATTCCCACCAGCAGTGGTACCTGCTCCATCTAACAGTGATAGTGAAGGAAAGAAGGAAGGAAGGAGAGAAAATTTCCTTCACTGAAGGTTTTGAGTGAAAAGATCAAATGATGAATTCTATTTCAACAAGATTTGAAAGAAAGAGTGGGTCTCCTAGAGGCTCCAAGAGGAAAAAAAAAAAAAAAAAAAGATGTAGGGGGAAGAAAAGACAAGGCAAAAAAAAAGGAACCGAGATCAGGGAACAGCTTCCTTTTAACCTGGAAGTATAGAGAACACTACATACCCAAAAGTCATTTCTACCAGTGAACTTTTCAGTTACTTATACATTTTGCTTAAGCTCCTTTTGGCTGTGTTTCTTTTATTTGCAATACAAAGAGGCATGACTGGTAACATTTACTTTCCCAAAACGGATGTCAAATTGCACCAGAGTCTCTAAAATCAATTATTTCCAGTTTAAAACACGAGGATGATGTTTGTGCGTCTTTGGCGTTATTTCTTTTTCCAGTCCTTACCCTTCATGTAAGGGTACTTACTTAAGCAACTCTCTCCCCCACTGTTGTAGGTTACATAAGAGTAGGAAGCATTATTTGTTCTGTTGACCCTTATATGTCTAACACAGTGTCAGGTACTCAGTTGACACAGCACAAATATTTAGATAATACATACATACATACATATATGTACATACACACATACATGCATAGAAATAATTCAATGAACTTTCTATCAACTCTCCCATTTTCTACCATTCTTCAGAATTCAGTAGCATATTCTTTAGGCACTCATTCACAACATTTTGTATTATTCTAACGAGTTTCATCTTTTGATCATGTAGTTTCCTGAAATATTCTCCCTTCTCATGACATCTTGGATTATTAATTTTCCTGTCTAAGAAATGTTCATTGTATGTAAATAATCAGCTGAGCTCAGAGAGATGCTTCTCCAATTCTTTAACCTTGGGAAATGTCCTTGGTAATGTGTGGTGAGGGTGCTCATCACATTTGAGGGAACAGATATGCTACCTCCACACTCATACCCTTCAGTCTCTTTGAAGGTTTATGCTGTTATGCTTTCTGTTACATCTCAAGATAAATGAAAAATTTCCTGTGATGGTTTACTCCCCTTTAAACAAAAAACCAGGATCTTTTTAGTTACTTTGGAGATTTAAGTTACTTTGGAGATTTAGTTACTTTGGAGATTTAAGATTATGTGTCTTCTCCCTAGGTGTTAGAGCTACAAAGCTAAGAATTACCAAAATTAACAATATTGTTAAACACCAGAATTATTACTCAACATCATATAAACAATAGAGGAGAGGGAGTTGGGGGGATGGGGTAACTGGGTGATGGACATTGGGAGGGTATGTGTTGTAAAGAGCACTGGGTATAATCTAAGACTGAGGAATGACACACCTGCACTTTGAATCAACTAATGCGTCATATGTTAATTTAAAAATTAATTAATTAGTTAATTAAAAAAACAATGGAAGAGCAGACATAGAGATTTCCCTCCAATTTAGGTACTATTTAAGAAGCATTAGACCTCTGCAGAAGCTTCTGCGGAAACTTTTATTTTGTCTATTTGTTATTAAAAATTCATAGATAAATGCAGATGAAAATGACTCATTTACCTTTTTTCAGCCATGCCAAAATTAGCCAAATGGCTTTTGAAGCTGGTAATTTCTAGTTGCTCTTTGCAATGAAAAAGTGCTACCAGTTTGCAGAGGGGGAGGCATTACAGTGGTATCCAATAATGAAGTCGAACAATAACTTACATACAAGTGATGCGTTTGTTACCCTCTGTGCAAAAGTTAAGCCATTTGTAAATATAGTAAGCAATTTGTAAATAGAGACTCACATTGAGTTTGTTCTTAAGAAATTTAAAAATCCATGCTAATTAAAAAAAATGCATAGTATCTATAATTAGGGAAAATAATAGTAATGATAATGATAATGACAGTAGCTAGAGAGCACTTACAATCTTTTTTTTTTTTTTTTTTTTTTAGTTTTCCAACTGTTCCAGGAATGCTTGTAAGTGCTTTATACAAATTCATTTAATTTAACCCTCCCGAATACCATTTGAGGCAGGTAGTATGACCATATTAGTTGAGAACTGAGGAATATATTGCACAGATTAGGCAGTAAACCGCAAGTATTGAGCGTCAGAGATGACACCTGAGCACAGCATGCTGGACAAACCACAGAGGATCAGATGCTTTCATGTAATATTTTATAATTTGGGTTTTCATTTTCTTTCTAGTGAACCATTATTTTAAAATATATTAAAATTTTTAAGCAAAGAGATATTTGTTACCTTGTTGGCTATTTCTAGATGTTTCTTTTTAATTTTACCTCTAAAATATTTTGCTCAGAGAATGCAGCCTTCTGTTATATAAGTTGTTCTGCCTTTAATTGTGATCTATTACATGAAAATTTCAAATAGTCTTCCATGAGTGTTTGAAAAAATTGTATTATTGTCTTAAAAATACAGCTCTGTCTCTCTCCCTCTCTCTGCACCTATAGATTGAATATCTAAATATATACACTATATATATATATAAATCAAGTTGTTTTTTATTTTTACTATTTCTCTTTATTTTGATTTTAATATCCTCATCAAATACATTTAAAATGAAGTATCCAAGGGCTCCAACATTTACAGATTAGTAAACTTCTCCTTATATTTCTACCAGCTTAGTTTTATATAATTCCATACTATATTTTAAGTGCATAAGGTTTCATGATTTTACTTTTATAAATGTAAAATATTTTTAACTTGTTTCAAATATCATTTTCTTTTCTGCTATCACAATTGGTTTCATAACACCAGTGCAATTCTTATTTGTTTTGTTTTGGTGGTTGTTCTTAAAATTTGCCATAAATACTTTCCCCATTATTTTATTATCATATTTTTAACTGTCTCTCTCTCAAACAGCATTTACTAGATTTGGGATTGTTGTTAATTTGACTTCTTTCTTTCTTTCTTTCTTTCTTTCTTTCTTTCTTTCTTTTTTCACCTTTTACCTTTTCTTTTATTTATTTATTTATTTATTTGGCCTGGTGCTAGGGCCTTTGTTTTATAATAAAGAAATATGTTGTGTTTGTGTTTATGGTATGTATTAACTGAATTAGAATTACTTCGCTTGAGGTCCCCAGACAGGAGAGCCAGAAGCAAAGGATTATATGCTTCTGCTACATTAGAAAGTATGATCCCAGGGAGAAGCAGTGAGGTCAAATGGAGGGAGAACTAGTAGAGAATGTGTTATTGAGCTAGCTAGTAACAAAGTAAAACTGAGGATTGACCTTCAGAATTACTCTCCCAGAAATTATAGGATTTGGAACTATACGGTCTAAGGAGACAGAAGTGAAAATTTATCTACTCACTCTTGATACAACGCTACTCAGAATTTTAGCTGATGGGGCATTACTTCCCCATAGCCCTCCTCCCCACCACTCCACATTCTGGTTGGACATAGATGGGAATTGACCACTTATTTTTTTATTTATTTAAATTAAATTTATTTATTTTCAGCATAACAGTATTCATTATTTTTTCACACACCCCCCCCAGTGCTCCATGCTATCCGTGCCCTCAATAATACCCACCACCTGGTACCCTGACCACTTATGTGAAAGAGACAAAAGGTGGGATGAGGAGGCATGAAAGGGGCACAAAGCAATGGCATTGCAGTGATAAACTATGAGAAGTTGGTTAAAGTAGAAGTTGTAGGGGGTGCCTGGGTGGCTCAGTGGGTTAAAGCCTCTGCCTTCGGCTCAGGTCATGATCCCGGGGTCCTGGGATCGAGCCCCACATTGGGCTCTCTGCTCGGCGGGGAGCCTGCTTCCCCTGCTCTCTCTCTGCCTGCTGCTCTGCCTACTTATCATCTCTATCTGTGTCAAATAAATAAAATCTTTAAAAAAAAAAAAAAAGAAGTTGTAGAAGTTGATCAAAGTTTACTCAAAGCTGGCCATCACAGATGACCTATAGAAGTTGGTCAAAGTCTACTCAGAGCTGGTCATCACAGAGGGGGCCGAGGAGAAGAGCAGGTGGGTGTGAGGAGGTAAATTAATGATGCATAAGAGGTTTTTCAGACAGTCTTCCTCCTGACATCTAATTGGGTTTCTTTATTTCATTTTACTACATTGAATTCCTTTATTCATTTCTTTCCCTAGTTTAAGGCATTATGCATCACATGCAGATATATATGTTTATATTATAATTTTTGAAGGATACTTCCAATTAGTACCTATTTAGAAAATAAACATTACATACATTCACCATTCTTGCACCCTACATGTGCCATCTCCATTAGTCATCCCCTATGCTAACATTCTCAGGGTTTAATTTAATAGAAACAAAATTTTTGCAATATTCCTAGATTGTTACACACAACTGTGTTACATACTTCTTTTCTGATTTTTTGGGGGGAAAATCTATCTACTCTTTAATTCCACCCATCAGTTGGGCTTTCTAATTGCTTTACTTGCTTTATTTTAACTGGAAAATAAACTTTAAAGCAAACTCTCTAATAGCAGCTGCTTGATATACAGTGGGAAGGGTAAAGAGAGGAGTGGTTCATCTGTTCTGGTAATCACCTTGATGAATGGCCAGGTGGCCTCTCTCCCTTGCTTAGCCTCCATTCACTCTGATCCTAAGGGTCTTCTAGACTGTTACAACCTTAGTAGAGATCTCAATGTTGGGGCACTGGTTTCTGATGTTTATTTTATTGTCTTCACAGTGCTTTTCAATTTTCTTTCTAAGTTCCAGAGATTCCTCAAAATACCTGGTTCTCTGATGTTACTCTTGAGTTTTTCTGGTGCTCACTTTGAAGATGCACACGTATAAATACAGTTATTTTTTCCAGTGCCCCCGCCCCTCCCCCAGCACACACTTCTCCCTCTTCCTCTCTTCCATCCTGTTTGGTTTCCTGGATTTTTCTCACTTTATAAGATTTTGAAAACTAGCACAGTAGAGTTGTGTACTCAGTCTACCCTTCTATCCAATCTGCAGTACACTTTTTAATTAATTATGCACCTTTGTGACTCTTAGTTTTCAATAAAGCATTTGCAAAAAAAAAAAAGAAATGAGTTTGTGTATCTGAGTTTATTTAGTGGGTAATCTTTTTTCATCTTAAATGCTGTTGACTTTAGCATGTTGCCTTCCATCCTTCAGTTGACTCAGTTTCTGAACCAGAATAATACTTAATTAAAGTAACACATTAATAAACAACTGTCTTCAAATCTATCATTCTAAATGATGGGACTTGATAAACTGCATATTATCATGAACATAAACATTAAAACTTTTTAAGATATAAACTGTTTATATTAGTTTAATCTAGGAAATATGTCACAAGTAATTATATATATATATATATATATATATATATATATATATATATATATATCATTCTGTGTTAATAGTGCTACTGATTATATGGTCTTAGAATTTAATACCAGTTGCAATTTTTGTCACACCTGTGACTGCATGTGTATCCATGTATATATGCATAGGTACACATTTAATCTCTATACATTATTTCATTAATAAGGGCTACATTCAAGAATATTTAACATTTGAGGAAAATACAAATAAAAATATGAAAAGAGCTAATGTAGTTATTTGTACAACCTACATATAAAATTAGAGCATGGTTCAGGGATCTAATGTGATCTTGTAGTCCATTACATGATATAATTGGCTTAATATTATAAAGTCTCTCAAATTTTGAAAATTAAAAGTTACCTTAAAGCATATGATAATAAATTGTTCAAATAACATATGGCACTAACCAAATTGATTCTAAATGGCCACCTGTTCCTAATACCTATAATTTCCCAACAGATAATTATTGGCTACCTGCTGCTCAGTGCTGTGTTAGACATTAAAAGTATGAAGATGAATAAAAGAACAAAACATCAACCTAGAATGATTCGTGTTGCATTTCTCAAAACATTTAGTAGGATAAGGAACAAGAGTAACAGTATTTTTTTTTTTGTTAAACATTGGGTTTCATGATTGAAATAAAATAAATCAAATATATACCATGCTCATAAATTTAAAGAATTCATATTGTAAAATGTCCATACTACTCAAAACAATCTGCAAATGCAATGCAATCTCTATGAAAATGCCAGTGGCGTTTTTCACAGAACTAGGGCGAATAATCCTCAGATTTGTATGCAACCACAGGAGACTCTGAATAGCCAAAGAAATCTTAAGAAAAACAAAGCTGTAGGTATCACACTCCCTAACTTCAAACCACACTGCAAAGCTGTAGTAATCAAAACAGAATGGTACTAACACAAAAAGAGACACAAAGAGCGAAGGAACAAAGTAGATAGTCCAGAAATACACCCATACTTACATGGTCAATTAATCTTCAACAAAGGAGGCAAGAATATACAATGGTAATAAGACAGGTCTCTTCAGCAGATGATTGGGGAAACTGGACCAGTTTCTTGAACCAAACACAAAAATAAACTCAAAATGGATCAAAGACTTAAAAATAAGACAGTGAGGCAGCAATCTATTGGACATTGGTTTGAGCATTATTTTCTTAGGTCTGTCTCCTCAGATCAGAGCAACAAAAGCAAAAATAAATGGGACTACATCAAAATAAAAAACTTTTGCACAGTGAAGGAAACAATCAACAAAATGAAAAAGCAACCCACTAAATCAGAGATGTTTGCAATTGATAGAACTGATAAATGGTTAATATGCCAAATACATAAAGAGCAACTTACACAGCTCAATATCAAAAACGAACAATCCAATTAACAAATGGACAGAGTTGTCAAATAGACATTTCTCCAAAGAAGACATACAGATGGCCACCAGACACTTGAGTTACTCAACATCACCCATCTAGGGAATGAAAATCAAAAGCACAATGAGATATCACCTCACACCTGTCAGAATGGCTAGTATCAAAAAGATGAAAAATAAAAAATGTTGACAAGGATGTAGAGTAAAGGGGAACCTCATTGCACTATTGATAGAAATGCAAAATGGTGCAGCCACCATGAAAAACAGTGTGAAATTTCCTCAATAAATTAAAAATACAACCACCATATGATCCAGCAATTCCACTTCTGAGTATTACCTAAAGAAATTGAAAAACATGAAATCAAAATGATATGTGTACCCCATGTTCACTATAGCACTTTTTTTTTTTTTGCAACAGCCAAGATGTGGAAACAACCTAAATGTCCACTGATAGATGAATGGGTGAAGAAGGCGCAAAATACACATACAATGCAATTATTACTTAGCCATAAAAAAAGAATGAAATCTTACTGTTTGTAACAACATGGACAAACAACAGGACAAATGAAACAGAAAAGAAATAGATTCATAGAAAACAAACTGATGGTTGCCAGAGATGAGAGTGGGGATGGACAAAATAGGCAAAAGGAATTAAAAGTAACAAATTTCTAGTTATAAAATAAGACACAAGATACAATGTATAGCCTAGGGAATATATTCAGTAATACTATAATAACATTTTATAGTGGCAGATGATAGCCATCTGTAGTGGTGGTCACTGCATAATGTATATAAATGTTGGATCACTGTGTTGTACACCGGAAACTAATATACTATTATATGTCAACTATACTTCAATATAAAAAGAACTTCAGATTAATTAATAGATCTCTATAACTAGGTTTCCAACTGGGTTCAGGAAACTTGGAGGTCCGTGAAGATGAGAATGGATATTGTCCAGATTACTCAGACATTTCCTTACAGAAATTGCAGTGTTACTCTCAATATCCTCAGTAAGACGGCAAAGACTAACTAAAGGATTAATGTTTCTTTGCTTTTGTCGGAAATGTATTAACTCAGTCCTTACTCAGTTTAGAATAGTGGTAAAGTGTATAAGCTTTGACACTGAACAAAATTTGAATTCTGGTCTCATTAGTTACACTGCATATATATGATTCAGCGTAAAATAACCACCTACCTTTGGGGGTTGGATGTGGTGTTTGTTAACAAATCTAGTACGTATGTTTATATAGTGTACAAATTTAAATAAAATTGATTTGAGCTGAATACCCCGGTAGGTAGATTTATATCATCATAATCTATTAGGTTAAAATGTGGATGCTCTAAAACAAACAAACACAATGAAACCCCATGGGCTCATAAAAATATAATGAGAAATACATTATGTGGTGATAAGAGATAATACTTCATGCAAATGTGGCATTACATATCTCTTTGTGTTTAGGAATTAGCTTGTCAGCTATGCAAATGCTAGTCATTATTTCTTAACATACTCTGATCCTTAAACAGCACACAGAAGCAGGTGCTATATTTCACTCATTTAGTACATTATAGTATTGTAATTTTTTAGATAAAACTAAAAAGAACTAGATTGCACTACCATCTTTAATCAATGTTCAGAACAAATATATGGCAGAGAATTATTAATCAGTACTTCAAGCATACTCTGTCCAGAGGGCAATAGATTATTTAGCACCATGTCAAATCACATAAGCTAATTCAGATGTGATAAATTACAATAAAAAGGCATGATGGTATTTTATCCCTGAATTCTAACAATGAGCATAAAGTGATGCTAACTATAATCAATCAGACACATTTATTAGCATGATAACCCACTAATTACCTTGTATTGGCTATCAAACAGGTAACAGCATATGATTATAAACCAGATATAGACATTACTTAAGCATGTGGGCTCATTTATTTTAGGAATACTAAGTACAGAGATAATTATAGCAATACTAATTTGTTAATTAAGTGTGGTCAAATTCACAACTATTGACAGTTACTGGCTGCTTCATTTTGCACCCCCCCCCCAAGTTTTAAATGAAAAGTACATTAAAAACTTACAATTTTCTCAAATTCATTTGTCAGTGAATTAAGCCTTCACCTAATAAAAATGTGTATTTGGCTTCAGGCATGAAATTTCCCAGATAGTCAAACACAAATCTGCCCAATCGATGCCAATAATTTTCTAAGTATTTTGAAAATTAATATTTATAAAGGACGAAAGGTTACTTGCTTAACTTTGCAATTAAATGACTATTTTCTCTTCATAAGTAGAAATTAATGAATCAATGTTTATGCAATTGTCTGCTTGCCAATTAAACACTTATCTTAGAATTCATAAATGTCCTTGTTCTTTAAGGAATTAGCAACAGAGAATTCTTTCTTTTTTTTTTCCTTTTTATAAACCTTCTTTTGTATACTTCTTCCATATTCTTCATACTTAACTATTTTCTCTTGTCTTCTTTGTTTTTTACTCCTTGCTCTTTCCTTTCTTCTCTCCCCTAAACACCCACCTGGGCTGCTGTTGAGCAAGGTGGGAAGCAGTAGCAGAAGACATAGCTGAGGCATGGGAGGGACGCAGTGTTCAGAAGACCTGATCACCTTAGTTTGAAACATTTTGAAGCCAAGAAGGAGGATTTTCCCTGGCCCATCATCTAGGGACTTTAAAAAAAATTTTTTTTTTCCATTAGGTTTCTTTTCCAAATGAATAGAAGATAACATTGTCCATGACAATGACCAATGTTCACATAGCTCATTGTCATTGGCAATAACACCCAGTCAGGGCCAGAGACTGGAGAGCTAGAGGGATTAAGAAGGGCAAGCTGTACACGTGTGCTTTTAACCCTAAGTTGAGATAATGGTTGTGGATCCAGAAAAGACAGGGAAGATATTGAGAATATAAAGAAGAGAGACACTGTAGAACTCAACAATAGGTTGGAGAAAGGACAGAAATGAGTCACAGATTGGAAATGGAATAAATGCACATTTATGCATTCTTCCCCTTCTGTTTTTTTAAAAAGCACATATATCACCTGATGGTTATCTGAACGAGAGCCCTGCTGAAGAAGATGACAATCAGACTAAGCCAAGCAGACAAGTAACATCGCTATAGGGAACAGTCCTAGAAACAGGTTTTATGATTTAGCATAGATATGTCTTTTTTCTTAAAAGAAACAATCTTGGCTTATATTTTATTCATAGAAGCCATTCTTTACTCTATTGCCTTGAGTGATTTTGGCTGTGTGTAGATGTGAGTATAGTTGCTTTAAATTCACCTGTGCCCTTGAACAGCAGCCTGTAGTACATTCAACATTGTTACCCTGACTGCTGCTTTTCTGCCTTCTCTGGGAGCCCGTATCTCCTCTTTTCAGACAATTGTGTTCTGATGCTATTACTGAATTAACACTTTGCTTAAATACACACACACACACACACACACACACACACACACACACACACACACCTTGGGGAAAATGTTTAAAACTCAAGAGCAGAAAGAAGGCATATTCTCTGTGAAGAGCATTCAAAGTATCTAAAATACCCTGCTTCGCCTAGTTGCAGGGGAGATGCAAGGATTTATTAATAATGAGTGGAAATGACACATATTAAAAAGAAAGTGAAAGGATATATTTTCTTTCAGACAGAAATAGTAAGCATAATGTTCCCGAATCTGCCTCCCATATTAAAGAATATTTTGCCTGTCTAAAATTTAATGTTCATTTGTACACTAAATTTAAAGACATAATGATACATTCCTAAAAAGAATTTCAGCTATGCTTTCTAACCCTGTCTGCACATTGGAATCCTCTAGAGAGCTTTGAAAATACTGAAACCTGAATTCCACCCTGAGAAATTCTGATTTTTAAAATTCCCTCTGGTCAATCTCATGAATAGCCGCAGTAGAGAATCACTGTATTAGGGTCTGCCTGTGACTGAAAAATAATTCTCTTCTCCAGATCTACCTAACTATATAATAGGTCATTGGAGGAAAGTTCCTCCTGAATTTTAGAAGTGATCAACCTCATTCAGTTTATAATTCTATCACAGAATGATCTTGGTTAGGAGTTAGTCTTGGCCACCCCAGATTTGAGAAAAGGTAGTCTCTGAAGATGAGAAGAGGGATTTTGAGAGGTATCTGGGCGGCTCAGTCGGTTAAGCATCTGACCCTTGATTTGGGCTCAGGACATGACCTCAGCATTGTGAAATCAAGCCCTGCACTGAGCTTCACACTGGGCATGGAGCCTGCTTAGGATTCCCATGCTCCCTCTACCTCTGCCCCCTGCCCCACCATGAGTCCCTCTATACACCTGTGCACATGTACATGCTGTCCCTTTCTCTCTCTTTTATAAGAAAGAAAGGGAAAGAAAGAAAGAAAGAAAGGAAGGAAGAAAGAAAGAAAGAAAGAAAGAAAGAAAGAAAGAAAGAAAGAAATGAATGAATGAATGGGGGTATTCAAATCAGAGATGCAGTTGACATCTGCAGTGAAATGTTAGCTCAGCCATTTACCTGTTGAGATACTTAAGAAAAGACAAATCTCTTATGATATCAATTTCCTCATCTATAAAGTAGAGGTGATTAAAAGTGTATTCAACAACCCAAAGATTGCTCAAATTAAATGGAAGCTAATATATTTATGACTCAGCACACAGGAAATATTCAGTGTGTATTTCCTCCTCCTTTATAACTGAGTCATAACCTTTCATATAATCTGTTGCTCCTTTAGTATGATATAGAAAGAATCAAGTGAAGGTGATAAAAATCAAGTTCGTCTCTGTACTACTTTGGCAATATCTGTGTAAAGTCTAGGGAAAAGAAGGGCACCTGGGTGGCTCAGTCAGTTAAGTATCTGCCTTCTGCTCAGGTCATGATCCCTGGGTCCTGGCATTGAGCCCCACATCAGGCTCCCTACTCAGCAGGGTGTCTGCTTCTCCCTCTCCCTCTTCCCCTTCCCAAACCCACTCTAGCTCCCTCTCAATTTAATAAGCAAAAATCTTAATAAAAAAAAAAAAAAAGACTGGAGTAAAGGCTGGCACTTTTATGTTTAAGGGTGGGAAATGATTTTTTTTTTTTTAAACACACAAATCAAAATGTTTTTGTCTTGATAATTACCATTCAACTTAAAATCCCGAGCTGTGAGAGCTATGAAGTTTTTCCAGAGACACTGTTGCTGCTGAAAAACATTCATAAGCATACATGTGAAATTGTTTTCCAGAATTTAGGGCACATGGGCAGGATGTCAATATAATGCAATTGTAGGGTGCTAGGAATACAAACCAGAGAAACACAAGCAACTTTTTGACTCTTCAGTTTACCTTTTAAAGAAAGATAGATTTTGATCAAGTAATCCCATAGGTCACTGGAACAAATAAAATGCCACAGATAGGAGGGAATCAAATGTGGATAGCAGCAGACTTTTGAGAGGTAACAAAGTTGCCTAGGCAAGAGAGATGTAGTTACCCTGGACTAGGGTGGGGTGATGGAGAGGGTGAACAGTTGATTTGCATAAAGTATGCAGGAAAGAGATCCAACAAGATGTGCATAGAGAGAGGATTTATGTATGTACTATTTCAGGGGTTAAGTCAACGGGATTTGAAGGTGAACCTTGCCTGTGATACTGGCGTATCTGACTTGAGTAGCCAGACGAAGGATGCTACTATTCAGTAAAATTGTATGTACAAAATAAATTTTTCATTTGGAGTGGAAGATCATGTTCTTTGTACACACTGAGTTTGTGTGTATCCCTTGGGGTATCCAAAAGGAGAAGCCAGGTAATCAGTTGGAGAAATCTTCAGCCCCACGGAGGAGAGATGTGGGAAGCAGGTAGACATCTATGGATGGTAAGGGGGCAAATGAGGTTGTGAATGAGGGAGATCATAGTCAGAACAGACAGGAAGAAGAGTGCACGTGCTCTTACTGAGGGCTGCCTGTGCTGACACTGACTGCCCGTCACGCTAATGCTTTGCATAAAATACCTAACCCACAGGTCCTCTTCCTTAGAAGCTGTTCAGAGGTGAAAGCAAAGCTGCTCGTCAAAGAACTGTTTCTTGCATATACCTGGAAGTCCCAGTAGGAAAAGCCAGCATTTCCGAGCGGCCCTTTGATACAGTCATTGTGAAGAATGATCAAGTAGAAATACCAGATTGAGAACTTTGAAGATTGTTTTGCCAATTCAGTTTAGAATCCAGTCCAGAATCCTGAGACTGTTCTGAGTCCCCAAAGAAATAGTCACCCATGGAGCTTTTGCCAAAATAGTCTCCATTAAAAAATAACTTTCATGTTTGTCAGCTGCAGTCTGTAATCTAAAATTTAATTAGGGGTCCTCAATCTTTTCTAAATCTCCAATAATCTTAGCAGCTTTAAAAGCATTTGAGAATTACTAGTTCTGCCCATCTTACTGAATGGAAAAGAGTAAGAAAGCAATGATGAAGGCTTTTTCCTATGTTAAGCAACTCCCTTTCTTCCACAATGCAGAAAACACCAGCTCATTACTTAAAATTCTGTTTCTATCCACCTTAGGCGGCGTGGCTGAATTCGAGGACAGTGAGTCAATTTAAAACTCCAACAAGTAAAATGTAGTCCGCCATTTCTTAAATTTAATCTTACCACTCAGGGTCAAGAGTGCTTTGATAATTTGGATTCCAAACAGAGTGCAGGAAGCAATTAAGAGAAGGCGCTGCTGTGAGTCCTGCACCACACTCAGAATTGAAAAGATCTAGGTTTCCATTCCGCCCAGCCAGCCCACAGTCTGTGAACTGAGTGTTCTGGGGCAACAGACGCATTTCTCCACTTCCCTACCCCCGTGCCTTCCTCATAAGGACTTGGCCTTTTCTGTTGTTTTTGTCATCGCTGGAGTTTTAAGCTTTAATTGTGAAATATTGCAGACATTCAGGTGAGAAGTAAAGTGTCATAATGAACATCAAGTTTCATTGTGTTAAATTAGGAAATAATTACTTTTGATTTTTTTTAATTTTTAAAGAAATTAAACATTAAAGAGAGAGTCGAGGTCACCTTGCTACTCTTCCTGTGTATCAGTTCATTTCCTTCTTCCTCCAAACTAATCGCTCTTGAAAATTCAGTGCACATAAAAGAAAAGCTTTTTTTGGTTTGTTTGTTTTGCTTTTTAGTTGAAGACCCTTACCCATGATTTTAGAGGAAAGGAGTCAAAGACTATGCTAAATCTATAGGCACTGGTCCTGTATGTTAAAACTATAACAATTTTTATACATGCTTTTGATACTTCCATTGCATAACTGTGTATCCATGAACACATGTAGCATTTTATTTTTTGTTCCCTTCATTTAAATAGTGTTTTGCTACATATAATATTGGATGCCTTACTTTTTTCAGTATCTTGTTTTTTGTTTTTTGTTTTTTAAGATTTATTTATTTATTTATTTGACAGACAGGTCCCAAGTAGGCAGAGGCAGGCAGAGAGAGAGAGGAGGAAGCAGGCTCCCTTCCGAGCAGAGAGCCCGATGTGGGGCTCAATCCCAGGACCCCGGGATCATGACCTGAGCCGAAGGAAGGGGCTTTAACCCACTGAGCCACACAGGCGCTCCAGTATCTTGTTTTTGAATATTATCTCTGTTGGTAGAGCTAACTAACTCATTCCAACTGGTACACAGAGATGGGGTTCACGATCCCCAACCCCAAAATGCGGTATCTTGGACGACTGAAAAATTTAAGTTGAAGGAGTCTGAGAAGCAGAAGCAGGAAGATCACTCCGATCTCCATCTCCCCTCCTCTCCTGCAGCAGGTCATCGAACTCTCATGTAAGAGGCGCCTTCCCTATATCCATAGTAAAGGAGCATCTTTGTTTCCAAAGACCAGGGGATACCAGCTGGATCTGAACAAACAGGCTGCTTACTACACCTATCTCATACACTTTGACCTACCACATTTCTCTACAACTGTCCAATTTTCATCAATCCTAGCATAAAAATGCTCAGGTTTAAGTGAGGCTTTGTTTCCTTATGAAGGCTCCTGGGTCACGTAAAACCTATATTAAATAACTCTGCATGGGTGGCACTAGGGTGGCTCAGTGGGTTAAGCCTCTGCCCTCAGCCCACGTCATGATCCCAGGTTCCTGGGTTTGAGCCCCACATTGGGTTCTCTCTTCGGAAGGGAGCCTGCTTCACCCTCTCTCTCTGCCTGCCTCTCTGCCTACTTGTGAACTCTGTCTGTCAAATAAATAAATAAAATCTTTAAATAAATAAATAAATAAATAAATAAATAATTCTGCATGCTTTTCTCCTGTTAGTCTCCTTTTTTAGGTTTAATTTTCAGAACCAGCCGGAAACCTAAGAGAGTCAGGAAAATGTTTTCTTCCCCCACAGTAGTATTCCATTTTCAATTATACCACAATGTCCTTTTCCATGTTTCCCTGGATGAATGCTAGGTTGCTGATAATTTTATTATTATAAATAATGAAGCAGTGAGCACTATTGTTCTGCAACATGCCTTCTTGTGTTCATATGGGAAAGTTGTATATGTAGAATATTTAACTTTTGATATAGATTATAAAATTGTTAATCTTTACCACCACCTTGCATCATTGCTCTCTGAAGTGGTTGTAAAACTGGTAACAGTAAGAGTGCTTTTTTTTTTTCATTTTTTTACCAAAATCTTTTTTTCAAATGGTGGCACAATTTTATCTCAGAATTTCACAGCTATTTTTCCAGGAAAAGTTTGGTGCTACCAACATTGTTGCTGTCATCCTCTCTATAAAGACCACCAGCTCTGTAATTCCTTTTGTATGAACAATTCTTAAATACCTATGTACAATGGAATGGACTAAATACAGTAGTCTAAGGTAGTCTAATATACAACTGTATGAAAATAAAAGTAAAATCTTTATTTCATTCACTATATATTAGCTAGTGACGATGAAAGTAATTATAATTCTTATTCAATAATAAAGAAATAAAGGGATTATGCAAGCATAGATGAGAACATACCAGATTCGTCATGCACAAAATTCTTCCCATGCTTGAGTCAGGTACGTGGCATCTCAGCGACCAGAGAACTAGGAAAGTAAACAAATTCTCAAACCATTCTTTACCTCCTTCTATCTCCTTTTAAAAAATCCCTTCATTTCATATAATTTTAGAATTAAAAAGACTATGTTACTAATTTTGCCCAAGCTCCTTCTTGATAGCTGAAAAATGAATTTTCAAAATATGAGACCCAAAGAGGTAAAATGCTTTGATGAAGTCATATTACAACCTTTAACTTTGAGCATCTTTTACCTGACTTTTTGGCAACCAAGGGCCCTGAAGTGTGGTACCTTGGCAAAACATGCTAACCCTCTTGTCCAGAACAGTTGAAGCGATCAAGATTTCACTGCTCCACTTACTACTCTAAGATCTCCACTATTGTTTAACTATTATTTCAGGACTTTTCTCCTTGCTGAACAATCTGGTAAACTAATTAGCCATTTACTAACAGTGGTTTCATGCCCCCTCCACCCTAGAATATATTTGCCCCAGAAAGAATTTTTTATTCAGTTTCTTTTTGTAGTCTCTCAAAATACTATTCTATAGGCATCAAACTAAGCTTCTTAAATTTAGGGGGAAAACAAATAATCTTAGAAGGTTTTGTTTTGTTTTGATTTGTTTTGTTTTGTTTTGTTTTGATTCACTTGGGCATCTTTAAGAAAACTCCTCTACCATCACCCACCACCCTGTAAAGGCCTAAGACAATCACACTCACCATTTAAATTCAAAGACACAAACACCTCGTGCTAATGCAGCTAAAGCAAATACATAGGTAACTGTTGTTAATGCCTATTAAGTATTGTTAAATTATAATGGAACATTTAAGAAAATATATGTGACATTCAAATGAACACCAAATGATTTCATTTCACACTAGTCAATATTAAATTAACTCCATATTACATGAAAATATTAAACATTACTGAAATAAGCAATAAAAGAAAATTATGTTGTAATCTCACAAACATATCATTGTTGGAAATTTGTTATTAAAAAAAAGAATAGGGTAAATATTGTAAAACTGGTTTAAAGTCATTTATTTTAGAAATAATTAAAGGGAAATAACATCACACCAGAAGTTCCATTATGTGTTTTAAATCAATGAACAAATGGAACACATTATAATGCAGGCAGGCGTAAACAAATTGCTATTTGTACAATGCAGTGCTTACTAAAGGTAATTTAAGTAACTGAAAATAACCGAACAGCTAAACAATATAAAGAATCTGTAAATGTGAACTTTAAAAATTATGTTTTAAAGCTAAAAATTGAAATAATGTACTGAAGGGATTGCTGACCTAAACAGTCCTGAATTTATAATAGACACATAGGGTTGGTCAACTGACATGAATATTTAAACTGTTTCAAATTATGCACTTCGTTTAAACAAAAAGTTCCCTTTGTCTTTATACCCATTCCCATTATTTCCACACATTCACACAAATTACAGACATATTTAAATACTACTGATAATTTAAATTACTCAAGTGATTATTTAAATGGCTGAAAGCGTAACACCGTAATTACTATACAATAATATTTTGATTAATTTGACCTCTTTATAATCATGCTCAATAGATATTTATGGGTTATTTGATTAATGGGTGATTTTGATTCGGCTTGATTCTGGAATAAACTCCAGGGTAACAGTTTTGTTGCTTTTCCAGTTAGCGTCGCTCTTGTTTTGCTTCATCCAACCATTCACTGAAACATGCATGCTTAGATATGCCCAATCTACAGCATGCTGGGACTCAGAAAGAAGAGATCCTCAAAGAACTCATAGAATAATGTGGAAGATAGACACACAGGGACATATGGTGTGGCCAGCTGTGCTTGAGGCCTATAGCTGAACACCAGGAGTCCAGAGGAACTGCGCATACTGACTTTGGGATGCCATCACTTTCTGGGAAAACACAGCCTGGGTGAAGTCTTGGAAGATTAGTACTTGGGGAGAAGGGTCGTTACAAACAGTTCTTGCAACTTACAGCACCCGCCACTGTACCAAGCCCAGGAGACTGTTTAAGTTCAAGAGGTGAGTTGAACTTGGATGAAGTGGGAGACAAGTGGCCACAGTAGACAGGAAAGACCAATGCCAAGTCATAAGGGCCTGATGTCATCGTGAGGAATTGGGGCTTGATGACCACAGAGAAGCCCTCAAAAAAGTGTAAACAGGGGAAAGGGCATTATCAGATGTGTGTTTCAGAAAACCATTCCAGTTGCTTCATTGTCATTTTGAGTATTTCTTACAAGAATTAAGTAGAAATAGGGAAAGCTATGTGATGCCCTCCCAATGTCACCGTGATCTGTGTCTGGAAAGGGAGGAGTCAGAGCTCCATGTATGGGTCCTGCCCCGTATATGTTAAACGGCAACAGTAAAGAACAGGATGGGAACTTGTTTGGTCCTCTGTATCTTTCCCCTATGCATGGAGGTAAATCAAAAGAGCTCAAGAGTAGAACTGCAAATTCACTAAAGTTAGAGTCTACAGACTATGGTGTGCAGGCCGGGTGCAACCCACTTCCTGTTTCTGTAAACAAAATTTTATTGGAACCCAGCCACATTCTCCTCCTTTGCCTGGTGCCTATGGTTATTCGCTCACTATATTAGCAGAACACTCACAAAAGAGACCATAGAGCATACAAACCTAAAATATTTATACTGTGGGAGTGTCTGGGTGGCTCAGTGGGTTAAAGCCTCTGCTTTCTGCTCGGGTCGTGATCCCAGAGTTCTGGGATGGAGCCCCATATTAGGCTCTTTGCTTAGCAGGGAGCCTGCTTCCTCCTCCTCTCTCTCTCTGCCTGCCTCTCTGCCTACTTGTGATCTCTGTCTGTCAAATAAATAAATAAAATCTTAAAAAAAAAATTTTTACACTCTGGCCCTGTATGGACACAGTTGCCAAGCCCTGACTTAAAGAGATCACTCAGTTCCAAATATGTATTTTTCCCCCATATATTTCCACTTTATTTGCTCTTAATTTCTTCTTACACCTCGGACATACCTGGGATCGTTTTCCTTCTGCCTCTGTGCAAGTCTGCCAGAATGACCCTTCGGACCTTTGCTTGACATCTTTGTTTCACCAACAGTCTTGAAATGTTTCCTGAGTTGGAATGATTGTCTTTTACAGATTAAAGACACGACTTGTCTATCCTTTGTCTTACTTTGTTGCTGTTAAGAAGTGAACTGTCAGTCTAATTCTTACTCCTTTGAAGATAATCTTTTCTTCCCTGTTTGCCTCTGGCCTCTCCTAAGTTTTTTTCTCTTGGTCTATTTTTTTTCCTGCACTTTCTATGTAATGTACTTAGTTGGGAATTTCTTTTTAAGTACCCTGCAAGAGATCTGTAGGCTTCTTGAATCTGCAAATTACTGTCTTTGGGGTCTAGAAAATTCTGAATTTTGTCTCTTCAACTCTGTCCACTGTCCCAGATACTCTCTTCTTTGTCTAGGACTGTGATCACATATCCCAGACCTTATTAGGGTGTCATCCAGGGTTACTAGTCACTGTTTTTTTATAATGTCCTCCTTTGGTCTTTCTGGATCTTTCTTTTCAAAATTGTCTTCCTGTAGACCATGCCTGTCTTTAGCTCTCCTTAGCTTGTTGTTAAGCCCACTCACAAGGGTTTTCATTTCTATTATGTACTTTTTTCCAGAACTTCTATTTGTTGTTGTTGTTGTTGTTGTTGTTTCAAACTTGCTGTGTTACTTTTTATAGTCCCAAGCCCTCTGCAAATATCTTTCAGTTGGCCCTTCATTTATTTAAGCATTATCAGCACAGCTATTTTGCAGTTGGTGTCTAATTATTTCAACATCCGATGTCTTTGCCTTTTACTGCATTTCTGTTTCCATTTCTGCCTTTTCTGTGTATCCTCATAGAGTCTAGCATGTATTTGCCCCTACTTATTATTTTTGACGTGATGAACTTTCTGCTTGAAAACTATTTTGGGCTAATTTGACAAACAGCTTTCCAAAGAGAAAGGCCATTGCTGCCTCAGGCTTGATAAGGATAATTCAACACCTGACTGAAATTCTACCCAGGCTCTGTCACTTCTTTAGGGTCTGGCTGACCAAGAAGGAGTCTGATTCAGCTTCCCAGGTTTGTTCAGTTCTGGGCTTTGATTTTGGTCCCATTCTCAGAAAAGTCATATACCTTCAGGGCAAAATTGCTTCCTGTGCTGGCATAAATCTCTGGGTTTTGTTATATTTTCCACTTGGGCCTGGTAATTCCTTACTGTCCTGTTGTCTGTATGTTGCTTCTCAGAAGCTCTTTTGTAATATTTTATCCAGCTTTCTAAAGTTGTTTTCAACAGGAGCGTACATGTTAATAACCTGGCCCTTGCACTACTAGAAGCCAGAAGTCTTCTGGACTTGCATTTAAAAAAATAAGGTGGCTAGGTTAAATGAGGCCTTAGCTTTCTGCTAAGGAGAATGATTTATTCTGCTGCCTTGGTGGGGCAGGGGAAATTTGTCAGTCTTTAACTCTCTGTGGACATAAAAGGCTGTAGAAATTCGCCATGCTTTTTTTGTTGTTGTTGTTCTGACATTTAAAAAGCTCATTCTAAAATAAATTGAGGCCATTTTTGTCCTTAAAGGGCTGTGCCTATGGCGGATAACCAGAATTCCAGGAACTGTTTGCTGGTGCTGCAAGAGACTGAGAAATTGTAATTCACTGGACCCTTCCCACCCTTTGGATCTGAGCAGATTTTTATCTTTCTTTGGTATACACAATGCTATAGAAAGGAGATGGATATGTGTTCTGAGAAGAGTTTCAAGAATCTCTAAGTACATCCATTCTTACTTTTGGAACCCTGTGAACTTCACCTGAGCAAGTAAGCCGTGTTAGACTACTGGCGAACGTGAAACCACATGGGGAGATTCCCCACTCGCTCAAGCAGGGAACCCCCCCCACTGACTGCTGATCCGTGAGCGATCTTGCCTGAGATCAGTCAGTTCTGGCCCAGACTAGAAACACTTAGCCAAGCCCAGCCAAGGCTGTCAACCCATGGTTTCATGAGCTAAATAACTGGTTGTGTTTGAAGCCACTAAATCTAAAAGTGGTTTCGTTTTCAGAAAGAGCTAACTCACATACCTATGTTACTTTATTAAAATTATTCTTGTTAAAGTCACTAAAAACCTCTTAATTGTCAAATTAATGAGCATTTTTCAGCCCTTATCTAAAGAGACCATTTATACCATTTGACACTGTTGGTTACTATTTTAAAACCTGTACTCTTGATTCCTGTGATTCTACTAGAAGTTCTGCCTTGTTCTTTCCCCCCATCTCCCTTGTAGATTTTATTTCTTCTGGTTTTTCCAATAAGTGTTAACCAGGTTTCAATCTTGCCATTTCTCCATCCACAAACTCTCCCATGGGCTCTCCTCCCTTGTTTTTTTCTTTCAACAACCTACTGTGTGGTTATGATGACCTAATCTCTATCTTTATACAAAACCTCTTCCTGCATTACAGACTTGAATATGTAATGGGACAGTTAGCTGAGTTAGATACATGTCCCCAGACCCTAAAATTGAACGTATCCCAAACTGTGTAATATCTGTTCTTCTCTGCCACCTGCTGGCTGGCTGGCTACTCCTCCATCTCCTATCCTGTTAAGAAGTCCTCCAGTGGCCAGTTAGAGAAACCTGGAGGTAACACAGGACTCTACTGGACTCTGTCCTCCTTATCATAGTTGTGTCTTCTCTATGTCCATCTCACTGTCCCAGCCCTGGCCTTCTGCTTCTCTCTCCTGAAACACTGATGGCTTCTAAACTAGTCTCCCTAAATCTAGTTTCTTTCTTTTATAACCACCTTAAATTTAACTGCGAAAATAAGTTATTTAAAAAACAAACAAACGAATAAAAACTTTCAGAAGCTTAGCATTTACTGCACAGGTTTGGCAAATCATAAGCACATAGGTTACCACGATTATCTTCTCTGCCTCTGACAGAAACAGAATCCCAAAGTGATTCCTGTTTTAGTTCATGGTAAGCCTTAACTCCAACTCTGCAAGACAGTCCAGCTACTACTATTGGCCAGGAGGCAGATTTAAAGCTGAAATCTACTTGCCTTCAGATTGTCAAGGGTAAACAAAGCTGGACACTAAAACATAAAGACAGATTTTAATCAGTTATATGCTATTGTAACAGGGAAGAGGATCTAGCATGAACTTAACTCATTTTGATTGGTAAAGAGTTGACTGGGTATTTTAAAGGGAGAATGAGCAAGTGGAAAGAAGGGCATACTGGGGCTCAGTAGAGTCAGGGAAGAGAAAAATTGCAAAGGATTGAATGGTGTAAATGTTGATTAGGCTATCTGTGTCTGCTAGAAGGTAAATACAGAAGTTAGGATTCTATCCTCCAAAGAGACCGAGACTGAGGCAATATCCTTTCTGATGCTCATATTTTAAGGGAATGCTGTTAGGGCTCTTGGGTAGCTCATTCAGGTAAGCATCTGCCTTTGGGTATGGTCATGATCCCAGGATCCCTGGATGGAGCCTGCCTTGGGCTCCCTGCTGAACACAGAGCCTCCTTCTCCCTTTGCCACTCCACCTGCTCATACTGTCTGTCTCTAATAAACAAATAAAACCTTTTTTTTTTTTAATTTTTCAGACAGAGAGAATAAGCAGGGGGTGAGGCAGGCAGAGGGAGAAGCAGGATCCCCACTAAGCAAGAAGTGCAATGCAGGACTTGATCCCAAGACCCTGGGATCAGGACCTGAGCCAAAGGCTGAAGCTTAACCAACTGAGACACCAAGGTATCTCTTAAAAAGAAATTAATAAGTAAATAAATAAATAATTTTAAAAAAAACTTTTAAATAGATAGATAAAGAAGAAAGAAAGAAAGAAAGAAAGAAAGAAAGAAAGAAAGAAAGAAAGAAAGAAAAGAGAAGAAGGAAGGAATGGCTTTCAGGTCCTTAAGAAAGATACACTTGAGTCATAGAAGATACATATACATCTTAAGGGGACAGAGGAAAGATTGACAGTTGAAACCTCTTTTTAGTAAATGCTCTAAGAAAAGGGGTTTGGGCCTACCTTCAAGTGTTGACCTAAAAAACAAAACAAAACAAACCCAGTAAAGTTTTTTGGGAACCTTGAGTTTTCTTAGGCAGATATTTTAAGGGAGGCCAGAGTCATCCTAGGAATGAGGCCTTGAGCTATCAGAAACTGTGTTAGTGTTTGTTTAATTCTTTTAATGTGAGAGAAGGTGAGTGGACAGAATTATTTGTGTTAAGAGTATGCAGTTTTTAGAGGCCAAGGTTGAGACCTAGTCATTAAGAGGGATTAGAGGAGTCTGGCTACAGGTTGGTCAAGGAGAAAAATCTTTGTCAGGATTAGTGTAAACTCCTTAAGATTGTATTTTAAGAATAGGATAAGCGTTCACTAAATACTGACTGACTCTTCCAGTTAATTATATTGCTGCATAGCAAATTATGCCCCAACTCTGTGGCTTATAGCCACAATAATAACTTACGTTATTCAAAATTATATATTTGGGCTGGGCTCAGAGAAGAAGGCTCTGTGCACCACCAGCTGGAACATGACACTCATGCTGGCACTTACTTCCAGGATGTGTCATTCACACGACTGGCAAGGTGGTATTGATACTAGGCGGGGTGCTCAGCCACTGCAGTGGGAAGGAACTTCTATTTCTATGTAGGGCTCTTCATGGGGCTGCTTGGGCTTCCTCACAGCATGGTGGCTATATTTGAAGAACAAGAATTCTGAGTGGCCTGCACTGGAAAACAATTCGCAGGACATGACCTTGGAAGCCTCACGTCACTTTCATCATATTTTATTGGCAAAGCAAGGGTCAAGGGCAGCCCAGATTCAATAGGAAGGGATTCTGCCTGTTGATCAGGAGAGTGTCAAAGAATCTGTGCCTGTTTTTTTTTTTTTTTAAAGATTTTTTTTTTTTTTAATTTATTTGTCATAGAGAGAGAAGCGAGAGTGAGCACAGGCAGACAGAGTGGTAGGCAGAGGCAGAGAAGAAGCAGGCTCCCTGCCAAGCAAGGAGCCCGATGTGGGACTCGATCCCAGGATGCTGGGATCATGACCTGAGCCGAAGGCAGCTGCTTAACCAACTGAGCCACCCAGGCATCCCAAATCTGTACCTGTTTTAAGCTGCTGTACTGAATGGCTGAATGAATGGAGTGAATGAGAAATTCTTTATCGGCTGTCCCCTGTCCATATCTTCTGAATTAATTTTTCCATTCCTTCTTGAACATTTTACCCAAAAGTAAACAAACAAAAATCCAACTTCTTGTTGTCCCTCTCTTATATCTTTCTTTCTTTGCCTCCCTGTTTCTCCTGATGCTTTGTCCTCAACCAGGAATGCCCAGCTGCTCTTCTGCTAGTCACTGCATGCACCACAGCACTTCTTTTAGGACTCAACTCTATTTTCTTTCTAGGAGCCCTTTATGAAACATCTAGATGCTCCTCCTTTGTGGTCCTGCTCAGCCCTATAGGGATCCCTATAAATAGACCTGTATACAATTTTGCAGGTTTTTTTGGATGATGTGTCCATTTACTTTATTAGAACTATGTGAAGTCAAGTATAATATCTTAACTGTCTTTATATTCCCAGCATTTAGCATAGTTACTGATAATTACAGTCATTCAGTATCTCTAAAATAGAAAAATAAAAACAAAACAAAAAAAAAACCACTTCAGGAAAACACTGACGACCCCCCCAAGCTTCAGTAATACTTGTGGACTCAACATCATCTGAGAACTGAACATTCAGCCAGGATTATGATTCCAAAATAACTAATGGCTATAGCCCACATTTTCTCTTATCTCAGAGAAATTCCCAAGGAGTCCTATACTGTGTAGACAAGAGTTGTTTGACAAAGGGTTGTGAAATCGGGTTCACTGCTCCCTCAGATTCTGCCTGGTGCTATGATTTTAGTGCCTAAGCAGCTTGAATTTCCTGGGCTAGAGTACACTGTGCTGTAATAATTCAGAAGCTGTTTTTTTGTTCTTGAAACATATGGCGCTAGCTAAGATTTATCTTGGGAAAAGCTGGTCAGGAAGGGAAACTGCTGAAGAGCTGAAATCTCTCCCAACAGCTAAGGAAACGATAGAGGGGCACTGGCGTCCTTCCTGGGAGAGCTCAGGCTCTCTGCCAGTTTGTGGTCCATATGCTGGACCCAGAGAGCTGCTTGCATTGTAATAATGATCGCCTCAAGTTGTGTGGGGTTGATATCCCCCCAGAGGGCTCACAGTTTCAAGTATACCTAAATGCGCTCTGTTAGTCAACACAACCTCAGAAAAATGGATTAGCACTTCTAAGACGAGAGTTTATTTTTATTCTTCCTGGTTACAGAGTTGCAAGTGCGCTGGTTCAGAAAGAGTTCTGTTTTTGCACCACACTGCTGTTCAGTTGGGTGAAACATTTATTCTGGGGAGAGCGCATAGCACAGAGTGTGGTTATAGAGAAGATGCTAACTGTCTCTTGGCTTATCTCTTGTAAAAGAGTTTACCTCAGGGCTAAGACCCCTGGAAATGAATCACGTCCTAAAAGTGCAATCTGTATTTACCTGTGAGGATTTGTTTGTTTGCTTATTTATTTCTTTATTTTAATAGACTGAATTTGAGCCAATAGTTTACCCAGGGAATACAAAACTTTCACTTGACTTGTTTTATGTGCTCTTTTGTACTATTTGCTTGATCTACTCAAGCAATCCCTCCCTTCCCTTACTCTCCCTTACCTCCTCCTTCCCTTCTCTCCTCTTTCTTTCATTCTCTCTCTGTGTTTGTATAAATTAAATACTCACAAAAAAGCTATATACCTATAAACAGGTACATATAAAATATATGTACATATATGTGTGCACATATACATACAGCTATCTATACACATATACATATATACATGTATATACATATAGCTATGATGTATCTATAAGCAGATACATATATAAATACATATATATTGACCTATACATATACACATATTTATATGTGTATCTATATTTATAGATATATAAATATACAAATTTATATCTATAAATTGATACATATGTAAATAGATATATAAATAGATACACATATAAATATATACCATCTGCATACGTGCATATTCATTATAAATCAGACTATCTGGTTGAGTGACTACAATAGATCTTATGACTTGAGTTTTCTATATACTCAGATAGCTTCCAGATAAGAGTAGAGATTGGTTTCTTAGCACTTCGCAAAGACAAATAGGTTAGTAAACATGTAAATATTGCAGGGGAAGAAATTTTAAGAAAATATTGGCAATAGTAAAAAACATATCAAAAGTTGGGGATAAACACTAAATTAAAAAAGGAAAAATATTTTTACTAACTTCTATTAGAAGGAATGGTGTTATATGAATATTGTATCTTTATTTATAATAATGGATTAACAACAGAGAGTGGTTGAAATAAGAACATATTCTATTAAAACATGTAATGATTTTTAAAAGTAGTTTTATTCTAATCTACATATCATACTTAAAGAAAGAAACTGAGAGAGTAAAGGCTAGTGTTAACACATTCATAACACTAATGTCTAGTCAGCTAGTCAGGGAAGGTATGTCTTAGGTAGGATACTCTGATTTCCTGTGTATATCATTTCGGGGTATGTGTAAGTTTGTGTGTGTGTGTTCATATCCATTCAGTTATGATAACTGAAAGCATGCCATTTGCTGGAACAGGTTAAATATTTCCCCTTAAATATAACAGGTTTGGAAATAAAAAAAAAAAAAAAAAAAGAAGAAGAAGAAGTATTGGGATGCCTGGGTGGCTCAGTTGGTTAAGCGGCTGCCTTCGGCTCAGGTCATGATCCCAGCATCCTGGGATCGAGTCCCACATCGGGCTCCTTGCTTGGCAGGGAGCCTGCTTCTTCTCTGCCTCTGCCTGCCACTCTGTCTGCCTGTGCTCACTCTCGCTTCTCTCTCTATGACAAATAAATAAATAAAATCTTTAAAAAAAATAAAAAAGAAAAAAAGAAAAAAGAACAGAAGTGTTAATTTCAACCCAGTCATTTCCAAATTATAATAAATCACCCGAATATAAATAAATGAGAAAATCCATAGTTCAAAGGAAACACTCTAATAAAATAATACTTCCCAAAAAGGCTGTATTTTAAACTGAAAAATCAGAAGTAGATGTCACGTGAATATTTGGCCAAATCCATAATAATATAGGGTAGGAAATCTCAGGGTTCCCCGTCCAACTTCTATCTAAAAATTAAAAGAAAGGAAGGAAGGAAGGAAAGAAGGGGGCGAAAAAGGCATTCTTTCAAACAATACCCCACTGAAATCAGCCTTCTAAGTGTTGGCTCATTACAATGTGGTTTATATGCAAACTACTTTATAATATAAAATATGGTTTAAAAACAGCTAAGTTACCTTACATTATCCTCCAAACTGTGGCCTTAACCCATGATCGCAGCTACTTCTGGGTGTGTGCCTTGCTCTCATCCCACGAACATTAACCGGTCACAGGACGACATCCTCAGCCAATAAACACTTTGTGTGTTCTAACTTAAGTTTAATGTATTTTATTTATTTTGCTGCTCTCTTTCACAGTGCTGTCATTTATCTTGTCTTATAGTAAACAGGTTCGATCCATCCTGGTTAAAAGAAGCTGAATCTGCCAAACTGAAACCCCCAGCTGAACACACTGGACGTTAAAATAGTGGTGTTATGATGATGGTCGGTACCGTCCAGAAAAGAGCTGAGGGCAGAGACGAATATCAAAAACTGGTAGAAAATTGTGGTGTCACAAAAAAAAAAAAAAAAAAAAAGAATCATCCGATGAACTAATGTAATAACTTCTAGAGCAGTGGTCCTAGAACTCAAGAATGTATCAGAATCACATAGAAGTCTGGTTAAACCACAGATTGCTGGCCTCTTGAGCCCCTCAGGGATCCTAGAGCAATAACTATTAAAGAGGGTTCTTCAACCTGGGTTTCATCAGAATTAACTAAAACATTACTTGAGAATTGTTTGAGAAAAACAAAAAATGGTGCTACGTCACTGACTTCCACAAGGAATTAAAAAACAGCATACACACACACACACACAATGGGGTTTTACGAATTTTGCATTCCATTTCCACTGAACAATGAGTGGAAAACTCTCAATTCTAGCCAGATCTGAATTCCTGCACAAGTAGACGTCCACACTCATTACTGCTCTCCCGTTTTGGCTACTCACCCCCAGAGTAGCATCCTGGAAAACTGTCATTATGCAACCCTCCTCCGTCTCTTGTGTTTTAAATTCTTATATGCCATCCTCTTACCTCCTTGAAGCTTCCAGGATCTGTTTTCTTCTTTTTTCCCCTCTTTTCTGAAGTTCTCAATTCATTTCCTTTGGTTTTCTTTATTTTTCTGAACACACCTAGACTGTATGGGCAGTCATCACAATCACAAATAAATGATCATGTCTTTCTATTTTTAAAAATGTCATTGCTTGTCATTCCTGTATGTGGCCAAAGTCATCCAATCCAATCCTCTTTTTCCCTTTGACTTCTACATTACTGATCGTTGCTAGAAATGGACAGTAGAGCCATCATGTGATTTTGCAAGTGGAAAGGTGTGAACCGCAACGTTACTTAGGCAGTAGTTGTCTATGCCCCCTGATTAGTCCTTCCTGTTATTTTCCACAGCCCACTGAAGTCCCTTTGTCCATTACCTTGTGGAAAAAGACTTTTCCTCCCATGCCAGCCACATGAAATAAGAGTAATAGTAAAAAAATAAATAATATTATTAATAATACCACCAGTCAGTTATCCCTTTCCGCTTCCTTCATCCTTCCCTGTGCTGATATTTCTGTCTTCACTAGTCTGTACCTCACTGCTTGCTGCTTCAGAGGAGCACAGAGCAGAAATGAGAGCCAGCACAGGGGTAGTGTTGGGGAACTTCCCCACTGCACTTTCTATGTCCCGTCACCAGGATAGTGCCTGAGAAAGTAGGCAACCCTTAAGTGTTCAGAAACAGGGCCTACCCATAGTGGTCTGCACTTCCATTTACCATTAAAATGAAACCAAAAGCAAAACCTCACTCTATTGAAACCGTATTTTTCCTGCCCTGTCTCCCAAACTAGACTGTACACTTTTGATTCCATGGAACTCTCACCTTTCATCTCTGATTCCAACAACTGGCTTAGGAGCTGGGACATCACAGGGACAGCTCAGTAAATGAACCTGTGGGTGAATTCTCTCTTTCCATCGCCGCATTTTTCCTGATTCTTATTTTGTGTCCCCTAGTTATTTCCCTTTATTTTTCTCTTCTTCGCTGTTACTTTTTGCATGATGTTCCATTTCCTTATCCTTTGGCCAAATGCTTACATTTTATTTTTTTTAATGTAAGGAAGACATAAAAGTGCAAAGAAGAATTCTGCTCACCCAGAGGTGACCTTTATTAGCACTCATTAAATGACATTCTGAACACAACACTATGCATATTTAAAACATGTCCTCCTTGAGTCTCCTGCTGGTTTCTTTTAGTTATTACACCTGTTTCAGAGAAGGTGGTGGCATGGCCATGAGTGCCCCCTAGAGCAGTTATTTGAAGATGAATGGAGTGGAGACTAAAGTGGGGGATGGGGTGCACGTGCTTTGGAACACACTAAAACTTCCATTCTGGTTTGTTGTTTCAAATTCCCTCTCACAAAATCTAATATGTCTTCGGATTTAGGAACATCTCTCTGTTTAGCATTTAGATTTTAGGGCAAAACTGCAGCTCACGGTGAAGTCCTCTGTCCTTATTCTCTTATGGCCAGTCACCACCCTGTGCTCAGAAGCACAGTCGAAGATCATAAAATGGCGCATCAGCAGGAATCCATATCGTAGGGTCCCTCTCCTGCTCTGCCCTGTTACTTTGGGGTCTGCACAGGGTGACTCTCCCTTCCTCCCTCATATCATGCACACTTCTGGATCTTGTCAACACTCTCCACACAGTATTTTTAAATCACCTTTTCACGACAGTCTTAATCTCTTTTAGAGAAGGCTGCAGTTATCCAAAGTCTGAGACGATAAATATTGACTTTAAGCAGCCATAGCCAGTTTGGTCCAAATTTTAGCGGGTAACAAGAACATTTTTTGGTTTTAGGTTTGCAGTGAGGGGCTTTCTCGGCACTTTGAAAAAAATGTGTTGCCTCCCTTCTTCCCCTTTGTGTATATATTTGTTCAGTGAGACTTAAGGGAAGGGGTAGAATAAAAATGACTTAACTCTGCCATTTTCACTGGAAGCCCTGTCAAGTTACATGGAAATGATCTTTATGAGCAATGTACTAAAGAGGCAGAATTATAAAGAAAAAAGTGAAACCTGTTTGTAGCTATACTTTGCTTGAGGAAAGGCTTCATTTTCTTTTCGTTTGACCTGCAGCTCAGTTCAGTTTCTCTCCATCGGAGTGTCCAGTAGCACCTCTTATCTGCGATTTTGCTTTCTGCAATTTCCTTACCTGCGGTCCACTGCCTTTTGAAAGCAGCTGATCCTCCTTCTGAGGAATTGTCAGAAGGTCAATAGTAAGCCTAATGCTAAGTCACAGTCGCCGTGTCATACACCTCATTGCACAGGCGTTTTATCATCTTACAGCATCACAACATGGGTGAGTATAGGACAGAAAGATATCTTGACAGAGAGAGGGAGACCACATTCATATAACCTTTATTTCAGTATATTGCTATAATTGTTCTATTTTACTATTATTGTTAATCTCTTACTGTGCCTAATTTTTAAATTAAACTTGATCATAGATATAGATAGATAGGTAAGTAGATATAAACACCGTATGTACAGAGCTCGGTACTATATGTGACTTCAGATACCACTGGGGGTTCTTAGAATATACTCCCAAGTAGATAAGAGGGACCTACTGTACACATGCAGCCCACCTGCCTCTTTATTGTGTTATCTGGTTTTATGTTTGTTTGTCATTTAGTACTGAGAAAAACATCCCGTTATTAGTGTAAACTGAAAATAGTCACAGTGGTGCTCTGAGACTTTCTGGGCATGCCATTAAATAGTGATCTTGAGGGGTACCTGGGTAGCTCAGTTGAGTAAGCATCTGACTTTGGCTAAGGTCATGATCTCAGGGTCCTGAGATAGAGCCCCACAGCAGGGTCCCTGCTCAGCAGGAAGTCTACTTGTCTCCCTTCATCTGCCCACTCCCCTCCTTGTGTTCTCTCTCTGTCTCTCATTCAAATGAACGGATAAAATCTTTAAAAAAAAAAATAGTGATCCTGACTCTAGCTACATGAAGACACTACTACTACTACTACTACTACTACTACTACTACTACTATGAGTAAGTGTCATTGAGTGCATGTGTCTTGCCAGGCACTCTGCTAAGGGCTTTTATAAATTTTAATCACCTCAGCAGCCTGGGACTTGTCTAGTAGCATTTTTAAATAAAGAACCTAAGCCTCAGAAAGCTTAAATAATTTGTACTACTTCCTCTCACTAATAGATGGTAGAATCTCCCTGTTTGACTTCAGTCTATACACTTGAATACTATCCAAACTAATACCGAATAACTCACTTTCCAAACAATTTGTGTAGACACAGGGTGAAGATTCACCTCTTCACTAATTTGTTCATTTTATCATTCATTTCCAAAATGGTTCTACCACTCTTTTTAACATAAAATATCCCTTCCAGTCTTAAAGAGCTAGTTTGTATCTCATCTTCTATCTTTCCCTTCCCCTGACTACTCTGAATGAAGTAATGTTTCTTTTTTCTATTCTACTAAGGTTTGCCTGTTTCTAATGCTTATTTTTAACATACCAGTTCATGTTGGAAAAACACTTACCATCTTTAGGTCTCGAGAATTGTATTTTGCATCTTCCATTCTATCTGGTACACACTTATTTTTTGTTTTTGTTTTCAGTACTTGATTTCAAAAAATAATGTGAAGAGAGGAAGCATGAAAAAGTGAAGAAAAAAATAGCATAGCACTTGACATAAGACTTACAGTTCAATTCTAGCACTTCCTAGCAGTGTAATGCTAGCAGATGCAATGGTATTGCATAATCATGTTGTCCTTGGAAAAATGGTAATAATAATAACAACACTGCATTACTTTTCACTTCAAGAGAGAATTGAATAGAATAATGGATGCAGAAGTGTTTTATAACTCATAAAGTGCTATTTAATTACATTTTATCATTGTAACTAAAAAACTATTGATTGACTAATTATTGAAGTGACTTTTAGGCAGCTATATAGTACACACACAAAAATAAATAAATAAATAAATAAATAAAAACAAAAACAACATGTAAAGCCAAGACTGTGAACCTCAAATACAGTTGTAGAAGTTGTTGACAAGGTCTTTCCTCCGGCTGAAATGACCTAGCTCTACATTGCCTCTGGGCTTTCCCAAAGGCTAGAAGATAAAAATCAGGAAAAATTGTAGATATAAGGTAAAAGTCTAACTAGAATTCAAGGAAACAAACCGTGATAAGTCAAGACCCCCCTTAGAGAAGGGGTAGAGAGGACCTGTGAAAACTGTTACTGACTCACTACACAGAGATACAGTTGTGTAAAACAGTTGACATAGGGGTGCTCCTGTTGAATCTGCTAATGTGTTCTGAATCTGATAGACATGATGATATGCATCACAGGATAGTATTGTCAATATCAACAATGAGTAATGTGTCGATCTGACTAACACAAGGAATATACTAGAGTGAAGGACTACACTATCCTTTACACTATTACTTGCCAATTCTAAAAGATAGTTATAATTAAAAATGAAACTTTCCATGTTTAATCCAGACTTTAAGATGCATAGTTATAAAAAGTTTATTTATTTTGTTTCGTGGAGTAGCCAAATTTGGAGACATAGCAATACTTTCATGTTACCTAATGTCTGGGAAGCAGTATATACCTAATATTTGTTGAGTGAATCAGTGAATGGCAGCCACCAAAACATAAGCGAGACAGTCTTTCTGGGTAAATGACAAGGCGGTAACAAGGATTCTTTTGACCAGTAAGTACTGGGACATTAATTCATATTTAAAAAGTAGTGGGGCACCTGGGTGGCTCAGTGGGTTAAGCCTCTGCCTTCAGCTCAGGTCATGATCTCAGGGTCCTGGGATCGAGCCCTGCATTGGGCTCTCTGCTCAGCTAGGAGCCTGTTTCCCTCTCTCTCTCTCTGCCTGCCTCTCTGCCTACTTGTGCTCTCTCTGTCAAATAAATAAATAAAATCTTTTAAAAATAAGTAAATAAATAAAAAAGAATTTTTTTAAAGAACTGTAAGCTTTAGGGAAATGTATTATATGTCACCTAACGCATTGATAATTCTCTTAAGTAAATTTATTATCATTTATGAGAGTGTATTTTGCCTCTGTGTGGACACATTTGTGAACTACTTTAAAAAGAGACCATCTTGAAGAACCTATAAGATACTAGAGGCTTTGCCATTGTCAAGTTTAGGTTGTTTTTCCCCTTCTAGCAAGGCGTTAACATAGAGATAATTGAGAGATTCCTAGAAGAAACTTCTTTTGAAACCTCCCTTTCCTTACTCCCTCAACCCCATAGTATAAAACCAACCACCTCTCACAACCCTAGTGTGCAGCTCTTTCTGCCTGCCCACAGGTCCTGCCCCATGCTTTCACATACCACCATTTCACACCAAAAAAAAAAGAAAAGAAAGAAAGAAAGAGGAAGAGAGAGAGAGAGATCGTCTTTTCCTTTCTAACTTTCTAACAAAGAAGAAATTCCTCTTTGTGTTTGTGAAACATATATTTTCAGTGATATTTTATGAAACTGAATGGGTAACTTAGGGATTAAAAAACGTCACATATGTTACAGTATGATTTCTTTTAAAACTGAGTGGGAGAATTTGAGCCTCACCTACTGTTTCAGGGGGTGTCAGGTAACTTTGAAGTGTTAAGTAATGAATTGTGAAGGATGGAGTTCATGTTTCTACTAAATGTAAAGAGAAAAATGTTCCATAGTAGGTTTAATCACTGTTACTCTACATAGTGATGCCCCAATTAGAATCAAGATCATGTCATTTAAATAGGTTTATTCCATTCAGAGTTAAAAATATGATGGCAGCTGACTTTTATGGTTATGCTTTACTGCAACAAAAGCTCTGTGGATGTTATTCAATTTCTAGTGTGAATTGAGTGAAAGTGATAAAAGAAGTCAAATATCTGCCCTGGGTATACATCTTGGGAGAAAGAAAAAATTATTTTCCTACCTTCAGCAAACTTTCTCATTGATCCTAAGAGTCAAAAGGCAATCCTCAATCCTCTAGCTTACAACAGGTGGTAAACTACTTCAATTGTAATATACGAAATGAAATGTAAAGGAGATGTTCTTTGAGTAAAATGAGGAGGTTTTATTGAATTGTGAGCTTCCTGTCTTATTAAATTCTACATCCCCTGGACTTAGCACAATGCCTATTTTGAAAGAGAAGCTCCATACGTATTTATTGAAGTTAGCAGAATTTAACGATCTGTATTCAAATGTAGTTGAATTACCTAAGCAATGCATTAAACATAACTAGTTATACTTAGCTGATGGTGACAAACAGCATTAAAATGAGCACTGAAATAAGTATACTAAAGTTTTGCAAGCATTTTCTATAAAGGGCCAGATAGTAAATATGTTAAGCTTAGAGTATCAAAAAGCAAAATTGAGGCTATGATGTGGTATTTATTTACCTCTTTAAAATGTAACCATTTAAGGGGCGCCTGGGTGGCTCAGTGGGTTAAGCCTCTGCCTTTGGCTCAGGTCATGGTCTCAGGGTCCTGGGATCGAGTCCCGCATCGGGCTCTCTGCTCAGTGGGAAGCCTGCTTCCCCCTGCCACCCCGCCTGCCTCTCTGCCTACTTGTGATCTCTCTCTCTCTCTGTCAAATAAATAAATAAAATCTTTAAAAAATAAAAATAAATAAAATGTAACCATTTAAGGGGCACCTGGGTGGCTCAGTCAGTTAAGCATCCAACTCTTGATTTCTGCTCAGGTCATGATCTCAGGGTTGTGACATAAAGCCCTGCTTCAGCCGTAGCACTAGGCATGGAGCCTGCCTAAGATTCTCTCTCTCCCTCACTCTCTGCTCCTCTCTCCCATTCTCTTTCTGTAAGAAAAAAAAAAAAAAAAGAAGAAGAAGAAGAAAAAAAAGTAACCATTTAAAATCATAAAAAATGCAAAAATACAAAATAAAAAAAATAAAAATAATTCTTAGCTCACAGATCATACAAAACCAGGTATCAGGCACATTTGGTTCATGGGTTGTCCTTCGCTGACCTCTGAAATAGAACCTTGTGCAATAAATTTGAAGATTTTGTTCACAGAGCTGACCTAAATATTTCTGTAGATTTGGTCCTTCATGATGCAAATTTATGGACAAAATGGTAATCAGGTGATGAATTGAAATCAATTTCTTGTGAATTCAAAGTAAACAAATGAAATGAATTGTTTAATTATACCTTTCTTTTGCACATAAGTTAGCAAATTCTGGGAGCTGTGTGGGTGATGTGGATAATAGGGCTTAAATAAATATGGAGATTCTACTGAGAATGACATCATCAGGAGAAAAAAAAAATCAATGGAGTTTAAAGTGCACCTTAGAAAACAGATAGATCTAGATAAAAGAACATACCCTTCCTGGCAGTAGGAAGTTCATAATCAAATGGACTTTGAGAACAATGTGAGGGTTAGATCATTGGAGCAGGAGCCACTGCCTGCTCGATGGGCAAAGCAGGCCATTTGTCCTTGAGGTCTGACTTCTGACACAAGACCATCTAGCACTAGGGGTACCCAGGTAGCTCAGTTGTTCAGCATCTGCCTTTGGCTCAGGTCATGATCCCAGAGTCCTAGGGTGAAGCCCTGCATTGGGCTCCCCGCTAGCGGAGAGCCTGCTTCTCCCTCTCCCACTCCCCCTGCTTGTGTTCCCCCTCTCTGTCTCTTTCTGTCTCTCACTGTCAAATAAATAAATAAAATCTTTTTTTTAAAAAAGAGGATCTAGCACTAGGAAATATTAGACAGAGGCGAGGAAACTGTGCTCCCCTTTGCCAAAAAGAATTCTGCACTTGTTTTGTGTGTTTTTTTTTTTAAGATTTTATTTATTTGAGAAAGAGAGAGAGAGAAGGGAGAGGAGCAGAGGGAGAAGGAGAGGAAGAAGAAGAAGTCAATCTCCAGCAGGCTCCCCACTGAGCACAGAGCCCGGTGTGGGGCTCGATCCCAGGACCCTGAGATCATGACCTGAATCAAAACCAAGAGTTGGATGTTTAACCAACTGAGTAGCCCAGGTGTTCGAGAATTCTGCACTTCTAACTAAACAGCACATGCAATATAACACACATGAACAATGGAAACGAACTATAATCAACTCATTTTTGTATTTTAAATGAGATGAGACGGCGGTCCGTTAATGTTGCATTAAAAAAGGAGTCACGTGCCATTTTCCAAACTAAAATATCTTACCTAGGGAAACTTCAAGTGGTGTAATGATAAACTTCGAAAGAAAAACTGAAGAACTATGAAGGTGGGCAAGGCCCTTAGCCTTTTGTGGAGCCTTAGCATCTCATGGGTCAGGTGAAGAGGTTTACCTGATGGTTGCTAATGACCTATTCATCTCCGAAATGCCAGGAAGACATGAACTTTCTATTAGTTAAACGTCTGGAGTGCAGAATGACTCACCAAACCCCCTAAGATGCACAGGTGTAAGTGTGTGTACTCATTCAACACACAGACCCTTAGCTCCCAAACTGTATGCCAGAGCTTCCTCCGGCACCACAGGGAACTCAAAAGAGACACTGTGCAAACTTTTATATGGAGATACAGGTTTCCCCCACCATCCAAAAGTAGAGCATTCCCATGAAATTATTCATAAGCCAAAAATAGCATAGAGCAAAGAAGCATTTACCATTGATTAAAATACAAAAATTTTTCCAGTGTTCCCAGACCCAAAAAGTAACCCCACTTAGGCTTCTCTGATACTGAACGTCACCAGGAGAAGCTAATATTTTGCTAACCATTATACAAAATAAAGTCAGACGAAGCCCAGATGCTGTGGCAGCTTGATGCTGAGATGCCGAACACTTTCCCCCAGGAGGATTTTGGCGGGGCCATGCACGCAGCTCCCGGCGCCTGCAGTTCTCCCTAGCAGATCACTTTAAAACAAACGCTGAACACTGCCTTTGCTTTTTTCTTTCTCTTGTAAAAGTGAAAATCTTTTTTAGGTTTCTTTTGGTTAGAGAAAACAGGTACGAATGCAGGTGTTTTGTAAAAGCAAAGTGGCCTCATAACATGAACTTGCAAAAAGTGGGAGATACCTGTGGTTCAGTTTCAACTCGTTCCTTTTAGTCATGTCCTGCCTTTTAGGAGCTGGCTTGTAGGCAGGTGCTCTGGCAAACTAGCAGGCCCCATGTGAAAATCAGTGCAGGGTGGGAAGTGAAGGGTGGTGTACAATCTGATTCCAAGGTTTGAGAAGTGGCACATTGCTCAACACGTTGTTAGGACATAAACTATCATTACTTTTGCAAAATACTACTAAGCCGCTAAACATCCTATGATCCAGAAAGTTTGGTAATCTCTCAGGTGATGTATATGTCTTTCTTGGGTCATGGTTTTCTAGTACATTTGATTTGCTGAGGCTAAGTAAGCCAAATATTGAGTATATCTGTCAGAGTAATTGTGATTTAAAAACTTAATCACAGGGGCGCCTGGGTGGCTCAGTGGTTTAAGCCTCTGTCTTTGGCTCGGGTCATGATCTCAGGGTCCTGGGATCCAGTCCCGCATCAGGATCGAGTCCCGCATCGGGCTCTCTGATCAGTGGGGAGCCTGCTTCCTCCTCTCTCTCTGCCTGCCTCTCGGCCTACTTGTGATCTCTCTCTGTGTCCAATAAATAAATAAAATCTTAAAAAAAAAAAAAACTTAATCACATTTGTTTTATTCTGCACAGTTCTAACCAGAAAGCCGCACAGACTTACAAAGCAACTCTGGGCCCACTATAAGTGAGGATTCTAAAAGAATTGCACGGAACCCTGTAGCACCATTTTTCCATAATAATATGGTAGTGGCAGAGTGGGAAGGGGAGGGAATTTCAGTCATATGCAGGAAACCTTATACTCACTATAATCTTTTGAGTACTATGTTGTATTTCCACACATTCCTAGGAGTATGACAAGAATTTAAAAGCAGTGGTGGGTAGAGAAAGAAAGTGAGCAGAGGGGAATCACCCGCAGCGATTAAACATCTGGATGGGCAATCTGCATCAGTTCGTTAGGGAGAGATCCCATTTGTGAGTATGTTTCCTGGGCAGGCAATCATTAAAATGAAAAAACAGATGCAACTAAGTAGTAAATTGTCCTTTCCATGAAGGTATGGGTACTCCTTAAAGGAAAGGAAAACTACACCTTCAGACCTTCAGACCTTCAGTTTCAAAGAGTGAGCTTCCTGCTAGAGAAAATTCTTACATCAGAAGTAACTGTATCCAATATACATAGGAAACGAAACCCAGCAGAAATTAAAATATGGGCCAAAGTAACACACACACACACACACACACACACACACAAGAACGGTCATTGCTTTCCTAAAGAGACTGAGAAAAAAAAAATTTTTTTTTTTGACAGCATGATGCCATGCAATGTACAGGTGTGAAGGAACAAACATCAGCCCACAGGAAGTCACAGAAACAGAAAATCAACACCTGCAGAAAAGCCGGTGTTTTAAGAATTGATCTTAACTATGTGCACAGTCAGGGGAGCCCCACAGAAGAGAACTTCCTGGGGCACTGCTAAGAGTAAATAAACCCAGGTTAGTGAGGACAGATGCAGGTCCAAGGAAAGTTTAATATAAACCTGGGCTCTCGGACTTAAATGCCACGTGCATAGAATGGGCAAGAAGAATGAGAGGACATCGGTTGTAGGAAAGAGAAGTAAAACAGAATGTTCAAATGTGTTGATTCAAATGTATCAAATATGTTATCAATCTTCCAGCTTTTTAAGATGATTTTGAGGTGGGAAAGCGCTACCATCATTGTCAGATCTTCTAACTTTAGATAAGTCAGAGAGCTAGATTTCGTATGTGAAATCTCCTAATCTTAATATACGGACAACTAATTAAAAACAAAATTTTGAATACCATTAAGATCACATAGACACATGAAGACCAAACAAAAATTTTGGTTTTGTATACTTTTCACTGAAAAACTTCACCAATAGTAGTATATAAAGATTAGTGGTTATTTGATTAAAAAAAAGTTTTGTATTATATAAAATATAATGCATGTATGTGTATGTACAGAGAAAGCTAGTACAATTTCCAAATCATCACTAATACTTATTTTCTTTATGTGTATGGACAGTTATAAAATACCACAAACTGGGTAGCTCTTAACAGAAATGAATTTCTCATAGTTCTGGAAGCTCAGATCATGAACTTCAGGTCCTGGGATTGAGCCCCACATCGGGCTCCCAGATCAGTGCTTGTCCCTCTCCCTTTGCCTTTCCATCTGCTCATGCTCTGTGTGTGTCTCTCTCTCAAATGAGTAAATAAAATCTTTCAAAATAATTAAATAAATAAAAATTTTTTAAAAATGTATATGTTTTTGCTTTAGACACAATCCTAACATCATTTTATTTTATTTTATTTAAGATTTTATTTATTTATTTGACAGATAGAGATCACAAGCAGGCAGAGAGGCAGGCAGAGAGAGGGGGGAAGCAAGCTCCCTGCTGAGCAGAGAGCCCGATGCAGGGCTCGATCCCAGGACCCTGAGATCATGACCTGAGCTGAAGGCAGAGGCTTAACATACTGAGCCACCCAGGCGCACCCTAATATCATTTTAAATTTAAATTTCCAGGCAATATCTGGGAACTAAAGATTAGAAAGAAGAAATAAAATCTGAGGATATTGCTAAACCATCAAAGAAAATTATAAAGAGCTATTTAATCACTTGCTTTAGGGGCAACTCTTCCATGCAATTATACCCATCAGTAACTCCCAAGACCACTGCTATATTAGAGGACTATATATAAATGATACTAGAGAGTGACAAAGCTGTTCATGAATATAGGTTAAGTTATAATCAACATATTCTCTATTGGAAGATAGGATAAAATGCCAGACAGTAGTGAAAATGCTCTCTCATGAATATTTCCAAGTTTTCATAGATTCGTTTTTTTTTTTTTCATAGATTCATTTTTGAGGCGCTGGAAAACATTTTTACAAGGGACACTTCTTTTTTAAAAAAGGTTTATTTATTTATTTATTTAAGATTTTATTTATTTATCTGACAGAGAGAAAGACAACGAGAGATGGAACGTAAGCAGGAGTAGTGGTAGAGGGAGAAGCAGGCTTTCTGCTGAGCAGGGAGGCCTACGCTGGGCTGGATCTCAGGACTCTGAGACTATGATCTGAGCTGAAGGCAGATCATAATGACTGAGCCACTCAGGCACCCCTATAAGGAACATTTCATTTCCTGAAATTGCCACATAATACAGTATCCATATAATCTAGGGTATGTACAAGAAAGCACATTACCAAAAGGGGGGGCATAAATATCTTTGATTTCTTTATGATAGGCTTTGAAATTTGATTTTTAAAATCTGATCTTTCTAATTCTCCCAAGTAAGAAATAGTTAGTTTTTCAGTTTATGTCTCATGGCTTAATTTGACCTTCATAATTTGATGGCAGTGATATTCCACATTTAGGACTCTAAGCTACCTTCCAGGTTCTCTCCTTATTTTCTTAGAATGCTGCCCTGATAACAAAAAAAAATTGATGCTAGCCTTCTCAAGGATAAGAAACCAAGTGAGAGAAGTCCCAGGCAACAGTTGGCACCAACCACTAAACACAAGGGAGAGTCTCTCTTGGACTGTTGACTCCCTGCTGAACAACCAACTGAGTGAGTAAGCCTCAAGGAAACCTGTGGCAGAACTCTCCAAATGGATTCAGCCTAACTTGCCAATATTCAGCATCTAGAGCAAATAAAGGACCAGTGTTTCACTCCATAAAGTTTCAGGATGATTAGTGTCATAACACAAGATAACTAACACAGCGTGTATATATCAGGGGTCAGCAAACTTGTTTCTGAAACAGCCACATAGTAATAGTTTTGGCTTGTAGGGCATAGTTTATTTTTTTTTAATCATTTGAATAAAGATATATTTTATTTTTTTATTAATTAATTTATTTTCAGCATAACAGCATTCGTTATTTTTTTCACCACACCCAGTGCTCCATGCAATCCGTGCCCTCTATAGTACCCACCACCTGGTACCCCAACCTCCCACCCCCCAGCCCCTTCAAACCCCTCAGATTGTTTTTCAGAGTCCATAGTCTCTCATGATTCACCTCCCCTTCCAATTTCCCTCAACTCCCTTCTCCTCTCTAACTCCCCATGTCCTCCATGCTATTTGTTATGCTCCACAAATAAGTGAAACCATATGATAATTGACTCTTTCTGCTTGACTTATTTCACTCAGCATAATCTCTTCGAGTTAGGGCATAGTTTCTTACACAACTACTCAACTTTGTTGTAGGACAAAAGCAACCATATAATATATATTTTTTAATGAGCATGTTATATTTTAATTAATCTTTAATTTATAAAAAGGGGTGGCCATCCCACATTGTAATTTGCTGAACTCAGATTAGATTTAGATACATAGACATATAGATACACATTGTTCAAATATATGAAGAGTTTCCTGGTTGGCAAATAAGATAGAATGAAAAATAAATATTTAAGTGGGGAATGGGAAGAAGGAAGATAGGAGGTAGATTAGAGATAGCCTGGGTCAAAAGGAATGAGTAAACAACTTAATAAGTTTAGTGTATAATGTGTACCTCTATGTACATATGTATACCTATATGTATTTATGTCAGTTTCTCTAAGAATCATTGCTAGCAAATTCATTCTATATTTGTGGCAATGCTTATTTCAGATATGATAGTATCTAGTTTATATTTCTCTGAAAGTTGTAAGTGTTTCAGATAAATAAATCAATGAATGCTCATTTTAAACCTATTTCTCAAGTTTAAATTCATTCTCTCGGTGCTATCTCTTAAATAGCAATAAAAGGTTTTCTCAAGCTGAATGCCTGCCTAATCTCAGTATTATACTCTGTGAAAATAACCACTTTGATATTAAGGAGATAGCCTAGTCTGGTAGAGATTAAACTGAAATAGCTATGTAACTGTGTGGCTGACATTCCAATTGGCTACATTTTCAAGACCCTAGATAGTGGAACAATTTCTTTATATAATTAAAGGTGATAATAGTAATAAGGCTTTTGCAGTCTGGCTAGCAAAGACCCTCAAAAAATCTTTTCCACATAATCAGTGTTCCCCTAACTTCATGTTAAGATCATCTCTGATCTTAGTAAAGGATCAAATTTTTAAAAATATAGATATTTCAGATCTGTATCTGTATTGAATTCTAATGTGAAGATCTTTGCTAGAATACTTTGAAAGAGATTAGAAATATCGATTCTCATTTAAGTACTCTTTGATCACTGAAATCTCACTAATGAAGAATTTCTTTAGATAATGGTCACTATTGTCTAGTTAAGAAACTATACCATGAACATGTAACACATTAATCCCTCGATAAACATGACCCAGAATCTCTAAGTGATAAAAGTACTAGTTTGCTTTCTGCCTGTAATTGATTAAAGAATGGCATTAATGAAATGTGCAAGTATTGCTCAAAATTCATTTGAGTACAACTTTTAAAGTGTAATAAGTCTCTGAAACTTCTTGGAAACCATATTTGACTTTCCTTAGGTAACGAATATAGGTATGATTGGGGTACCCTGAGTGGGACAATGATTGCAGATAAACAATAAAGTTTATCTTGCTACCTGGAAGTGTTTTGTTTAGTTTTGGTTTTGGTGTTTGGTTTTTGGATTTTTTTATATAGTTCTTATGGCTGAATCCTTGTCATTAAGTCTCAGTTCAAATACCACATTTGTAGGGAGACCCTTATTGATCATAGTCTTAGATAAGTCTCTCCAGAAATTAGACTTTGGTCCAAAGATGTATGTGTAGGAAGTTTAGTGGTCAATGTCCTTGGAATTAACACCCATGGAGGAGTGAAGGAAACCAGACTGGGCAGAGGCATGCAGTCAGAATCAAGGCCTCAGCAGACTGACTTTCCCACAAGCTCTGATGCTAGGATGTCAATAGAGAATTATCCCAACTTGTTGCAAAGGAGAAAAACACTTATACCTCCTCTTCAGTCAAGCATTGATGAGCAGTGGGGATATAATTGTGGGTATATCAACTCTCTTTGGCTGAGGGAGGGTAAATCCCAGAGGAAGGTCCTGGCTAAGAGCTATCAGCCAAAACTACTCCCAGAGCCTCAGTCCTGCCATGAGAAATGATGGTATCCAAGAGCAACCACTGCATTCCACTTCCTTTACTACTCAGATCCTTGTGCTTCATACATTAAATTCTAGGACAAGCTCCTCCAGAATTCTTGGGGAAGCATACAAATGGTAAATAAGATGAGCTATAGCCCACACCCTCCAGCTAGTTCAAAGCCATAAGTTATACTCATTGTTTCTCTCCTCCATTACCATTTCTAGAATCCCCTCCATTTTATTTAGTGTCACTGCTAGTCTAGGTGCCTTACAGTTTGGGCCTTACCTTATTGGACATCTTGCTAGCAAGGCTTGGGCTATCGTATTATAAGTTTCTCGGGCCTTGCCTGTTGCACCGTCCAGTTACCATAAAAAATTGTAAGAGAATATAAAGAGATGCCTGGTAAATCATGTGGGGGTCACAAAATTTCTTCCCTGTCCCCAGTGTGTAATAGTAGCCTTACATTCTCCTGACGGTCAAGGTAAACTATCTTCCCAGGATAATGACTAACTTCTTTCTTTATCTGCTGGTCTACTGTATGAAAAACTCAGAGTGACTTGGTAGCAGCAATAACTTAAATTTTAATGAGGCTTTTGTGACCCTCTGTGATCTAGCTTTTTAAATGTAAGGAATCAAGATTTGTGGAAGCACAAATTCCTTAACTGGATCCCTGGGAGTAATGATAAGTGAAGCCATCCCTTTGTTCCCATATCGTATATTATATCTGTTAAAGACACAGTTATACATAATGGTCATTGATGCACAGTGCATACTTTATCCACTGGAAAATGGGGCCCTATCTTCTCAAGCTGAATTCTCAACTGTGCCTTTATAAGGGTCTCCTGTTGCTGTATAAGGCTGGAAATTTCCGAGTGCTGTGGTGTGTGATGGAGTTAGTGAATTCCACGGTTATCTCTCTTGTTGAAATGTCGATTCCCTGGTTCGATATAATGTTATGCGGAATCCATGTTCGTAATATCAAACACTTTTTAGTCTGTTTTTTAATGGCGCTGAGGAAGCTCTGTGGGAAGGAAAGGCAAATCCACTCTTTGGTATATGGGCAATTCTAGTCGAGATGAATTTCTGCTCCTTCCAGGGTAAAAGGGATCTAATGGAGCTGATGCACTACCAATGTGCTTTGGTCTCTTCAAAGGGTGGTGTCATACTAAAGGTGCACCATTGGTTTCTGTTGTTAGCAGGTTGGATATTTAAAAGTAGTAGTAATTCAATCAGACAGAGTATGAGCCCATACCATTGGACTGATGGACAGGTCTATCCCAGTCATTACAGCTGCTCTGTTTATTTGCCTAGTGCACCAGCTCTGAGAAGGCAGATGAGAAGGCCTGGCTGACCTAAACCAGCTCCCTTCAGTTTGGTTGATAAGGGCTTCTTCTATGTTACATGTTTTCTGTTGAGTGTTCACCTATGACAAAAAGCTATTCACACTTTGTGACTATCCGCATAGATCCGTCCACATAACTATTCCTCATATGTGTTTTTATCTCAGTCATTGAATCTCCCTCCTTTTAGGGCCCCAACCAATTAGGCTATTCACCATAGTCCATGAGTCCATATATCTTCTTCCCTTGACACACTGGTCTTAACACACCAAGTAGAAAACCAGATGTACCACCCAAAGCTCTGTTTGGGAAACTCTGGGAAGATTTACGGATACAGCTGTTCTTCAGGGTCGTTTTTAATTTGCATTCTCATAATTAGCCAACTACCAATCATTTGCTCATCTGTTAGCTAGTTACACTGGCCTTCTGCTTGTATTGGTGAGCCATAGGTGTGAGCTGAGAGAGAAATATGGGTATAAGAGTGATGGATGACAGGAGGTCTAAGCTACCTGCTTGTGCATCTTACTTGTGCCTTCTGCCTCTGTTCTTGCTCAATCCAAATGTACAATTCCAACCTATGATGAATTTCTTTGGGGCTCATTCCAGCTTAGGACTTTTTGGATCTTTCAGAAATTAGTTAATGATGGAAAGGTTTAGATGAATGATCACTTGAATATTTCATGGTCAGCTAACCCACATCTTCTGGGAAATGTTTTTGAATAGAGTGCAGTTCTCCACTGCAGGTGGCAAAATCTTGTACCACAACTCACAGGTCTATGTTGTGATTCTTTTATTAGAGTTTACAATAAACCTCCACATGGCATCCTTTCCCATCACTAATACATGTAATAGTATAGAATCTGTTGGGTCATATGCTCCAAGTGATAGAACCACCTGCCTTCTGGACCTGCTACAGAGATCTTAGTTTATGTTCTCATACAGTGAAAACTGGCAGCCTTTGCTCTCACCCAGTTAATGGATCAATGAGATATTCCAAAGTATGACACATGCTGATCCTAGAGTCCAAAGTGGTATGATCACTTTGTCTTTCAATTTTGTTAGATTTTTCCAACATGCCTAGACCACTGGGTTCTCAAAAATATCACTGATGTGGCTGGCTCCTAAATCTTCATAGGGTTTCTCTTTTATTATCTGGCATACATGTGTCTTTTTGAGGCACCCGACACTTTTGTAATTTCATGTTATTCTTGTCCAATTAACATGTATCATTGACATGGTGAGCTAATCCAAATGTCTGGGTACAAGAACCAATTCTGCAGAGTATCTACATGGTCCAGATTTCTTCTCACTAACTATGAATAGGAAGAATGGAGAAAATAACATAGTGTTGGGTCAAGACAGTGAATATACAGTAACGTATGCCAGTCTTCTCAGGCCAATGTAACAAGGTGCAATACTCTGATGGCTTACATAGACATTTCTTTCTCATAGTTCTAGAGCCTGGGAAGTCCAAGATTAAGATACTGGCAGATTTGGTTCCTGTTGGAATTTTTCTTCTTGTCTTACAAATCTCTGTTTTCTCTATGAATTCTAAAATGGCAAAGAAAAAGAGAGCTGATAGATTTTCCTATTCTTGTAAGGACACTAATACCACTATGAGGACCCTACCCTCATGACTTCATCTAAACCTAATTATCTCCCAGAGGCCACACCACTAAATACCATCACCTCAGAGCACAGGGTTTCAACATGTGATTTCTTTAGGGAAATACAAATATTCAGTCCACAATATATGGGAATTCTGGTAAAGATTTCCCTCATTGACTAAAAGAAAAGTAATATAAAAAACGTACTTTTATAGCCACAATCACTCTCTCTGCACCCTACCCATTCCACATCTTCCTCTCACCCTATAATCATAGTGTCTGAAATTATGGCAACTACTTTGTGACCATATAGCAATAAACACAAGAACAAAAGAGAAATGAACTGAAAATGGTGGAAGGATGATAGTCTCCCAGGATATCACTGATATTCTTGAGCTGCAAAACTTTCCTGGAGTTCTGGGCGCCTGGGTGGCTCAGTGGGTTAAGCCCCCCACATCGGGCTCTCTGCTCAGCAGGGGGCCTGCTTCCCCTCTCTCTCTCTCTCTCTGTGATCTCTTCCCTTTCTCTCTCCTACTGTGATCTCTCTCTCTGTCAAATAAATAAATAAAATATTAAAAAAAAAAAACTTTCCTGGAGTTCTTAGTACACTAAGATCTTTTTCTTATTTAAAGCTCTAGCCATTTGGATTAATTAATGCAACAATACATGCTGTAAAAATATCATGCTGCCAAAATATCAGTAGCTCGATACCATACAAATCAGATCTCTCTCACTTGACATTTAAATCAGGGTGATCCCAGTCAGGTGACTCACCTCCAAACAATGATAGAGGAACCATGGCTTCCTTTAAATTTTGGAGCCACCAGTCTTCAAAATCTGGCTTCAAAATCACTGTGGAGAGCACCTCATTACCACCATTAGAAACGGGTGAAAGAACACGGAACATTTTGCAAGGGAGGTTTTTAATAGAGTAGGCCTAGAACCAGCATATATCACTTTGCTGACATTCTCTAGACCAAGTGGTTACCTTAACTGCAATCAATAATGAGAAATCATTCCAGAAAGAAGTAGATAGGGGTGTCAGTTGAGATGTCATAGCCCATTTTTATGTGCCTCAAATATCCTTCTGTTCCATCCTTCTACATATTAAACACCTTCTAGAGAGAGATAACCCAAAATTCCACCCAGCTACTGCCACCAGCTCAAATTTCAGAATTTTCAGGTGAGGTACACTTTTTTTTCAGATCCAGGTGTGGCTCCTCATGATGTAGCAAACTATCAACCGATGTAAAAATTATCTGTATGCTGACTAATGTACAATGATGAACCCAGCAGGTAATAAGTGGTGATTACCTCATTCAGTAAAGGAAGAAACATAATGCAATTCTTGGCCAATAACATTTAGGAACTCTTGTATGAATCTTGAAGCCTTCCTAAACTGGGGATGGATAAATTCTTCATCAGATCCTGACTCTGCTGTCTTTCAGAAATTCCTTTTGTCTGTTGTTCTCTGTGGTTCTTGATTCTACTCTCCATGATGATATCTACAGTGTTTTCTAAAAATGCACGTAGGGGAAGAATGTCTCTCACCACATGCTTCCTGCTCCTGGAAGATTATGAGTCCAAGAATTGTTTTCAGGCTGCAGATGCCAAAGGCTTTTTAAAGATGAAATTTATAGAAGTTTTGGCAATACAATTTCTTTAAAAACTTAGTAGGCATATGATCTATTTTATTCCAGTCATGTTCCTTGTACTTGTAATCCCATCCAAAATTTTTTCCTAGATCTTAAGCCAGGTTGATTTATTTAACTGTTTTATGTTCCCACTTTACATTTCAGTCAATGGTGGAGATGTTGGGGCTTCCTGGCACAATGGTTTCAGAGGAGATGGCCACAGCTGTAATCTGATCCTTGCTTCCAGGCTGCATATGAATAGCCCTTAATCTTTAAAAGTATTCTGCCTCTTACCAGAGGCACTTATTAGTGGTCTAAGCTATTAAGTTTGGTAACCATTTAGTACTCTCAAATCTGGACTCTTTTAATTCCTTTTTATTTCTTTTGGTGATTCAACCAATCTTTTTCCAGATAAACTTTTTTCTTATCTTACTATCTCAATACACAATATTACCCTTCTTTTTTTCAACAATTTTCTCTCCAGGTACAGTCTGAGTAGATAGATACCAGGTCTTATTCCCAGATTATTATGGGCAACAATTTTATCAAACAGTTTACAGCTACATACTACACACATTGGTTCCCATCTGGACTGCTTCCAATATCATCGGTTCCCTTCCTGCCTGCTACCCAACCTCTAAACTGTAGTTTATTTAGCTGTTATAACAACACCCCATTTCCTGGTACCATTCTCCATTTTTAGGGTTGTCAAAACTACCCACTATCAGAAATAATCATGTTTATTTCTTGGTTTTGCTTGCTTAATACATGCCCTTTCTTACTAATGTATAAGTTTTATGAGTTTAATGTCTGTCTTTCATCACTTAATCATCTGTATTTAGAGCTGTGCCTGACTCCTAGCACATATCAATATATAACCATTTAATATATGAATAAAGAAGTAGTTTGCTGTACTGTGTTTCACAGTCAAGATTATATTTTGAGAACTAAATACATGTCTTGCTAATATTTTGTATGACCACATTAAAGGGTCTTGGAAAATCATTTATGTACATGTAAAACAGAAGCAATCTACTGCATCTTTAGCAACAATATACGTGATCTTTCTGTTTCTCCACACTAAGTGAATCTCATCAGTGTGATTAAGAGGTAATCCTTTTTTATTGTCCTTGCCAATAATTCAGTGAGAGATCTCTGCCCTGCAACATTTATACATAACATCAAAAAATGCCTAAGCAACAAAGAAAACATTTTCTCAATCTTTTGTTAGAAAAGAAAAATCTGTTTTATAAAATAAGTGTTTGCCTGAATTGACTGAATTTCCCCATGGTTACAAGGTAAAACTCTAGCTTGCCTAAGATGACATAGAACTGATTTTATATTTTATCATTTATCCTTAGCACCTATTTGGGGTCTAGGTCTTCCTCACTATTGATAGTACTTCCTTTTAATTTTTCTCTTAGATGGCCACACTTTGATTCCAAAAATCCATATGCTTTAACACATCAAAATGGGTTAGCACAGTTATAGATCATTGAGTAGGTTCCAAAGCCTATTGTTGATATCAGTCCTTAGCAAACAAGATATTTATATTTTCTAACAAGATATGTACTGAAGTTAAGCACACATATCTGATGAATTATTCACTCTTCCGTGTTTTGTTATTGTTACTGTTTTCATTACACAAGTTTTCAGTGATGACATGGAAAAATAAACAAGCAAAGACTCCAAATGAACAAGTGACCTTATTTGGAAGTGATGCAGTACACCAGTGGCAACACGAAGGTTTTAATTTTTGTTTTAGTGTAGTTTAGACACGTTAAAGGCATGGGTCAGACTAATTCCTGACATAACTGAGTTTCTTAAACTTTGTTTCCTAGATCTAAAGACATGGATACATGTGATTTCCATCATCTAAAGCTATGTTGACATCATTGTGATGGCCTACTGTACTTCTGCAAATTACTTTATCTGTCTTACCATTTTGTGATTCTTCCTGTCAATGCCATGTCTCTGATAATGTCACTTTGAACAGTGATTGTGTAAATGCTTAGAATTACTGATAATTTCCACAGACAGCATCTTCTAGTGAAGTAGGAAGTGAATATTTTTCTGTTCTGTGCCAATGTCTTACAGTGACTGATTTCCTACAAGATGGCTTTTTTGGCATCCAAAGCAAGAACTCTAGTCCCAAGAGAAAACTCTATGCATGAATTAGAACTGAATGAAAAAAAGTTTCCTAAAATAGAGCTTCATTGGAAGATGCATTCTCTCTCAAACAATTTTCTAAATTCTGATAATCTCTAATTAACAAAGATTATTATAACTCCAAACACAGAATTTTGTGTGGTAACAGAAATATAAAAATCTTCTATCTTAATGATTTTTATATTACTTTATTTGGGTATTATATCCTGAAGGGAATAGAAATCACCTATTTGACAATTTGTTGCTTAGTTGAATTGTTTACAAAGCTGAATTTCCTTAAAATATTAGAACTCTATATTTAAAAAGAAATGATTTAGTAGAGAAAGAGGGAAAAAAGGAACTATAATAAAGAAGGAACAACAAAAATGTTTTTGGATTGGTTACATGTTTATTTTTATTTTATTTCATTTTTAAGGACTATTTATAAGGTTGACTGTATGTCAGATAGCTAGAAACTTAAAGCCTCTACTCTAAAAACCAAGCCTATAAATTTGGACAGATACTGTTTTAACAGTGACTCAAACTAGGTAGATAGGTGCATAGATGATAGATAGATAGATAGATAGGATATAATATACATGTATATGTGTATACAGTGCAACATCTTTTTAAATTTAAGTTAAAATGCTCTTATACATTACCAGTGATCATAAATTCAAAATGTACTCTAAAATGCTAATTTCTAGAAAATATAATGCCTAAGGCAGTTTTATAGTACTTGTGATTTGTGCCATTACTGTCTTACTTATTATAATTTCAAAAGATTTATAGAACTTTTCTAGGCATTCTTTTTTAAGAAAATCTGAACATGCAAAATTTTAAATAAGACATTCTCTTTTTAAAAGGAATATATTAATATATTCTCATCTTTGTTTGGAGGAGGAATAAGCTTGAAGAACATTTATTTTATTGCAAATTATTGAGTATGCACATGTCTTGATCAACATAAGCTTTTGAGATTACTTTAGACAAAATTAATCTTGTTGTAATTGTTATTGTCAATCTGACCACACATTATTTTTTATGGTCCTGGTTCTCTCTTTGACCAGGCTATTTCCCATGGTTACACATAGACCCTCAATGGATATTTATGCCTGGAAAAAAAATTTATTCATTATCAATACGTGTGTGTATTAAATGACATAGATGAAGTATACAGGGGAAGGAGATTGTGGATGTGTGAATCTGGAGTAGGATAAAAGAATCATAGCATTTGTAGACTAGTTTTCAAACTTGGATGCCAGCAGAGGTTTGGAAGTTAATATAAACAGATTGAACAGGTAGGTATAATCCAATGGGTTGTAGTGAACATGAAAGCCTATGCTCCTTCAAAAAAAGAGAGCATCTACAAAGGTCAAGCAATTGTTTCCCTGCTGCAATGTGGACTAGATATTATTGGCAAAGGAAGACAAGTCAGAAATAGGTTTTTTCTTTTACATCAACTCTCAATTAAATGTGGGATCTAGTTCAAATTATTGAACAATATAGAAACCACACAAAATACATCACTGTGGTCTTCCAACAGCCAGTTTTAAGCCTATAAATAGATCCGTGGAGAAATTAGAAACTTACTATAGCAGAAATCTGCAAAAAAAATTTTCAATTGAATTTTAGTATCTTTCAACATTGTTCAGTCATGGGTCCTTATCATTTCTTAATATGTCATGCCTGTTAGCTTTTTTTTCCCCCCATATCCTTTTATATGATTTTAGGCTTCTGAATCTCTTGAGATTGTCACCAGTGTTGGTCAAAAAATTCCAATGACAGTGTTAGTGTGACTGCTTATCAGTGGAAGAGAGGGTGAGTGTAAGGTTGAGAAATGGAGACAAGATATTTAGGAGATTGGTTGACAGGCTGGTTCAAGGATCTAAGATAATCCCTCTCCTCTGTCAAGAGTGGGACCTCTTTATCCATTTGGGTAACCCTAGGTATGTGGAAAAAAAGCCTGAATTCATGTCATTAATGGTGTTTTATGTTAAAATAGCAACTGAAAATGCTAATGTAGACTATCAGTCTGGGGGTGGGGGGTGAAAAAAATAAAAGAGTTGGAACAAGTTCAAAATTTGGGTCGAGAAGCAATCATTTTTGAAGACAATAATTAGGAGATGAGGCAAATGAAAAATTGGTAGAAAATTACTGTAGAGAGACGTCAGCTGCTGGTGGAGCTGGTTTTCCTCCCCCATTTCTCCCTCCCTCACCCCACCCCTACCACCACATGGGCTCTGCCTCCTGTTAAATTACAGAATAAATTAAAGTGGTTTCAGGATAGAAGAAATACACTCAGGGGATAGTTCTGACATGACTACAAAAGGTAACCTCTCCATGGCAGATCAAGTTTTGGCTTTATTTCTGTTCCACCTTTGCTCCCTTGATGTAACCTTGTCAGTGGTGAACCGTTTCTTCGTCACCTAGACGGCTCTTGGAGACAAGTTGGCTTCTCATCAATCCAGACCTTTGGGAGGCAGTTTAAGCAAAGGTTCTATGCCTCAGGCAATGAATCTCATCACACTCTTTTCTCATTTTGAGTCACTCACTCCAGCTAGCTTTGCCCAGACCATTTTACTACTCAGTTGACATGTCAATTGTGACCTATGCTGACAAATGCATAGATGTTAGTTCTTGAGCAGCTTTCAGCCCTGAGGGTTCCAAACAAATCCACTTAGAAGGCTGGGAATATAAGCAAGCAACCTTTGAAATCACTGAATGAAATACCTAATTTTTTTTTTTTACTCAGTTATATATTTACAACGTATATTCCACATACTTTTTTTTTTAATTAAAATTGTATTTTAGGTTAAATGCAGGATATTGAGTCTGTCCTAAATGATAGAGATATCATGTCATCGGCCTTCTTTTTTGTTTGTCTCTGTATGTTATCATAATGTCAAATAAAAAATCTGGATTTAGGTAAAGAGAAACTTTATTTGAAAAAAAATTCTTGCACTGGAGTGGGGGGGGATGAGTCATTGTAATAGCAGGAGGGGGCTATTGCAAGAGGAAGAATGTCTAACCAAGTCTAACCAGGAGATTGCCAGCTTCTCAAAGATCAGCCAGGAAAGCTCTTTTCTTCATAAAGAGGATTAAACAAAGCTACAAAAAGATGAGTTTTGAGGAAGTGGATTAGCAAGGATAAGGTGGCCAGGCAGTGGGTAGGAGGTTTTCTCAGGAGGTCTATTTTCAGGGTGGGGATCTTAAGGAAGAGTTATGCAGAGCTTCAGCCTAGGATAGATCCAAGCCCAGAGGCCTGGGAGCAGAGAAACTTAAGGAATTTGGTTACCAGCATTCTGATTTATCAGTGGGGACAAAACAGTTCATCTAATCATTTGTTAGACAAAGAAGGGGAATTTGGAGGGTCTGTATCTGGTCTTGTGAAAGTGGAACGAGTGGTCAGTTGTTGTTTTATCAAAGCAAATGTGGAATGGTGGCTGCTAGAAGTTAAGCCTCTTTCCGAACACCAGGGGGTAAAGGGATTGCCTAATCATTGCTTCTCTCCAGACTCTGGAGACCCAGACAAAATTCAACACTGTCAATAAGAATTTCACAATAAGGTACATAGAGGAAGCCAAAGAGAATCCAAGTTTAAGGAACTAGCATCCCACTGGGGAGGATATTCCGCAATATAATAAAGCTCAAGAAGGGAATCCATACCTATAAGGAGTGCTTCTCAGCTGAGATTGATCCCTCATCCCAACCCCTGGGGAATCTGGGAACATTTTTGGTTATTGCAAATGGAGGTGAGGATGCTTCTGGAGTCCAGTGGGTAGAAGCTGTTAAACATCCCCACAAGAAATAATTATCCAACCCAAACAGTCAATAATACCAAGACTGAGAATCTCTGCTTAGGGGGAAATGAAACCCAAGTTAGAGAACTGGATAGTTTGCTGCCATCTTCTGGTTGCATAAACTGTCCTAAGTAACTAGTTTGAGCCTCAATTTTCTAACATATTAACTGGGGATAATACCATTTATTTCATAGGGCTTGTGAGGATTAATGAAATAAAATCCATGTAAGTACCTACCACAGTGCCTCGCAAATAGAAGTCAGGTGGAATATATTAAGTGCTTATGCATTTCCCAATTCTCTTATTGACTTATCCATTTCTCACATTGGCTCTTTTGGATTAAATCCTTTGGTTGTCTTTTATTTCCCATTAATTGGGAGGAGAGGCTAGCCACAAGAATCTGGGAAGACAGGGAACAGAGGTTAAGTACCACCAGGAAGAGTTTGATGACCTTAGGCAAAGCAATTTACTCTTGTTTAAGGTGGTGTTGTTTATAAGATTTTTATTTATTTATTTGACAGGGAGAGAGAGAGAGATCAAGAAGGGATGGGGACAGCAGAGGGAGAAGCAGGCTTCCCGTTCAGCAGGGAGCCAGACATGGGGCTCAATCTCAGAACCCTGCGATCATGACCTGAGCCAAAGGCAAATGCTGACTGAGCCACCCAGATGTTCTGTTTTAGTTTTCTTAACTGTCTAAAGGATGAAAGACATTTTCCCTTAACCTGTCTCAGGGATCAAAACAAATAACTTAATAGGCAAAGCAATGGCTTGCCCAGAAGAAGTGATCAATAAATGATTTTTGCTTCAACAACATGTGAAAGCACTTTGAGAAGGTATGAGCATTATCTAAATTGAGAGCCATCGTGGTTATTAAAATTTATTTCACTGTAATTTATTTACTTAGTCTTTTATTGATGTGGGTCCTCTTTAATTTTTTTAAAGTTATATTTTAGGTTAAAGAACTATCTACAAAATTCCTGAGAGTCTGTATAGATGAGTCTCAAATTAAGAGTGCAAAATTTCTTTCACATTCGTATCCACTTCTACTCTGGATCATTTATTTTCATAGTTTCTGAATTTTATTTCTTTGGGTGCTGTCCTTTACATGCTTAAAATAAATATTTTTTATGAGTTACTAATTTTTGACAGTATTATCTGATTCCAGTCTTTGAACAATTAATCATATAGCAACTTACCGAACTATGTGTTCTTTTCTCTTTTGACTCCTAAAGTTTATTGCGTATTTATTATTTTAAAATTTCTAAGTTTATAAATTTCACATCTATAGTGCAACTAGTTGGGCTCCAGTTTTACCAGGGGTTGATTTAATCTTGCAGGGTATTTTGTCAATTGTTCTCTTTCAGTTAAACAGCTAGATCCTTAGCTTTGTTCAACTTACTTTCCATTCTATATGGTGACTTTAAAAATTGTCTACATCCTTTTGATACCCTTTTCCCTTTGACAGCAGTCTCTTATAAATGCCATAAATGCTTGTTTTCCTCTGAATACACGAAATCTGTCTTATAGATGCTCTTCTGTGCTCTGGGTTATTTCTGTTTCTGCCTAGTCAGCTGTATGTTTCCCCACCCTGGTATTTTCTTTAATATTTTGTTCATGTTTGGTGATTCATGATTCATTATTTCATGAATAAAAACAACTAGTTTGATTACTATAGGGAGTTTTCATAGGTTACTCTGCAAAAATATATCTTTTTCCCTAAGTGACTCTTAAATATGCATGTGGTGTGTTTAAGTGTGTATCACTAGGGGCTAGGCTTTATTTATATATTTATATTTATATATACACACACACTGTATATGTGTCATGATATATCATATATATCATGTATACATATTTTATATATGATATATTTGTATATATTTAACATTTACTTATGTATGTATTTATTTATTTTTTTTTAAGATTTTATTTATTTATTTGACAGAGAGACACAGCGAGAGAGGGAACACAAGCAGGGGGAGTGAGAGGGAGAAGCAGGCTTCCTGCTGAGCAGGGAGTCTGATGAGGGGCTCTATCCCAACACCCTGGGATCATGACCTGAGCCGACGGCAGATGCCCAATGACTGAGCCGCCCAGGCACCCATATTTCTATATTTAAAAATAATAGTTTGTATGTGTTACATATTTTATATATGCTATATTTTATGTTTTATATTTTTCAAATGTCATGTTATATATGATTTATATATTTGTATATATTCAAATACATACATGTTTGTATTTATCCTTATACACGCACACATACATACTATAAGTGTGCGTGCATGTTAAATCTAAATGTTCTGAATGGTTCTTCTGTTCCCAAATGTCTCCTCTATTAGCTTCAAATTCTCATTATTTTAAGTACTTTCATAAGGCATATTTTGGTCATGTTTTCTGTTCTTTTCTTCCCACAGCCATTCTAGCTTTACTTCTTATCGCCAACCCCACACTGGGGCCCAAGGAAGACATTTCTGATCTGATTAGTCAACAAACAATAACAAAGTCATTCTCACTAATGTCAAGTGTGCATTAAGTCACCCACTTCCATCTCTATCTCTATTCTTTTTCCATCTCTTTTCTATCGTCCTTGGTGCTTACATGTAGGCGGACAAGGTCACTAAGGGCTAGGTTTCTAGAACTGGCTATCATAAGTTTCTTCTTGTCTATACTTTTTTAGAATTTCTGTGACCAGTCTGAGTCACATAAATAAGTTCTTTTTTTTTTTTTAAGATTTTATTTATTTATTTGACACAGAGAGAGAGAGATCACAAGTAGGCAGAGAGGCAGGCAGAGAGAAAGTGGGAAGCAGGCTCCCTGCTGAGCAGAAAGCCTGATATGGGGCTCTATCTCAGGACCCTGAGATCATGACCTGAGCTGAAGGCAGAGGCTTAACCCACTGAGCCACCCAGGTGCCCCATAAATAAGTTCTTAATGTAAAGATTTTGAAGCAACGTATAAGGTCCCACCTAGGCTTCTAGAAACTAGAGTTTACCAGAGCTGTGTCTAAGGTACCAGGATTTTGTACAACACATAAAAATATGTTTTGCTTCTTATTCACAATTGTTCCTTTTGTGTATTGTCCTTCTAAAAACACGGACAAAAGAAAGTATGATTGGCAGACATTTGATTTAATGAGTACCTCACCCTAATTCCTAACAGTATCCATTCATTTGTTTTCTTAAGTCTACATTAATCCATTTAAAATTATAACTATTTATTAAGAATCTACTTATTTATGGGGTGACTCGATGGCTCAGTTGGTTGAGTACCCAACTCTTGATTTCAGGTCAGGGCATGATCTCGGGATTGAGATCCAGCCCTGTGCTGGGCTCCACGTTATATGTAGAGCCTGCTTGGAATTCTCTTTCTCTCCCTCTTCTTCTGCTCCTCCCTGGCTAAAAAAATATCAATAATAAGCCCGTTTTTTCAATTAAATTCCACCAACATTTTTTCTTAAAGACTAACATTTACAATTTAGAACTTCTTTATGTGCCACCAACCACCCACCCACCTTCCTTCCCCAGCCCATTCAGGTTACTTCATTTTAATTTTAACTGCACTATTTCATTTCTGCTAGGAGAAAATAAAAACACCTTTTAATACAAGTGAGTATTTTTTTATACAGATAACATTTAAGAAATTCTAATTTAAATAAATTTCCTTTATATAAGTTTTGCATTTTATCTATGATTAGTAACAAATAACTTTTGGCATACCTCTCTTTTGATGAGGGCATACCAATGTGTTTCTTCTTCAGATTGAGAAAATGTAGCATTAACACACTGGCGTACATTAATTCCTTGTTTTAACTAGAAAGCTCAAACAAGGGGAGTGGGACATCAGTGGTTTGTTAGGAATAAAGAGGATCCAAAACTTGCCATCACCTGCAAAGGGTAGTCCTTATTATTGTTCCACTTTGAGAAGAGGTGATTAGCCATAGGGTATCACATAAGCAGTTACAGGTGTACTTGCCTATGTATACGGCTGTGGGAATGCATTGAGGAGGTAGGATGGAGGATTGGCAGGAGATGTTATAGAAAATTGTTCCTTCTTCACAGTTTTGCCAAGAGCTTTTATTGTTCCCCAACATCACTGTGTCCAGAGGTAGTGGGGCTGTAGAGCATTATTTGAATAAATGACAGAGATATGGGAAAAGAAGGGTGAATGAATGACCTGAAGGCAGAAAAGTGTGAAGAGGCTTGCTGGGCTTCAGATTCTGTCACTGTTGCTGAGGCAACCATTGCTAGCATAAAAATAAGATCCATTGTTACCTTTATGGTTGTGTTGAGTTGTTGGAGGAAAATTAGAAAAGAATTTGGATCATCCATTCTCAGGAGACCCATCTGAATCATCGAAGCTTAATGTCATTTGTCTGTATCTCTTTCAGCTACACATTCCACATACCAATTTGCTTAAATGGTGGATGCACATGCCAAATCTAATTATCCCTTATCTCACAAAGTCATTAATCATTCCTATCCATTATTCATTGACTACCGATAGCTACTCCAATCTTTAGTACATGAAACTTCAATATGCATTAGAATACCGTGTTTATGAGTGGCACTTATTTCTGAAATGTACTGTATGACATTTCTTAGTTGGATGAAGCGTTCTTGGCATGAAAACTGGTGGTGTGTTTTATGTTGCTTTCCTCATAATCTATAAAAATAATAAAATAAAAACAGTATGCTAGAAACCATTGTGAAGCTGCTGATAATTATTCATTGTGATGTTAATTAGCACAGTGGAGTGGAAATGTTGTGCAGCCTAAACAGTATCCAAGAATCTCAAAGCACACTGAAGAGAAATTGTAAGTTATCACAAGCATCAGTGGGGAATGGTGTGAGGGGAATACAAGTCTAGTTAAAAGAAAAAAAGATACTGTGAAACGGAAATAACTACAGCATTCCCTAATTGTTTAGCATTGTCAACTGCTACATTCTACACAATCCATATTGTCCCATATATATTTTGACTTTTTGTTTTCCTGTAAAATGTTGGGTAGTACTAAGATACATGTAAACAAGGAACATGTTCAAACCCCTTTTAGTTTCAGACCCTCAATCTATTGCATAGCAGAGATTTGAACTCAGATCTCATGACTGCAATCTAGGGTTTCATCCATGGGTGCCAGGGGATATAACCAAAGCTTTTTCAGTGCCTCTTATATGACCAGCTATGTTACACAACACTGTTACATATTATTTTCACTATTGAAAAGACTATTTTTGTTAATATTTATATTTATATCTATTATATCTATCAATTACAAAATACATTATATCTATCAATTACAAATACAATTACATCTATCAATTGATTGATGAAGAGCAAAGGGACCTCAGGGTTAAGTTTCTTGTCCAGGTTTCCTAGATACCAAATGGGTCTGCCATTTTTTAATCCTGGCCTGTCAGATTTAAACTATAATCTGCATATTTAAAAAATGCTCTAACTTTGGTTGATTTCATATAATGCTGGACAAGTAAGAAGAACTTACTCTTTCTTTATAATACAAACTAGTGTTTAATTTCAAAGATTCTGTAAAGAATACTTAATCCAGTTCCCTCATTTTAATAATAAGAAAATTGATGTCCAGAGAAGGCTAGTGCTTTTGCACATACATAATTATTGTTAAAGTTGAGTAGTTGATGGGCTGCCTGGGTTGCTCAGTGGTCTAAGCCTCTTCCTTCACCTCAGGTCATGATCTTAGGGTCCTAGGATCGAGACCCACAGAAGGCTCTCTGCTCAGCAGGGAACCTGCATCCCCCTCTCTCTGCCTATTTATGATCTCTGTCTGTCAAATAAGTAAATAGAATCTATTAAAAAAAGAAAGTTGAGTAGTTGAGTTAAAACACAAATTTCTAGCTTTTAATCTTGTTGATACATCCCCCATGACACCACAATTTACTCTTGAGCAGCTCATAATTGGAATATCATACCATTCTTTTCTTTCATTTTCTCTTCCTAGCTAAAATAATATATTTAGAGAGAGAGAGAGAGAGAAACATTGAGCTCAAAACCTTTATCTTCCATAAATCTTTACCAAATTTCCAAAACACAAAATTTCTCTTTTCTTGCAAATAGTAGAATGTATACATGGTACAATCAATCTGTTCTTAATTGCTGTATCTTTTTACTTATCCTTCATTGTAATTACTCATCTGTAAAAATCTCCTTTTTAAATTATGTTCAGATCTTGTCCTGCCAGCTAGACAGAAAGTTCTATGAAAAAAACTTGTACACTTTCTTGTAGCTCCTCACTCTTCCCAGTGTATTGCTTTGCCATTGTAGGTACTCAATCAATATTTGGTGATTGCTTGATTGGTTTTGGTCATGACAGCAAATGTATGGTTTATTTACAAGGTACATCAAGTCAAATAATATGATCTTTTATTATTAAAAAGAAAAAAAAAAAGAATTACAAAGGCTGGGAATTCACTGCCTGCTATCATATGGGTAGAAAATCAAAATAGCAAGTTTACTAGCCAGCTTTTTCTTTTGTGTGCCAAAGAGCTCTGTGAATTGCCTGAAAATAATTGTTATTTCATATTTCCAAGTGTATCCATGTTTCACATATATTTTTCACACCTTTGGAGCACCGACTTGTGCACAGTTTCCTGAAGAGCTTTTGTAAGCTCGACATATGATGAAAAAGTAGATGATGAGGACTTGGCCGATCTTGTTAAAAATTTTGTGGAGGTATGAAAATAAATAGGTACAATCACACATTTGTGTAAGAGATAGGGGGAAAAGAATTGTTCTCTTTCTCCTTTGGTTCTCTCAAATTATATGCATATATGTATATATAGAGAGAGACAGAGAAGAGAGACAGAGAAAGAGAGAGAGAGGCAAACCCCTTTAGAATAACCATGTTGGGGGAGGGTGAAAGAACATGGAGGAGAGAGAAAACACTGAAATATTAAGTAAAACCAGATTCCCAAATGCAAGGATCCCATAGGGTGGCCTTTCAGGAATGATTTGACATGACAGTAACTTTTCCTTAGCAAAGCCTTCTTTATCTAAACCCATCCCTTCTTTGGGATAGATTCTAATTTTGATAAATGACACCACTACCCAGCCAGTGGCTCACCCCCAAACCTAGATGTTACCTTTTGTCCCTTTCTCTTTCTCACCTACTACATCCAACTGAACACCAATTTCTGCTCATTCTATCTCCCAAATATCCCTTAAGTCCTTCAGTTTCTCTCCAGTCTATTACTATCACAATAGTCTGAACCAAGACCATCTCTTACCTAAACCATTTACTTCTTCAAACTAATTTCCATCTCTTTCTACCATCAAATAAGTAGAGAGGTTGTGATTTCTGTAGCTCCAAGGAAGCTTGCTTGATTGACCCCTACACACCTCTCCAGCCACACCTTTGCCATTAATGTGTTTGTTACGTGGTCTCTAGGATCACTGGTTTAATTCAAATGTCTTAAACATAGAGGATGCATTTTGGTCTAAGCCTTCACATGAGCAGCTTCCTTCCATCTTCTTTGGGCTGGATCACTTGACTTCTTTCCTTAATTCCTGATGTTATTTCAGAACCCAGTTTAAAGACTGCTTCCTTGGGGGCATTTGTTATGTGACATTATTGTGTGACTCAAGACTAGGTCAGATCTCCATTTATGTGAAGTTTCATAATACCTAGAATTACAACTAATTCATTACTTATATAATTATATGTTTTTGTTCCTTTCCAGCATGTAAATCTTACTACATACGTTTGTAGGGATAAGTGGGCAATGTCTATTTGTTACTTATTACATCACTAGTGTCTAAAAGAGTACCTGACATCTAGATGTTTTTAAATAAATTCTTACTAAATCGATCAATCAACCAATGGGTTAGAAAAATAACTCTAGAGGTACTCTGATTCTGTTCTTTGACTTACATGGGGCTTCATCCTGTATCTACTTACCAGGAAAAGAACCAGGGACACCTCAGATAATCCATCCTTATTTCCATTTTAGATAAAATCACCAGGTCCATGCAGTAATATAAAAAGGCTCTCTCCACTTTTCTTCTTTCAAAAGTTCAACTGCTTTCCTATTCACTGTCACTGCAGAAGGGGTCCCAAAATTAACATGGACATTAAGGAAGATTAGTTAACCAATTGATAAAGTTGTACTTTGCTAAAACTGTTCATCTTAGGGTCCAAAATTCATGTGGTAGAAGTAATAATATCAGTAATAATAGGATTTTAAAAAAAAATCTTGGGACCATAAGCAAGTGTTTCCCTTCCCTCATTGGTGAAAATCATCCCTGGGCATGCATATAAATCATGATAGATATTGTTAAAAGATTTTTTAGACTAATTCCAAGTAGGAAAAAGCAAAATAAAGTTTAGAAACTTGGATCTTAAAATCTAACTTGTTTTTTTCCCCCAATATGGAAAAAAATGAAATTCTAATTTGAGGAAAATCAAACACATACAATATAAATTTTGGGAATCAGAAAAATTGGAAGTTAATGCACAATTTTTAAAGTTACTTCATATCTTTATTTCTTTAAATAATGATCCAGTTCAGATCCATAGTTTGATTTCAAAAATATTTCAGTTAGATTTTTAAGAAGACACAGTGTTAGGCTAAATAAAAATACCTGTTCCCTGCTTGGAATTATATCTCTATTTTCACAATAGACCAAATACAAAGTTTTATTGAAACAACTTCATTTGTTGGATGTTTCTATTCATAACATTTTGTTGTAGTTTATACCATCTTTGCTATTGATAAAAATTAGATAGTACTTCATTCATTTCAAGTTATTTTGTGTTTTCTGTGCTTAGGCAATCTTGATTAACTATGAAAGCTCTCTTTTGTCAATCTGGAGTAGTTGAAGCCTGTTTATTTAAAAGCAATACTAATGATATAAGTAGATAAAAGTATAGTATCACATGCCTAGGGTTTTTCAAGTAAGAGAAAAGTTTATGATTAAAGTGGAGAAGATATGGTAAATAAATATAAAATCCAGTTGTTTTTTACATTTAAAGTTCAAGTGCTCTTTTTGTTCTTGTTGTTCTTGTTCAGATGATCTCCCTCTTGTTCCTTTTTGTGTGTCACAGACATTTATATTCCTCTTTTCCTAACCTAACCTTTCCCTGATTACAGACATTGTGCTAATTACTCACTGTGATTCCAAGGTTCGACACTGCCGGCTTTGTTCCCACTTCTGCAAAGGCACACAGCTGCATCAATATTCAGTAGGGAGTTCTTGAAAATAACCTAAGTGGCATTTGGGAAGAGATCTTCCTCCAGTGGGTAAATACCTATTCAAATCAACAAAATATACATTCAGTAAGCATATTTTTGGAATGCTACAGACTTTCCAAATGAGTCTTTTTACAATGAAAGATTCATAATATGCTAATACAAATGTAAATATTATATCAGGTTACAGCTAAGGATGGAAAAGTCTAGTAAGTAGAAATGTCCATTACCCATTCAAGATTTTCTGCCAGAAAGGAAGCAGGGTAGTATCATTTCCTAACTGTAAAGAGACAAGAAGTTTTGTTGCGATTGTTTTGTTTTGTTTTGTTTTGTGGGTACATGTATAAGCACAAGGAAACAACTGTAGAGTCTAGAATGTAGCTGTTTTTTTCACTCTTGAATTCTGACTCTATTGTTAATATGATTAATTCCTATTTTTAAAAAGTCAGAAATTAACATATAAGTACTGGATTTCTGTCTTCTTTTGAAAACTGTGAGGATCTGCCAGCTTTGATCCCCATTCCTGGTTGACAGCAGTAGCTGCTGCCAAGTGCTGGCCGCACCTCGTCAGCGCCCTTCTCCCTCTGTCAGCCTCCCACACACTCAGGCTGAGAGTCAGGTACCATTTATCTATTGTTTTTTAAGGTTAGAGTTGACAAAATCGAATTTTTTTATACCTGTATTCCCATCAAATGTAGTAACATTAAACATGGACCCAGATATGGCTATAGGTTTGAAATAAAACACAGTGCGAGGGTGTAGGGTGAGGAAGTAGTATATTTCCTTGTGGAAGGCAAAGAACATCCCATGTACTTAATTTGTAACGTGTCTGTGTGAAAGACTGCGTCTTCAATACCTCGCCCACTCTAGCCTGCTACCACACATTATGCTAACTTACTTATGTCTTGTGCGTTTAGTTTATAGCCACTATGATATGGAGTGAACTGACTTTTCTAAAAATGAGTGTGTGAATGCATGTATGCTTAGGAAAAATTGGCATAGGATATTCCAATGTCAACTGCATTATCTGGTCATTGCGTTTATGAGTGGTTTTAACTTTATTTTGTTTCCTTTTTTATATTATGAAATTTTCACTATGTGCTTGTGCTATTTTTAAAAACAGAAGCAACAATGAAATTTTTTTAAACAATGAAAGAAATGGTTTGGTCAGAATGCTAAAGACATATTCCCTATTTGTTCCCCTCTGGATGTAATTAATGCATAGTTCAATCTTCATAGAACCTAACCCAAAATGCAAGGGTCTTTATAATCAGCCTTGCCAAATTGATTTTCACTCAATCAAAACCCTCCTCTCCAGGCATATTGATTTTCTCATTGTGGTTTAAACACACCTGAACCCTGAACTGTTTCCTCCTCTACATTTTTATTTATTCTGTTAACCCTCTCAACTTCCATCCAAACCCAGAATATCTTACTTTGTCAATGCTCAAACTACCCACATCATTCAGTGTTAGTTCCAACTCCTTATTACTGTGATCCCAGATTTCTAAAATGATCGCTGGCCTCCCTAATAGCAATTGCACTAAACCGACTATAGCAAACACTTTAATCTTTACAACAATAGTCCCTTATTTGTCCTCTAAGGAATACTAAGTCCTTGAATTAGTAATAGTTTTATGATATAAAATAGTTCAGTGGTTAAAAAAAAAAAAACTTTTAAAACTTTAGAACAGATTTATTTACGGTGGTAACTCCTGGAACCATTACAATTTGCATGCTGCCCTGTTCCTATTGTGGAAGAGAAGTTTTCATTTACAGTATTTTACGAACTCTTAACAGCATCAGACTCTCTTTCAGTCCATATTTCTAGTGGAATTTTATGCAGTCCTACAAGGCAAAGGGCTCTATGGGCAATGCTACTTAGTAATGTAGTTTTATGATTAACCCTTCCCTCTAAACCAGCAAGCAAGTCTCTAAAGACACTGAACTTGCTCTGGCTAATCTTTTTGTGCTCCGGTGTCCTTGAACACTTATGAGCAAATGGTATGTGATGGAGGTAAGAATGGCACAAGCAATGTGTTATCTATTGGCTAACAGGCTGGAGCAGTAGCAAAAGGCAGGGTGGGTCCCTCATTCAGTAAACAGGAGGAAATGCCTAAAGAAACATTAGGTACTTTCTGAACATCTAACATTGTCTCTCTCTTCCTGACACTTGTTCCTTGTCATGTCCCTTCTGTCTGAACCAAATGATTTCAGACTCAGGCTTCATGTAGCTCTCCACTGTGAAAGAGGCTTAAAGAGATAGGATCACTTAGATTCAAAGGGAAGCCTCATTTTTCCCTCTACTATTCTCAAATTGATGGAAACTTTACATCTGTCATATCTTCTTTTAAAGACAAATGTAGGAAAGATGGATGATATTCAGTATGTATTCAACCTCGAAATGAATGGCCAGTTGAAAACCCTTCGTGACATCTCCATCTAAAAACGTTAATCCAAAAAAATATTTGAGCTGTCTAGCTACCATTTCTAACAAGTATTGACCATTGTTTATTTCTGAAATAATTACATATCTCTGTATCAATTACTAGCTATTTGTTTCTGTTTTCTTTTACATATGAAGATACCCATGAACTCTCAGAGACTGTACCTAATGCACCTTGTATTATGCTCTGCAAAAGAGAGGCAGATCATGCAGGTTAAATAAGACTTTAGTACATTCTTAATTAATACATGAACTATTTGTAGGATGCATTTTTGAGTGCCTCCTTGCCATGTTTTCTGACTTACCAAACTAAGTCCTTACTTTGCATTTATGTTGATTACATTCAAAATCCATGTTCCTTGTTCATGCACATTCCTCAATGTCCTTATCTCTCAAAGGGTAGTCAGAAAACCAGTAGCACGGGCATCACCAGAGGGCTTGTTTGAAATCCAGAATCATAGGTCCAACCCCAGACACAGTGAATCAGAATATACATTTAAAAACAATCCCCTGGTAATTCTTTTTTTTTTTTTTTAAGATTTTATTTATTAATTTGACAGACAGAGATCACAAGTAGGCAGAGAAGCAGGCAGAGAGAGAGGGAGAAGCAGGCTCCCTGCTGAGCAGAAAGCCCGATGCGGGGCTCGATCCCAGGACCCTGGGATCATGACCTGAGCCGAAGGCAGAGGTTTTAACCCACTGAGCCACCCAGGCACCCTCCCCTGGTAATTCTTACACTTATTAAAGTATGAGAAGGTTTGCTCTATTTGTCTTCTGGATTTCCACTGCAGTCTCAGGTACATGGCTGACATGAGAAGGGGGCAACATGGTGTTCTCAACTGTCCGTCATCCAGGGAGATTTCTCAGCTTTTATCTCTTCTCCTTTCAGTGACTCACCTTGCTTGGAACACTCTGCACCACCTTCACAGTTTATCTTTTCCCCAGGTAAAGCCCTTCTTATCCATATATCTTCCACTACCACCCCAAAAAGAATTTAAAAAAAAATTATTTGAGTCTGCGTTTCTTATATAGCTTGCTAGCTCAGATAAAATTCCCTTCTCCTTCAAGATACTCTGGAGAGTAGCCTACTCCGCTTTCTAGGCATTCTTGGGCTCATTGTCTGCCTTTCTGCTCTGTCACTCTCCCGAAACTTCTTACAGTCACAATTACTTAAAATTGCTGAACACATTGAGCAATTTCCAAACTTCAGTTGATGCCGTCCTTACTCCTTAAACATCTTTTCCCTCAGCTTCCGTGGCCTAATCCGGTTCTGATTCTACAAAGACTCAGATCTTTCATTTTCATTTCCCTGCCTCTGCTTTTTTATTAAATTTATTATCTCGCCCACCCATCCTCACTGTCTTCTTTTATCTTTCTACACGTTTTCTGTAAGTAATGTTGCCTACTCTCAAGATTTCAACTACCAAGTTTAGTGTCACTGGCTCCTTCGATGTATGGCTGTACCTTCCCCCCAGAGCTGCAGCGTCCTGTCTCTCTGCATGTTAGATACCTCTGCTTGTCAGCATGCCTCCAGCTGAACTTACTTGCTCTTCCCTCATTCTAGTCTATATTCCTTAGCTGGGCTGGTAGAATTGAAACACCTTTCTCAATTCTTCCTCTCTTTTACCCTCCATATCCAATTATCTCTGAGTTCTGCCAATTCCACTATCTTAATAACTCTCATTTCTTTCCTACCTCTCCTATCATATGTTACTGACTTAGTTTAGCATTTCTTCATGATTTCTTACTTGCAGTGTAATAACTGTCCCCTCCTAGATTTTCTTATTCTTCACCTGCAGGGCTCTTTCTGATTAATCTTTTTCACTCCCTCCAGAGTGAGGAAGCTTCCTTCCTCAAACTGTAGTCACCTCAGTGGGTTTCTCCCCGCAGGTCCACAAAAGGCAAGGAAGGTCTCCTGAGGTTGCAACAATGTGAAAGGGACAGGAAGGTAAATAATCCAAATGCGTTGTGGTTCCTCAGGCAACATTTCCTTCTAAAAACTGTGTATAAATGAAAATAAAGCAATAGTTCAAATTGATTCTGGGTCAAACGTATGACTGCAAATTGTTTTTAAAGTGTTCTGTGTTGTCCACTAGCTAGTAATGGTTAAACTCCACAACTTGCCCATCTAATTTAGGGGTGGTTTATTCCCAAATGTGCAACATCTTCCTCTTTTACATCTTTGACTCATACCTGAAAACTCTGCTCAGGGATAACCTTCTCTCATTCCTGAATTCTCCATACCCTTTACTTTTCCTTTTCCCAAACCTACTTCTGAAAGGGAGTCCAGAGACCATCTTATAGTTAGAATTCCTGGGCTATGTTGGGGAAAAGGGAATTATTCCAGGAGTTGGTGAGGGATTCCAAAATCCAAACAAAGAAGAAATTTCAAAAAATCACCATTTGATGAACCAAAGGTAGGGAGCAGGACCACTGAAAAGACCTTTCATAATGCCAGCACCGAAGCTAAGTCCTAGAAAACCAGAAATCCAAGATCCTGCTAGATAAGAGCACGTACAGGGAGAAAAGTTATGTGACAATCACTTGTATTTACAATGGGATATTCCATAATTCATTGCCTAGGGCTGGTATTCATGGTTAAGCACGTGATGGGCTCAGACCTGAACCTGCAATGTTGATAGGACCCGGATAGGACAGGCACCATCCCCTAAAGCTGTGGTATATGGAGCAAATGCTTTTTATTACCATCGTATGTTTTATTCTACATTAGAAATGTGACTGTTTGGGGAAGAACAACTTCAATAAGGATGCATAAGGGTTCTGTAGGTTAATAAGAAGAGTGACAGCAACTCCTGCCAGAGAGAAGGCTGGCAGCTCCCTCCGGTGAGGAGCTATCTTATTCAAATCTGTCGTCTGGGGCCTGTCACACCTGTAGGCCCTCTAAGTTCATTAATATGCAAGTCTATCATTTGTAATGACCTATTCTGTGTGGTGGTAATTAGCAAAAAACAAACACAGGATAAATGCAGAAACCAACACTAAAGACCATACAGTTGAAACAAACAGACCAAAGATGAAACTTGTACAGGTTTGTCTATAATGACTGATCTGGCATTCCTTTGGTTAGCAGGTCTTCCATAGGGTCAAAAATATTGCCCCACTGGATGCCATTTGGAAAATTTCTAAATGTAACTATGAACTATACGACTAAGAGAAAAATTGTTTGCGAACTTGAAATTTCATCTCCTGGCTACTTGCACTATTAGAAACATTCCATTTAATCATATTTTTTTTAAAGATTTTAATTATTTATTTATTTGTCAGAGAGAGAGAGAGCGAGCGAGGGGGCACATATGGGGGTGCGACAGAGACAGACAGACAGACAGAAGCAGGCTCCTTTTTGAGCAAGAAGCGTGATTCAGGACTTGATTCCAGGACCTCAGGATCATAACCTCAGCCAAAGGCAGATGCTTAGCTGACTGAGTCACTGCGGTGTCCTTCAGATATTTTTAATATACTGTCATTAAACCCTTCTATGTGGACAGATTTTGAAACATGTTCAAACTGCTACCAGAGTCAGAAGAGCTAAGAGCTTTATTAAAGAATCCCAGTATCATGTCTACAAAAGTGAGTATATGGCACATGCTTCCTTTGAATTCCAAAACAGAAATTAATGTATGATCCATTAATGCTTTATTTTCTTTTCTAAATAACATGTAAATAAAACTTTACACATCAAAAGTGACATTAATGGGTAATCCTAAAAAGCACAGACTGAGCAGGAACATTTCTTTTTAAGAACTTAAAGATCAGGGAACTGAGGGGCACCTGAGTGGCTTAGCAGATTAAGGTCTGACTCTTGTTTTGGCTTGGGTCATGATCTTGGAGTCTGGGATGAAGCCCCATGTGGGGCTCAGCACCTAGTGTGGAGTCTGCTTGTCCCTCCCCCCAGCTTCTATCCCACCGCCCTGTTCCTGCGTGTGCTCTGTCTCTCAAATACATACATAAGTAAATAAATAAATAAATAATCTTTAAAAACATCAAGGATCTGAACTAACACTGAGAACTTATTACCTTCCAAGATCTGTTACTCATGGGCATTTAGATAGGTTTTCTCATTTGATATTTTTAAAATCTCTGTAAGCAGGTGTTATCTATAGAGAAAAGTGGGGGGGGAAATAAGTGAAAATAACAACTGACTTCTTACTTAATGCCCAGGACTTTATTAGACATGTGCACTATTATGGGAACCTCATTCTGCAGATGAGGCATGCCGCTCAGAAATCACAGGTGACTGGCTTCTAGAAAGACCACCTTTAAGTGGTAGAAGGGAATGTGAAGTTTTCCTACTTGCCTTCAAGGCCCAAGCAGCTCTCCTTATAATAAGCACCTGCAATCTTTAAGACAGGTGAAGACCATTTTGGAGACAAGGAACCAAGCCCTTATCTATCTGCTTTTTAACCAGGTCTCACTGTAAAAGTGTCTTCCAGATATTTTGTATCTGCCCACTCCCCCCCCAACCCCGTGCCCACCAGAATGGTAGAACACAGTACTCCAGTATGGTACTAATAAACACTGGCCCAGTTGATGGAGGATCTTTAGTGTGCTCTTAGGGAACAATTGTCAAACTCCAGGAACTGTTTTGGCCCCATGTTAATAAACAACTGATTATGATGAACCTTTTAAAGGAAATTAAATTACACTCCTCTGAAAACATGTTTTGTGAAAATGAGACTTTTATTATTAATTGGGGTTGTTTTGAGGGTGTCAATCTTAAATACGGTTAAGTAGCTAGATCGGGAATAGGGTTAGCAGAACATTCCTTTATGACTCATGATAAAGAATAATAATTATTTGATATGTAAATTTAAGTGCAAATTCACAGAACTTCTTATAAGGAAATGACTATCCTATGCTTGCGTATCCAAATATCTCTAAATAGATAATTTCACATATATATGCTACTCATCAGATAACCCCAAATAAGTGTAACAATTTGAGCTCTATCCTCTACACATGAGCAAGAGAGATGATATTTACTATGTCTGCTCTGCACTAGGCAGCTAGCTAGGTACACATAGGCTGCCTAATGTTGATATTCAAAAAAGTCATAGGAAATACATATTCCTATAATTTTTTTTATTCCTATAATCTTAACTAGAAGTGGAAACTGAGTCTGGGAGAGGTTAAGTTAGTTGCACAACCCACCCACCTTACTTGTTAAGGCCAGAATTTGAAACTGCGTATCTGATTCCTAAGAGTTTGTCTGTTTTATTTATAGGAACTAACTCCAATGACTCGAAATACAAGGAAGACACAGTGATGCAGATACAGCCTTCATCCAAAAGAATCAGAGTAATAGTGTAATGGATAATAAAATATTTATAATATCTACAGGGTCAAGGATAAGTGCATTTTTGGAAAAAAAAAAAAATGACTGGAAGGAAACACACCACAATGGGAACAGTGGTTTCATTGCATTACATTTTGTTATTTCGTAATGGAAAAATTTTAACTCATAATAAAGCACGATAAGTGCATTTTAGGACAAGGCTCTATATCATATTATAGAAGAATTGTGGGAGAGGAGGCTTGTGAGGCCATCGTTTAGCTTGGGCGGAGGGAGGGAACCTTCCACACGGCTGCTCTCACTAAACACGAACTATGGCAGTTAGCAATGCCTTGTGAAATCTCACTTTCATTTCAGACCCAGGATAGGAGCTGCAGTTGTGGCTGGGTGAGAATGCTAAAGAAGAGAACAGTGGTGAAGACTTCTATTTATTTATTTCCTGGAGCAGTCAGGCAGGTACTAAATTGTTCGGGCGGGCAGTAAGCCAGGTGTTGGGGATAGAAAGGTGGACAGGCAACAGGGAAGTCCAGCATCCTGGGGAACAGACAACGTTACTCCTATAGGGTCCTACTCCTTAACAGCCCCCCTGAGATGGGGCACCCAGGCTGCATCTCACTATGTTTGTGTGCCTTCTCCCTGCAGTTCTGTTGATGAAGTACGATCCAGAGACTGCAAAGAGAAGAGTAGAACGGTAAGGAGAGCAAATGAAACGGAGTAGTTTTCCTCCCACATAGCTTTAACTCCCTGCCTCCTTTCTTCCAAGTATGTGTCCTCTGTCCCAATTCCCCCAGTTACCTCCTTGTCTAGTGCACAGGTCTGGGGAATATGTTGATTTTGGCTTTCTTTATCAGCAGCACTCAATTACCTACTGTATTGAATGCAAAACAAAACTGATTTTACACATTCCAGTTTTAATGCCCAGAAAGAAAAGAAGTCATGGCCAGAATGCATGGCCACCCATTAGAACACGATTCATGACTTAAAATGGAACACTATAAAGGTTGGTGAAACCATTTCTGGCCCCCAGTATAATGAAATTTGGTTTTCCAACCTTCTCAGGAGTTTGATGTGAACATGGTAAATTGGGATCTTTTTAGTTCTCCCAGTGAATGTAAGTGGGGACATCAAATCACCAACCCCGCCCATGGGGTAATTTCCTATGAGTCTTTGAGACTGGATATTCAACTTTAACATTTTACACCCAATGGCAGACCTTTCTGCAGAATGCCTTCTTGACTTCATCTCAAGGATCAAACGTGTTTTTCTCACGGTTTGCGACTCTTCGTTTGAACCTGCCGGAAAGTAGGAAAGTCGTAAAGGTTTTCTCCCTCTCCCCTTTAACTTTAGCCCTCAGACTTGCTGATCCAACCTCCTGCTGTCCTTGGGAATCTTCCACCCCAAGAGTTTCGTGAAAAGCAGGAAACAGGCACTCAGGTAAAGAGGTAGTTTTAATTATTTATTTTTAAGAAGTGGGAAGAATGGGGGAGAGAAAAGAGAGGCCTTGTGTCTTTGAGGGGTCTTTGTGTCTTTGATGGAACTTTATGGGACAAAATGGCAGCTACTTGGTTTATACTGAAAAGAAAACTATAGTGACTACAAATCACGATGCAGCGAAGGCTCTGAGGTGGGTTCCACACACACTCAGATCCCTGCAAGCCTGCCTATGCGTGCAAATCGTCTGTCGGGGAAGATGTGTTGGGAGTCTCTAACCACAAGGGCGTAGGTACCTGTACCTGTGTGAGTTCTGTCTCAGTATTTCGGTGAGGATTGTGGGTGTGCTATGAAGATATTTGGAACACGTGGCAATGTTTTTCTGGCTTTTATGTATTTCATAGTATTTGTAGGGGCACATCAACTGGGCAGAGTTACAGCTATGGGCAAGAAAGGAAGTCCATAATATTTCCAAAATTATTCTTCCTAAAATTTCATGTGTATATTCTCAAGAGATATCCTCAGGCGCTCGGTCAGAACCAATATATTTTTATGTTACGACCTATTCTACCAGACATGGCTATCTCCTTTCGCAGGTCAAAACAGATTAAAAGGGGGAAATGCTGCTAGCAATTGGTAAAGGCAAAAACTGCAAAGAGATAGACAGAACAACCCTAAAGCAGACATAGAGATTTACAGAGCCAAGCAGTGTGAGGACACCTATTTTAGGAGCCAACAATTACACCTCCGCTAATAATCTTTGGGGGCATAGCACAGAAATTGATGTTCCAAATGTTGACCAAAGTCATCATATTTAAAATCCCCAGGGTAAGAAAGCAGAGAGCAATGTAGTAATTTTAGAAAACTGTCCATCCAAAATAGATTTTAAAATATTTTCACTTAAAGAGAACATTTCCCTTACCAATGATGTGGGATAAAGTAGGTGTTATTCCATTTCAGTCCGAGATTCAGTTAATGCAGTGTTTTTAACATTAGGTGCAGGTGGCGGCTACTCCCTTATGTGGTCCAGGTGATTTCACTCTTTCTGAACAAGGCAATGCCCCAGCAGTTAGCATGCAAACCATGCACAGGTGTTGGTGGGGGAGGCGAGAGGAGTGGGTGGGAAGAGGAGGTCGTCTGTGCTAATGGAAAATAAACTCAAAGGGCATATCCAGTCTCACCTTCGTATGTGAAGGGCATCTATTTGCTTTCCATTTTCTGATAGGGAGTGATAGATTTACAACTAATACAATAAATAGAGCTTTAGGGAGTGCAACAAAAGAATGCCAGCCCTGGCCAATGATTTGATTTGCTCTAGCACATCTATCTGACTGAGCCATCTGGCAGAAAACCAGTGTATCAGCACAGCAAAGGGTGTGGCCTCAAGGCAGACTAGCCCCTTAGCAAACAGGCTAGTGAGAAAGTGCAGGATGAGGCAGGACTGACCCAGGATGCAAAGGCTATCAACACGGAAAAGGAAATGAGTGGTCCACATCACTAGGTCCAGTGTGTTTGGCCAGGCCAGGTGTGGAAGGCATCCAAGCTCAATACCAAAGAATGTCTAACAGGTGGGCCATGCATTAAGGAAGTTGGACTCCAGTTTAGAAGACCCAGACTAGCTCTGTGGTTTAGAGAGAGAAGTCCATTCACAATGAGGTGGAAGTAAGAGCTAAGGGAGGGAGAAAATTTTCCCTGGTTGGAAGAATGGTTAAGAGGTTGACAGATCTCCAACCAGGAGGATGTTAAATAACAAGAAATCAACTGAATAAATGTAAAAGATGTAATGGGCTTTATTAAACAGTTCGTGAATTGCGCAGCATCCCAAATAGCAAGCAGAAGAGGTTCCCAAGGAGATGTACCAAATGGAAAGTTTTTGTGGAAGGCGGGTGGGGCAAGAAAGTTATTAACAAAGGGAAGGATTATTTCAGGCACAGTATCTTTGCCTTAGGGGAAGAGCAGAGAGTCTGATCTTGCAGAGGACCTCATCTTTCTTTGTGGGGATGGAGAGGGGCCGCTCTGGCAGACTTCTTTGTGTGGATCCAGAAACTCCTAATTTCTGGTAGAGGTTGAAATTGCAGTTAAGCTAGGTATCAAGCTCTGGTTTGGGGACTCAGTCTAACTGACACCACTTTCGGCTTGTGGTTTTCTTTTTAACAAAGGCCTATTAAGAAACAAGAGAGCTAGCTAGGTAAATAAGATCTAGAAAATGTTGTGATAGAGCTTATACAACCAGTATAAGCAACTGTGCTTTTAGACCAAGAACTAACTCCAAGTTCTCTTCAACTATGAGATGTAGGCTGCCAGTAGTTCCCACCATGTTATGTGTAGCTCCGCCAGACTTAGCCTGAGAAATGTGGGTCACCAGCATACAGATAGAGACCTTCAGAGCTTAAGAAAGGAAAACCAGAGGTACGGTATGGTGTAGGGGGTGAAACACTAGCGTGCACTAAACTGCATTGAGATGGACTTTATAAATTGGAACAAATACGTTTTTTATTCAAATGTACTTTTCCAACAGTTACATACACAAGGGCTTGCCAGTGTTCATTTCCCCTCCACCTGGGGGGCTTGGGTGGCTCTGTGGAGGGAAACGAAAAAATTTTATCAGGTATTTATTTATTTATTTATTTTAGTACCCTACTGAATACATCACTGCATTTTAATCTGGAACAGAGGGTGGAAAAATAGCATCTGGTTAATCAGAGGTTTATAGATTATTTGGTGATACAACTTAACTGTGTTGATGATGAAATGAAAAATTGTGTGTCTTCCCTAGAGCAGCGTTATAAAGCATCCTGCCTGGTACTTAAAATTGATTGTGCATTATATTGGTTAAAGAGTGGCATTTTGAAAATAAAATTAGGGCTGATTTGCATTTGTGTTGAAATAGTTGCACATGTATTTAATAAGAACCGTTTTTTTTCCTTTTTCTTCTAGAACACATTTACAGTTTGCATTAATTTATATTAACTCAGTGTTTTCACTCAACATTATTTTAAAAGATAAGACAAACATAGATATAATTATTCACTAGGAAAATAACTCCTGGAGTAAGAATGATTGCTATATATTTCATTTGGGAAAATAAAATGCAAATGTGTTTTTTATTAATTAGAGCACTGGCAATACCTCAGTAAATAAACCAAGGTGATTTAATTTTTTAACTGACAATTTTATAAAGCATTGGGAAGCATTATATATCATTAATTTTCACATATGAGTTGCATTTGTAGATGGTATCAGGATCCTCAATCAATATCTGTTTATGAGGATTTAAGCTCTATGACTTTGTTGCATTATGTTTAATTTACATGTATTTCCTTGATTCATACTCTACAGTAAATTCTTATAGCTTAGATGTGGGGAAGATGTCTTTAAAATCATCAGTGACTTCCAGGCAGTAAAAGAAAAAAAATAATGAATTTCACTTGATGGTAAAGGAAAACAAACTGCAATGTGTGATGCACACAGATATGATTGAGAGTTATAATCTCTCTAGAAAATTCCATTTTCCAAGAGGATGTTTGCAAAGGCTTTATATTAGCAATTAAAATAACAACTATTCCAGTAATTATAACAGAGAACTTAAAAATATATGCAAAACCAGAATAACTATCTTATTTAATTTATGGTATATTATCTTTGAAAAGGGAATCAGGAGACTTAGTATTCAAAATTTTAATCATGTGAGAAAATAACATCACTGTTATAGAACTCATAGGTGAAGTCAGAGACAAAAACAAAAGGTTAAGTTCATAGATTTTGTTTTTAGCTTTTAAGTTATTTATTGGAAATTATCAAAGAACTCTGGGAAGACATTTTCCATCTCTCTCTCTCTCTCTTTCTCTCTCTCTGGTTGTGTACACACATGCATGCACACACACACACACACACACACACACACACCCAACAAAAGCTTCACATTTTAAAAGGCCAGGTAAATACTACTGAGACAGTGAAATATATAGTAAGCATCTGGTTGTAAATCTAACCACAATCATCCAGAAACATTGGTTTAAAAATGGACAGTTTGGGCTCAGTATCAAAAGTTTAGTAAATTAAGCTTTGTGAGGCAGGAGAGGGGCTTGAGTTTCAAAGCAGCCTAGAAGTGAAAAGCAAGAAGGAAAAGGTACTTCTGTGATACATCTTGGGCACTAATAGAAAAGCCTGAAATTGGAAGGGGAGGTGAATCATGGGAGACTATGGACTCTGAAAAACAATCTGAGGGGTTGGAAGCGGTGGGGGGTGGGAGGTCGGGGTACCAGGTGGTGGGTATTAGAGAGGGCACGGATTGCATGGAGCACTGGGTGTGGTGCAAAAATAATGAATACTGTTATGCTGAAAATAAATAAAAAATAAATTAAAAAAAAAGATCTGAGAAGTAAAAATAATAAAATCTTGAGACTACTTTGTAATAAAATAATTTGATCATTTTGTGTTAATGGCACATGAATCAACCCATCATCAAGACTTGAACTGGGTCATGAAACTGGCTTGAATATGAACATCTTTGCCCCTGGCCAGTGGTTTCAGGCTAGAAAATCTAAGCTTTAGAGCACTGGGTCCCACTGAGATCAAGATTCACACCTATCCATTAAATGCCTCCTAAGTGGCAGACCTCATGCTGGGTACTTAGGGTATGCAAGTGGACAAAATCCACAAAGGCCTTGAACTGTGGAGTTTGTTACACCAGAAGAAGAGAGGAAAGCAAATAAATCAACATCTTCCAGGTGGTGATGGGTTTCATTAAGAAATAATAATAATGAACCAGAATAAAGAAGATAGAGAGTAACAGGGCTGCTATTCAAGACAGAGTACTCCAGGAAAGAGCTTTGTGGCACAGTGGTATTTGACAAAGACTTGGGGGGAAGTGAAGAATGAGCTATGTGGATTGTAGAGAAAAGTGTGCTCCTGACTAAGGAAATAGCAGGGAAACTAAGAGAGCTTCTGATTAAGGATCAACAACGTGGCCAGTAAAGCTTGCAGGGGCATGAGCAGGAGGGCAGTGATTGGAAATGATGGCTCAGAGATAGTGACAACAAAAGAGCCAGATCAATGAGAGCCTTTGGGAAACTGTGAGAAATTTAGCTTTTGTTTTCATTAAGACAAGAGGCCTTTGAGTAAAAGAATGCTATGAGCTGGCTTCTTTTTTAAATAGCTCTTTTTGGCTTCTCTGAGTAAATTCAAGGGAAGGGAGGGTTTAGGAAGGGATGACACCAAGCTGTTGAAATCATCCAGACAAAAGATGCTAATAGCTTGAAAGGTGTTTCTAGCAGTAGAAGTAGTAAGAAGTGGTGGAATACCAGATGTGTTTTGAAGGTCAGGCAACAGAATTTGCTGATAGATTGGATATGGTGTGTGAGACAAAATCGACAAAGGCCTCGAACTGTGGAGTTTATGTTGTAAGAGAGAGACAGGAAGAGAGGAGTGGTAATTGATGACTCTGGGTTTTCTAATCCAAGTAATTAGAAGTATGGAGCTGCCATTTACTGAAATGGGGTAGGTTATGTGAGGGAGATAAATCAGGGGTCTCTATTTGTGCATGATAATTTTGAGATGCCTGTTGGACCTTCAAGGACAGAGGAGAAGATGCGAGCATTTATCTTGGAAAGCAGGAGAATGTGTGAAGTAGAAGAATACTGTAAGTTTGTGAATTTTCCTGAGGGACTGTAACATTAAGCCAGGAATGAAAACTGTTGAGTAGGACAAAAAGGCACAGGTGTCCAGTGACATCGTTAAGGCTGTTGAAATTACTTGGAAATACTCTGCCATCTACACGTTATAATCGTGGTATCAGAACAGAGGGGCTACAAAATGTGTGGCTTAGAAATGTTCCCTAGCTGATTCTCCAGCCTCTTACCCAACATGAAAAGAACCAGTGTGAATGCAGGAAAGAAATTTTTCTAGCATCTTTCAGGAGCATTCTCAAACTAATACCCAGAAACTTGACATGTTTGAAGGTAGGCAAAGGGAAATTCACAGGATGTATGTTGTATTCCAGATACTGTGTTTGCTGCTTTTTACATATTGTCTTAATTGATCCTTCCAACATACTTTTGAGATTAGACTCTGAGTTCTGTTTTAGGAGTGGGGAAAATAAGATTGAATCATTATACCTAGGTGACATAACTAGCATGGGATAATGCTAGCATTTTACCTTACCTGCAGTCATTTGTATCTGAAGAAGTTGAAAAGATGCTTCCAAGTATTTCGGTATAAGATAGGGGAATAGTAATTTAAGTGCATTCAGCATATTAATAGAATAGATTCTGGAAAGAAACATATCCAGGTTTATAATCTTAATGAGGAGATAGTCCATGCTTTCCTGTATATTCTTACATTCTTACATACAGGTATATTCTTACATTCATTCATTCATCTAACATTCATTGAGTGCTTTTGATAGGCAAGGAGTTATGTACTCCATGGCCAAATAAGGCACAGTTCTTACTCTCAAGGATTTCCCATTCTGTCAGGAGAGTCAGATAATAGCACAGTGTTTCTGCTTTAAAGGCTGTACTCCTTTTGCTGTTTAATATTCATCAGCTGCCTATAATCCTGGGCTTTGCAGAAATCATTCACTGACTTCTGTAGTGATCAGTTAATCAAGCATGGTCACAAAGGGGCTCAAGTAAGGATGGTACAAGTCTGGATTTTGGAATTCAAGAAAAGCTTTTGCTAGCCAGGGCCCAATGTTCTAAAGGCAAAGTCAAAGCCTGGGAACCAAGCAATGTGTGTTCTTAGGTACACTGAACCCAGGAGTTTAGCCCCAGGAATGGGGATCAGATGGAAGCTAACACTGCTGGTCTAAACAGAGGCAGAAAAAGTTCAGAAATTCCAGCTCAGAAGTTTAAGTGACTCAGAGAGGAGGTTTTGCTGAAACATGAACTAAAAAGTAGCAGTGGATGGAGCAAGGCCCATAAGCTTCCAGAGAGAGATGACCAATTGGGATGAGATACCCCTCCAGATCCATGTGGTTCTCACACTCTTCTGAAAGGGCTCTATAATTTTTCTCTATCAAGACTTATGGGAAGGGCGGGGGTAGTTCCCTGGGAGTGCTTACTGCCACACCAGAAGGAAGAAACAAAGCTACAGACCCCAGAGTCCAGCTCCAGAGTTCCTTTAGAGACCCTGGTCTACTTCCATTCTTCTTTTAAAGCCACCTTACTCTGAGCAGTGTTTATCTTTTATAAGAGGGGCCTGGGGCCTTTGGTAGTGGTGGTGTGGTATCTTAGAGGTGACTTCTTGCCTGGGCTTGAGGGGTATATCCTAGAATTGAATTTGAGCTTTTATTAAGGGGCAAGGGTTTTGACCTAGTTTTCTTTGGTGGTTTGCTACTCCTGGAGAAGGTCCATTGTTGACCTCTCTATGATTGGGCTTGAGATTTCTGGAGGTACAGAGTTCTAGATCCCCCTTCTAGATACACTTGCCTTAGGATGTTATCTGGTCCTAGGAGGACATACCATGACAGATATGGACAAGCATGATACTGTGAGGTTGACTGGAATTGCCCTGGATAATGTAGACGTACAATAGGCAGAGGGATTCATCATCTCTACTGGTAGGATTTCCCTTTGCTAGCACATGACTGGATGGATAAACTATAGCTCCTTTTAGAAGTTGGAGGTTGAGGCATTAGTTATGATACTAAAGAAAATATATAGGCAGCTGGAAGTGATGGCTCATTATGATTATTAAAACAACAACAGCATTGGTACTTCCCAGGCTCAGGGGATATTTAAAATATTATAGGATGCCAGAGTAGAACAGACTTGATCAACAGACCTGAAATATTAGTAAAATAGATGAAATAGATGACAGAGAATGAATGGATCTGCTCGGTGAATGGGGGCATTACTCAAGATACAGAATAATTTCCACAAGACTATGAATTCTGTGATACGCAGTTAATGCCAGGGAAGGCACAAAAGGTTTAAAAGGCACTGGGATCTTAAATATGCCAAATCATTGTAGAGTACAATAGGCTTGATCCTGCTGAGAATGGCTATATGTTAATGGAGTTTAGTCTTCTGAAGCTTGGGTTATTTCTTTGATCTTCTGACATAAATCTGTTTGACATCATGAGACTATGTTCGAACAATCTTCTCAGACACCCAAGGGTGTCCTAGCACATCCCATTCTGTTTTCTGTCCTAGTACCATTAGAGAGCAGAGAGCCTCCAAGATGCAGCTTCTGGTCCATAAATCCCTTTAGCAGATCTCCCTCTAGCTTCAGGGAGATGGTCCTCCCTTCTCCAGGGCCTGGTTCCAGGTCCACTTCAAACTGTATCAAGCAAAATGCTGGAAGAAAATACAGATACCGGGGTGCATGGGTGGCTTAGTTGCTTAAGCAACTATCTTCAGCTCGGGTCATTATTCCAGGATCCTGGGATTGAGCCCCACATAGGGCTATTTCCTTAGTGAGGAGTCCGCTTCTCCCGCTGTCTCTGCCCCTTCCCCCCACCTTGTGTTCTCTCTCTCTCTCTCAAATAAATAAATAAAATATTTTTAAAAAGAAAATATAGATATCCTTTAGGCTGAGATCCTGTACATTGCATTATGTCAGAATTGGCTGTGTACAGCAGACGGTACAAGTCACTAGGTTTATTTTTCAGCATTTAAGCAGTAAAACTTTTTGTAACATAAAACCATTTGATTGGGCCACTCAGTTGCTTGGAGAAGGATGGAAAGCTCCTGGAACACCATTCAAAGTTCAGAGTCTCTCAAAGGCAGCCAGGACTATCTGGTCAGGAAGCCCCAGAATGGGAGGAAGGATGCACACGTTGGAGAGACCAAGCAGCACTGGCTGATTGGAGATGAGACTGGCATGTTACCAGTCAGGGCCATGGAGATGACTTCAGTCCAGAGTTGGTGACTGGACAGTTCAGTTGTAAGAGGGAAAGGAATATTGAGGTGATGTCCAACGGATTAAACTGGCCTTAATTTTTTATTAGAACTCATCAAGGGAAAAGAGTGATAATAAAAAAGAAATTTTTACTGTAATAAAGAAAAATAATGAAAGATCATTACAAGACAGGACACTGATGAGTATCTAAGAGATCTAATTTTTAGAAGGCCTTTTTATATGCTAGAAAGATGCTGAGCATTTTTCACAGATCAGCACTGACCAATGGAAGTCTAATGTGAGCCATACATATAATTACAGAATTTTAGTAGTCACATTTAAAAAGTAAATAGAAAGATATGAAGTTAATTTTAATAACATACTTAATGCAACATATTATATCAAATAGTAATCAATATAAAATTTATAAATGAGATGGGTTCCTTTCTTTGTACTGTCTTTAAAATCCAGTTGTGTGTTTTTTTTTCCACCCAGAGCGTTGAGTTCATAGCCAGTGTTCTTTCTTTGATATCACATTTTCATATTTAGCCATGCAAGTAACACCTACCTTTTTTGTCTTCATTTGTTTTGTAATAATTGCCTTTATTTTTTAAAGCAGTTTTATGTTTACAGAGTGAGAAGAAAGTGGAGTTCCCATATTCCCCCCAACAAACTCACACACAAGTTCCTGCTATTATTATTTTGCATTAACATGATACTCTTGTTACAACTCATGAGTCAATATCTGTGTATTATTGACTATCACCCGTAGTTTATATCAGAGTTTATGCTTTGTTTTTTTATACTGTGGGTCTTGACAAATGTATCGTGACATATGTTCATGTCCCAGTATTCTACAGAATAGTTTCACTGCCCTAAAAATCCCCATTACTCATCCCTCTCTCCCTTCTCCCACAAAACCTTTGCGACCACTGATCTTTTTACTGTCTCTATAGTTGTTGCCTTTCCCAGAATGTCACAAAGTGGGACCTATACAGTATGCAGACTTTTCCAATGGGCTTATTGAACTTGGCAATACACATAAGCGTCCTCCATGTATTTTTTGTGTCTGGATAGCTCATTTCTTTTTATCAGTGGATAATATTCCATTGTCTGGATATACCACAGTTTATTCTTTCGTTCACTTATGGAAGGACATCTTGGTGGCTTGCAAGTTTGGGCAGTTATGAGTAACACTGCCATAAATATCTGCATGTTTTTTGTATGAATGGGTTTTCAGCTCATTTGGGTAAATATCAAGGAGTGTGTTTGCTGGATTGTTTGGTAAGAGTATATTTAGGTTTTTTGTTTTTAAGATGTTATTTATTAGAATGTGGCCACAGAAGCAGGGGGAGGGGCAGGCAGAGGGGAGGGAGAAGCAGGCTCCCTGCTGAGCCTGGATGCCTGCTAAGTAGGGGGCCTGACATGGGGCCTCAGTCCCAGGACCCCAGGATCATGACCTGAGCAGCAGGCAGACACTTAACCACTTCACTGACTGAGCCACCCAGGTCCCCCAAGAGTCTATCTGGTTTTCTAAGAAACTGTCAACCTTTGTCCCAGAAAGGCTCTACAGATTTTTATTCCCACCAGTGGTGAATGAGCATTCCTGTTCCACATCCTCACCAGTGTTTGGGATGGTCAGTATTTTGGATTTTTCCATTCTAGTAAGTGTGCAGTAGTACCTCCTTGCTGTTTTAATTTTAATCCCCGCATGATATATGATTCTGAGAACACCTAGATTTTTTTACACCAGTAATACCATCACTACCACTGCTTGCTAACAATTATCACTTCCTATGTACCAGGCACTAAGCCAATCACTTTATTTTCTCACAAGGCTATGAGTCAGATAACACTGTTATTGTGCATTTTAGAGAAGCGGAAACTGGAGTTTAGAGAAGTACATTGCAAGTAAATGTTTAATTGGGGACTCTGCTTTTTCTGATTCCAAATTTCATCCCTTAACTACTGTATCTTTAAATTTGGTCTCAAAGTGTGATCCCTCAATCTCTTCAAAATCTACTAGGATGCTGGCAAAAATTCAGATTCCTAATTCCCACTCCATTGCATCTTCACAATGGAGATGTGGAGTGGGAGATTCTGAGAGGCGCCCAAGACTGAGAACCACGACACTATCACACTCAGATGACTCAAAGTCCACATAGAAGTGTTGATATTTTGTTTGCATCTTTTTTCATGCAGTTGTCTTACAAAACACAGTTATTTACATCAAATAACTTATTCTGGGAACAGTCAAAAATATCTTAAGTGTAGGTGAATAGGTGGTTTCCTGTGGATTCTTATTAGAGAATAATATATAAATTTTACTCCACAGCTTTCCATTCTTGTATATGAAAATTTCTGCCAAAGATTCTCATTGTTAGTGTAGGCTTTTGGATACAGATTTTAAAATACAGGTCTTCTCTTCTCATTTAGATACAGATTTTTAAATAATAAATCTGAATGAAGAAGACTGCATGTAACCAATAGTTACAAGGATCATGGGGAAACATAGAGATAATTATGATAGCCAGAAAAAAATCCTACTGCACAACCACTATATATCCCTCTGTGCTAGATAAATTGGACAAAGATCATATAAAATACTTCCAATGTTATAAATCCTCTATTTAAGTGTATTTATTGCCTTTCTATCAGGTAGCTATGTGTATATACTATGTACATACAGTTATCTCTATATGTAGTGTATATATATATACACACACACACGTAGATTTATAAAGTTTATAATATATTACATAGTAATTCCAGGCAAAAAATCAACATAGCAAGCACTCTATGAAACTTTAAGGATTGAATTAAATAGACAGGTATTCTTTGCCAGTTTTGAGGTAAGACGAGATGTTATTAAGGATATTTGTAACAGTATCACCTGCATTCAAATCTTGTTATGCCTCACTATAGCTGTGGAACCTTGAATGTCCTCTTTTAAGCCTAGGTTTATATGATTTTAAATGGAGGTAGAGATAACACCTACTCTGTAGAGTTGTTGCATTAAAAGCATTAGATGGTGCCTGAGTCACATTAAGCAGTCAATAAATGTGAGTTATTATTATTTTCACTATTATTATTATTCATAGGAAAAATTCCAAAATGGGAATAGACGCGAGAGAGTGGTAGAGTGGAAAGAGTGCTAAAACACCAGTGTGACGGCTGATGATGTAGGGAATAAATGGTACGTGACAAATGCATGGTAGAGAGATTAAGTGCTCCAGAAATGGAAAACAGAAGAAATCACTTCTCACTGGAGTGGGCAGGGATGGCTTCTTGGAAGAGTCTAAATGAATTTGCAAATGTTTTTAGGTGGAGAAAATGTGCATTTGGAGAGGGTATCTTTTCTGGGATGTGCACATTCACAGATTTTAACACTTCTTGGCAGATGGAAGAACCCCATTTGGACCTTCAGACACAGCCCCCTGTGCCAAGATCTGGCACTGTGGGCAGAGATAGTGCCAAGGCAGGTGCTACATAAGAAAGAAGCATGGAGGAAAGGGAGGAGAAGGCATCTTTCTTATACTAATTGAAGCTCAGCTTGAATAGCAACTGTACACCTGTTTATAGCCAGGCAACTGCAGACCAAAGACTACAGCACTTCAAACACGCATGTCACTGAGTCTGGGAAGGCAAGAGGCATGGCCACCTGAAGCCACAAATCCTGCTAAGAAGAGCACAAGTTGTTCTGTACATCACACACCCTGTGTAGTTCTGCAGTCAATAAGAGAGAGTGGGTTAGGGCTGAGACTCATAGCTTTTCCCACATAAACTTGGAATTGAACAAATAGATCACAATCTACAGTTTTCTCCATGGTGTCAAGTGCAGGCTAAGTTGCTTTGGTGTTTAACAGGATGCAAGTGACTTAATGGTCTTGCAATGAAGATCCCAGAGGAGATCCCCAGCAAAACATAAGTGCATTTCGCCTTACAACCTCCTGTCTGTCTTGGTATTTGCATAAACAAGATTAGCTTTCCACTTTTGAAGCCACAAACACATTTTGGAAAGGCAGGAGAAATTTTGTAGCTCTACATACATTGGAGAGAGAGAGCATGACCTTGAGAGCTGGAGGTTTATGTCACTTTACAAAAACAAGATGGAAGGAATTGTTCTAAATGCAGTCCTTATCTTTATAGTTTTTAATAGCCACCCTTTATTGAGTGTTTACTGGGAGCCAAGAACTCTATTAGGCACTTTTTAAGCTTTTATGTAACAATAAAACACAGATACAGGAACTCACACATAATTATTCTTAAAGCAGATACCATTTGAGCCACCACCCAAGTCAAAGAAGAAAACATTCCTAGCTACTTAGGTCTCTCCATACGCCCTGTCCTCCCTCCCTCCTAAAGTAAACACTGTCCTGATATTTATAGTAATCATTTCCTTGTATTTCATGATGGTTTATCACTGGAGTGTGTCTCCAGATGCACTACGGCTTAGTCATCAATTTTCTGGTTGATATGTAACTTCATTTTAATGAAGTCGTCCCTTCCCCCAACCCCCACCGAGCTCTTTGCTCTTCTTAAAATTTGTCTGTTGATGAACTTGAGCCCCTTGCCTTACAGAGTTTGCCCCAGGGTAGAGCTAATAATTGTGCCTGTTCTTCTCTTCTTTGTATTTCCTGCAAATGGGAGTGGACCCTTGGTCACACAGAGCTTTGAAGTGTTTGGCAGGACTGTAGGTCGTGTTCTGTTCTTTTATCAGGAGACACACTGATGCCTAATGCGTTAGTTCGTTATTTTATTGGAGCTTCCAAAATGGTAATATGCATGGTAATATAATAATTATATCCATTATTTTTATCCATTTGCTTGAATAATTTTATTTAGAAGGAGATGCATCCTCTCATCTACAATTTGATTACTCAATCATGCAGTTCCCAAAAAGGGCAGGCATCAGTGTTCTGTTTTCTTCTTTACCTAGTTCTCTTGATAATAAGTTGGTTCCCAGTCATGATCAGGAGGGGACAAACTGGAACTTAAGCATACCTAATGGATTCCCAGAAACTATTATTGCTATCCTTATCAAAGTTCAATTTTTTCTTTGGTGAGATAGAACTTTTTCAGGGTTGCTTTTTAATATTATCCTAGTATTATTTGATCACTTCCATACTAGTTTGTCAAAATGTTCCAAACGGTCTGGTACACTTCTCATTCCAGACACAGATTCATTTATCCAAGAAGCACTGGTTTCCTTTAGGACTATAATCTGAGTGTAAGTGATAATCATGGCTACTAGGGTTGCTAGAATTAACAAATAAAAATACAGGACACCCAGTTAAATTTCAACTTCAAATAAATGACATACATTTTAGTATAAGTATAACCCCAAAAGTCCACAGTGGACAGCTTACACTAAAAATTTGTCCATTTATCTGGAATTCAAAATTAATTGGATACTTTGTGTTTTATTTGACAGTTGATAGCAAGTAGGTTGGTCATTATTGCTAGTCTGTGTTCATCTAGGTGCTTGGAGAAAGAGGTGTGGTTAAATATGCAAGAAGAAATGCCTATGGAGGAGCAAAGGGAGGCATTTAAAGAAGTAGAGAGCAGTTTCAGATAGTGATGCAGACTTCACCATTGTAAAGGGCAGAGGAGGGAAGAAGAATTAGATAAGAGTTTCAAATTGATGAAGTTTTAGCATATAAGTGAGGTTCGGTGGGGTGAGGTCTGCAGCCAATGACCAAGAAAGAATTCTTGAGACATCTTTGGGGCAAGATGGTGGTATATTAAAACTCAACGACAGGACTGGTGGACAGAAAGATCTGCTGCCCTGAGGCTGTGAGGAGTGGCCCATTATATACTTGCAAGTTGGGAGGGGGTCAGGGATGGCATAAGTCTCTAAGGAATTTTGGAAGCAAGGTTTCCAGGACCTTGAGGGGCTAGCTGTTGTTGGGGAAAATGTTATTCATTACCGGTAATAAAACCTTTGTGTGAGACCCTTTAGATGCATATCAGTGGGCCATATGCTTGGGAATGATTGTCAGCATGTATCTTGGAAGGTTTAGAGATAAAGGAAGTTTCCAAAGGAATTGTTAAAGTAGACTTAACGGGATCCTGGTTGGGGATAGGGGTCCGTTGGGCTAGGATTGCCCTTTGCCCTTAGCAAAGCCTAAAGTGGAGGTAGTTGGGTCCCTAGATGAATGTCACTCTGTTTCAAAGTCTTATCAGGGGGTAAGGAAATTAATAACTTTTCTTCTGCCTCTGTTCCCCACATCAAAATTATATTTTAAATCTAAGAGATACAAACATATAAGGGCTTCTGGGTGGCTTAGTTGGTTACGCATTTACTTGCTGCTCAAGTCAGGATCTCAGGGCCCTAGAATCCAGCCCCTTGTCTTAGGGCTCCCTGCTTAGCTGGGAGTCTGCCTCTCCCTCTTCTGCCCTTTCCCCTGCTTGTGCTTGCTCTCACTCTCTCTTAAATAAATAAATAACATCTTTAAAAAAATATAAACATATATAAATACATAAAATCCTTGGCCCACATTTTATTTTTTTGACTATGCTATGTATAACTTCATTTTTCCCCTGAAGATAAAATGTTGCTGTAGAAAAGTCTGATAATGTAACATTAGTTACTCTTTAAGTTAAATGTTACTTTTGTCTAAGTGCCCAAATATTTTTTTGTTTTTCTTTCCTTTTTTTCTTCTTTTTTTTTAAGATCTCTTAATTTTACTTGGTGTTGGTTGTGCTCTGCTGATCTGAGGTATACTATATGATTTTTCAATAAGTAATTTTATTTTTTTTTTAATTTCAGGATCATTCTTTTGAATTAAACTTCTTAGTATTTATCCCCACCCCAACCCCACCTTGCTTTGATTTGTTGTCCCGCTCAGAACTCCCCTAATCTGTATGTTGGATCTTCTTTGCCATCTATAACATTTGTTGTATTCTCTTGAGTGTCTTTATTCACGTGCTTTTGGTTAACATGTTTGTTTGTTTGTTTGTTTGTTTTTCCTTCCCACCTTGGTTTCTCTTAGAGAATCATTTGTTGTGCTTATTTGCTCTGATATACCTCCTAGATCAGTTTCTATTTCTAATATGATATTTCTTTTATTTCTGATTCTTTGAGTGCTATCTCCTGTTTATTTCTAAATTTTTCTAATTCTGATTAATTTATTCTCTCCTATATTGTATACTTTGTTTTAAATGTTCTTTAGCTCATTTTGAAATAGTATGTTCCAGTTTTGAAAAATTTTTGAGCATGACATTTTTGGCAAGCTTTCTTTGTCAATAGCAGAAGTTGGCAAACCTCCCGTAAGGTGCAAGAGAGTAAATATTTTATACTTTGCAGGCCATATGTTTTCTGTCACAAACACTTAAGACTGCCACTGTAGCATGAAAACAGTCTTAGGCAATATGCAAATAAGTGAGTGTGACTACGTTCCAAGAAAACTTTATTTATAAAGATAGGAAGGGGCTAGGTTTGGCCTGTGGACTGTAATTTGCAAGTCCCTTATCTGTAGGGCTATTATCCTTTTTATTTCTTCCAACAGCTTTGTTGCCAAGGTGAAACTTTTCATGGGATTTGACCATGATAGTTTTCTGTTGATCATTTTTATGTGAATTTAGTTTTCCTGAACTTTAAATAGTTAAAAGTTCAGATTGTTTCTCTAACTTCAAAGAGATCTTTATTTTTTGTTTTTATGTAATACTTGAAAATACATGATGGCTTATGATCTTAGATTGCCTGGGTCTGTTTACCTTTTGGCTGGATTTTCTCTTTATCTCTGTTATTTCTGTTCTGCTCAAATTTGATTCCACTTCCAATAGTTTTTCCTAGTATTGGGTTCTATGTTGGGAAGAAGCCTGGCATGTCAGTTTTTTGCTTGTTTTTTTGTTTGTTTGTTTTAGTATTTTATTTTTTAAAAGATTTTTTAAAAATTTATTTGACAGAAACACAGAGAGAAAGGGAACACAAATGGTGGGAGTGGGAGAGAAAGAAACAGGGTTCCCACTGAGCAGGGACCCCTGTGTGGGGCTCTATCCCAGGACCCTGGGATCATGATCCCAGGCAAAGGCAGATGCTCAATGACTGAGCCACCCACCCAGGTGACCCTGTCATGTCAGTTTTAAGGGTTCATAGGATCTGTGTTTCTCCAGCCACCTTAGATTTTGACATCAGTCTATTATGAACAGAGATTTTATATAACTTGCAAGCAAACTAGTCATCCAGTTTTATGGACATTTTCAAGACCTAAGAATCTTGAGTCAGACACAGAGAACTTTATTACCCATGGTACAGCAAATAATATGAACATCAGCATATTTTTGTAAGCTCTTCTTGTCCCCAAGTCCCATGGAGATGAATGATCAGAACCAGATAGACACCTGCTTGCACAGAGGGTAGCAGTATAGAAGAAGCCAAAGAAACCCAAATCTTTTATAGTGGACAGTAGTGTGCCTTCTCTTGGTTTCAGAAGGAGACATTATCTTTTTTATACTGAACAGAAAGCATGCCTATTTCTTGCCATGGAGAGGAAACGATATTTATCTTGCAGGACTCTAAACAAACTTGTATTTTGCTCCAGAGGAAAACACTATTCCCCTTTCCAGGATAATTTCTATACAGATATTCTTCAAATGATATTCTAGAACAAAAGACTATTTCTTGGTAATAAGACTCGGAGAACTGTGAGAGCTCAAGGGGAAATCTCCCAACAGGGTCCCTTTTACTACTCACTGTGGGAATGCACAGAAATCTGCTAGTTCTATTGGATGTTCTTAAATTGATCCACTGTGCTTTCTAGTGACTATCTGTTGACAATTTGGGGGTTTTCTTAATGTTTTGGGATTATCAAGTTGGTCATTTGTTCCACAACTTTCCTTTGTTTTGTCCTATTAGGTACCATAGACATTCAAGCTGTGTGGTTTTTGGTATTTAGAAATTTGGAGAGATATCTTGCTATCTAGATTTGTTGTAAATGTTGTGCTTTTTGTTTTGATACCTAGTTCTCGATTTAGCCTAAACCCATGCTGGCATCACTGCAGTTCATCTTCTCAAAATAACCCTGTCTTTTAAAGAAAGTGTGCCTAGCCTGATTTTACTTTCTCTAAAGTACTCATTTCCAACATCAACTTTACTATGCTGTAATATGGTTATACTCTTAAGATCCTACTGAGCTTCTCAGTGAGAGTGGCCTCTCTTTCCCTCCCCACACTATGTGGTACTGAGTTGTTCTATTACTTTAAGTGGAAGGTCCAATTTTTTTTTTCTTTTTTTCTCTAAGATTTTATATTTTCCTTTCTTGGTATTGTGTATCCCATCTAATGACCTCTCACCCTATTTTTAAAATATGGTCCAGAGGCTAGTAGATTAGATAAATAAATTTGCTTAAAATGTACGTAGAGGATGCAAGGCAAAAATAATTATGTACTAACATTGGGCATAATCCTGGAAGATTCTATTGAACTTGTAATAATTTTTGGCATTATATAGGCAGACTATAGAAACTTAAGCTATATTTATAATAAAACATTAATTAAACACTTCATTAATCCAATTAAATATTTTACTCAGTATAGCTCCTCCTTTCTCAAGGAGTATAATATCTTTACATTAGGGGGAAAAGAATACATTAGGAGTGACAGTGACAATATAGCTGTTATCTCCAGATTCATTTTGTCCTTTGAGTTCACAGCATTGGAGGCTTAGTATTTTATAACAAATGGTATCTGCTCATTAGTGTGGAAAATTCCAAATTTATCTGGCTTTTACTTAATGTTTTGCAATCAAGCAATAAGTTGTGGGCCTTTACTCATAGCCAGCATCAAGATCATATAATTTATACAAGTCATAATAATGGTAAACAATAGACAATAGAGAGAAAAAATATTTCCCTTGGGTGACCCCGTTCAATAAATGAAAACAAAACAAAACAAGTGCATGAAGGTTTCTGACAGAGCTTAATATTCAGGGGGTGAGGAGAAGAATTTTTTTTAAAGTACATGCATATCCTCCAACATCTCTACTTCAGCAAGAAGACTGATATAGACCCTTACCCACAACCCCAACTGACCATAAGTCCCAAGTGTCATTCTCCCCAAGAATGTACTGTTTGGGAGGAAAGAGAAGTTATTTGTAATAATTAGGATGCTGCACAAGCCAGTCCAGAAAGCAGCATAAACTGTGTGGTGACTTTTATACTGTGAGAACTCTGAATGAAGAAAATCTCTGTGAGCTTGAGTTAGGGGGCGATGGGAGCAGAGTTGGGTTCCAACAGATCAGTCACATTTGGGAAGATGGAAGAAGGAGTGGACGGCTTCTCCACAGGGGGTAATAGTGGACCATGGAAGAGAGCTTCTCATTCATCTGGGGGCAAATTTGATGTCCTATAAGTTGGATTAAATATTCATACAAACCCTGCTGGTTCAGTAAAATAACTAATTAAAGGGCATTTCTATAGTCATTGATTTGTATAAACTGTGCTATTTGTTATAGATTCTCTATACCTCCACAGGTGCTTACAATCAACTATTAAGTGAAAAAATGATAAAATATCACAAGAAAATGTAAGCTTGATATTGATGGAAAACATCAAATATAAATCACCTAGAGATAAATAAGAAAATTAAAATTTGGACTATGCTTTCTAAAATTTTATGAATACACAGAATATAGCCAATGGCAGGAGCAATACGTAGGATCTAACCAATAGGAATTACAGTTTTTCTAGTCTTCATGTGAGAGCATGAGTAAAAAATATAAAAGGCTTAATATACTCTCATATCTCTAACAGCTTCAGAATGCATTCTCCTGGCTTTTTTTCTCTTTTTCTCCTTCTACTTCTGTTTAATCTCTTTCTCCTCTTTCTCTGATTTGAATGAAATTATGACTTTAGTGAATATTTAGATGTGTAAGATATTCTCCCAAAATGATATCGGTGGATGAGAGATAGAAGAATATAAGAGTATAAGAAGTGATCTAGACTGGTAGCAAACAACCCATCTAGGCTAATAGGTTAAACAGTGTTCAGTAATGAGAGATGTATCTTAATGTGCCTCATTTCAATAGAGGTCACATCCCAAGATGTCCTGAAACTATATTTATATAATCTAAACCGATGATTCCGTGTGGTAAAAGGACTAGCTGTGGATCCAAGGACTTGGCCTCAATTTTTTTTTTTTTTTTTTTTAAGATGGTAGAAGAATACTTCTGAGTGTTTGAGAGTCAATTAGTGGAAAAAATACCAGGGGCCTTTTAATGTCAGTGGATGTTCTGGAGCTGGTTCACCTCTATCCTAGACTATCTCTTGTTTCCAAAAGGAGAGTTCATGGGGGAGTCTGAATCTAGTACTAATTCCTTAAGAATAAATTGATCATGGTGAAATTTTTACAAAAGATGGAAATTCTCCCTTCCCTTCCCTCCAGAAATTATACAGGATTTCAGAGTAGCATTTTCTTTCTCAATTCATGAAAGATTTCCCTGAATGAGCAATGTGCTTTGTGCTGTTGTGGGAATTACATGAGGGAAAAAAATCAGTTAACTATTATGAAATCTGAGTGTAAGAGACATCTCAGTAATAATGTATTTTCCAAGGACAAAAATAAAGAGGTATTTTGAATCATTAGAAAATTTAGTCTTAGTCATGAAAACAGGAAATACCAAGTTCAGGGAAATTTATTCATCAAAGGCCAACTTACTACCTGAAAAGAAAAAATGTTTATGTCTGTGTTTCTAAATACTCTTCCACATCTGACAACGTTTCTGTCATTTGCAGACAGAATCTGATTTGGAAAACCTTACTTTATTTCTAAAGAAATGTGAAAATCAGACAAAAAAAATGACTACTAAATCAGCCAAAAAAGGTCTTTTTAAATTTGTTTTTTTACTATACAAACATAACTAATTCATTAAATAATTACTCTTAAAAAAAATCAAACACAGACCCCTTGTCAAGCATCTAGTGGGTAAAAACAAGGACAACAGTTAAATTTCACACATTCTCCAGTTGTTTGCTGTTGATGCAGCTACATATATGAAGCGAAAACATTACACAGAAAAATCCTATGCATTGTTTTCCTGCTTTAATACCATTATATATATCTTAGAAGAGCTGTTTGGTTAAAGAAGATGGGAGGTATGTTACTATAATAACTAAGCAGACTATAGCCCCAGGTCTCCGTGTGAGTGAGCAGTTTGTCAATATCTTCAGGTCTCCAGTGAGCAACAAGAATGGCTCTCAGGATAGTGCAACTCTGTCTGCTTCCACCAGAGATCATAATTGGGCTATGAATTTTTACAACAGGAAAGTCTTCCTGTCCTAGAGACTCACAAAAAGTTTAGTTAAATTAATGCCACGAGAATGTCTGAACAGTATGAGTAGTGTACCCAGTTATCACTTAACTATGCAGTGCCTTTCCTTCTTTTTCTTCCTTTTTTATTTGTTCTTCCTAAAATAATTTTTTGAGATAGTTTACTAGTTAGAGCTTCTAAAATACAGCTTGTTTCTGAGGATTGCTCAACATACTGGTTTTCTGCCCAATGACATGATGTGCACTTTGGGAAATTCAAGAAGCCGGTTGAGGTGAGTAGAGGTGATTGATCAATCGAAAGCAAATGATAGCAGAAGATGTGAACTAAAGCTATTTTTTGATCTGAGAAAAGCTAATTGGACACATTTCAGGCCAAGTCTCTGAAGGCACAGCTCATGAACTCTGTCTTCCTGATGCTGTGCTCATTAAGGACACTCAATAGAGGACTGGCTAATTCTAGGGAAATCCCCATCAAGGTGGCCTTTACATGACACTGCAGAATTACCTCGGGAGAGAGAGAGGGAAAGGTGAGGAGAGACTCCAGGGCACTAGCTGCTTACACAGTTCTATTTACCTTATCTGATTTATCTGAAACTGGAGGATTTATCTCTAAAGGCTACCCTGCTCTCAGACTCTCAAGAGGCTTTTCTCTTTCTCTAATATATCAGAGTTTAGCTAGGCCTTGTTACTGACGGTTGTTAAAGTAAATTTGGGATTTGGGGGTCCTGGATCTCCTATTTGATATGGAAGACTGAATATAGCACGCATGACTTAAATGTTTCTAGAACATCCTGTTTGCCACTTATGCTTACACCTTTTCATGATTATCTTGAATAAATTTAATTATTATCTAACTTTCATCACCAGTCCTCAATTATTCATGTCAGTAATTCTAGGTAAAATGAAATGTACTGAATTGGCATTTCTCTTTAAAAGAATCAAATATCAGTGAAAGACATTGTAGATGTTCACAGTATTTTGTGCAAGAAAATTTTTGAGGGACTTTGGAAATTCCTGTCAGTAAGTTGAGGATCCCACACAGTGGGTTATATCTGCATGGGAACCTGAAACTAGGATTTGAGTCAATGAAAAATTTCAGAAGGAAGTGATGAAGTCTAAATCCTAGAAATCCTAGAAATCTTCCTGAATATGTTGCGAAAGTAAGAAATTTATAACCTAAAATAGAGGGAATTCTGGGCAATCTCTCCAGGTCTTTTGCAGTTATGAGAAACTCCATTCCATAAAAACTAGGAAAACCTCTTTTCCCATTGTATCAGTATTTTAAGTTTAATGGTTGTCCATGAATTAGTTCATCAAACGTATGAAGAAAAGTACTAAAAAAAATATTCTGTTAATTTTTACAACATTCTTTAAATCTTTAATTTTCAGAAATAATACACTGTTGGGAGATACTCAAGTTTCTGAATTTTAAAAGTATTATCAAGGAAAGAATTGTTACTTTGGATTTATGTATAACTAGAGAGTGTGGGGGAAGTTTGGTGGATATTAAGTCAGTCACTTCATGAAGAATCCTTACCTATTGAATTTTTGTATTTTTCTAAGCACCTGACTCCCAGTAAAATCTGAACATGTGTAAGTAATTTATTATTTCAGATGATAGTCTTTTGATTCACAAAATTAAGATCTAATTATGGAATTTTAGAGAAGAAACGGATCTTCTTGGTCATCTAATCTAAAATGCTTGGTTTTACCTCATAAGGAAGCAGAGGCCAGAGCTAAGTGACTTCATTCTTGCCCATACCTCCATGAGGTGACGGAGCAAAGGCAGGAGCCCATTTTGCTGACATGTAGGCTGGCACATGTCCTCTTGTCCACAAAGCACTAGGGTTATATCTACTCAAATTGATTATTTTGCAGATGTTTGATTACAATTTTTTTTAAAAATAACAACCTATTATCAGAAGTTATAGACATCTGAGCTGCAGACATTCTCTCTTGGAATGTAAGGTATTCCTTATTTTTTTCTTCTTGGACATTAGCATTTTTCTTCAATAAGAAATGAAGTAGAAAATCCTACATTGTAATTCCAGTGTACCACATTTCAAAAAATAGTGTTTAAGTTGTAAGTTACATGTGGTTAAGTTTTAATTAATGTCCTTAACTTAGACCCCAACAGATATAAAATAATGCTTTCAGCTCAGACAAAATAACCCATGCAAAAAGATGGACTCCAATCAAAAACACTTTCTTTTAAAAAAAATGATACATATATACATTATACATGAAACGCATACAATTTACATCTTTGTTACCACAAAATGGAGTTTAAAAAGAATACTGAGAAAGAATGCAAGTTGGACAGTTGACTTCAATCAAATAGGCTGAGAATAATTCCCTCATCTATGCATGTCCTATGTCAACAGAAATCTCTGTACATAAAATTTCAAGTCAAATCAGTTGTCCAAAATGAAAACACATCCAAAGGATGAATGTACTAAAATGATAAACAGAAGAGCAAAATATAAGGACAGAAGCATTTTTGGAATAATGTAGACCCCTTTCTCCCTGGGGGGGGGAGGGATGGGGAAAATAGAGATTGACATGTTTACTGGATAAAGTACTCTGTAGCTATTATGCCCATGTTTCATTTTTTAAAAGATTTATTTATTTTATTGGGGGGAGGCACAAGCACCCAGTGGGCCAGAGAGCAGTGGGGGATGGGTAAAGAGGGGCAGTAGGAGAACATGTACTACTGAGCCTGGATGGGCTAGGGCTTGATCTCTGGACCCTGAGATCTTGACTTCAGCTGAAATCAAGAGTCCCACACTTAAGGACTGAACTACCCAGGCACCCCCCACCCCCGCCCCGCCATGTTTCATTTTGAAAATTTGCTTTATATTTTTACAACCAGTGAAGTTATTCCTCTCAACTTACTTCTGTTAGACCAACACACTGTTAGAAGTCACTTAATATCCACTGGAACTCTTATTTTTGAAAAATAAGCTTTCATCACCTAAATCATACCTTCCTGAAGAAAAAAATTCATATTTTTATTTTCTAATTTAATCAAATCTAGAGATCAATTTTTTTTTTAGACCTATTTTAAAGGAACTGTTGTCACAATATTTAGGACAAATGTGAGAATTCACTAATAGGCAGGAGCACAACTCCTAATATTCTAAGATAGCCTGTCTCTAGGAAGTGCATAGTTCATGGACTGAGTAATTCAGACAAGGGTGGGGGAGCCAGGCTTGGCCAATAAAAGCATACTCCAAGCTACTGGCCACCATATGCTCAATCCCTTCCCACTGGAACATAGTCACAATGCTGGGGCTGAGTGTAGGAACATCTGGATATTTAACTCCCTCCAACCTTTTCTCTGGTAAGCAATCTTCAGACACCTGTGCCTGAGACTGGGGACTGCTTGTTTGCCCATCTGCTTTTGGTAGGCCCTTTCTAGCAATGGGGAAAAGTAATAATGTTTCTAGATGAAACCGGTGGACTTTGTGTTATACCTACCCACAGGAATTCACCTTCCCAAGAGTTAAATTGACTCTTTGATTCCTATCCCCCAGTACCCACAGTATCAGGAACACTCCTTGTTGGCAGGGAGTTTGTTAAGTTTGTCTAGGTATTTTAATCTCTTTTCCTTGCAATCCCTCCAAACAGTGTGTTTGACACATGGTAGGTGCTCAGAAAACTTTGAAGGGGAGAGGTTTGTGTTAAGCCAAGGGAAGGCTGGAGAAGAAATTTAAAATTTGAAAACTTTTGTCTGAGTGTTCTAGAAAAAAAAGGGGGGGGGGGAGTAGTAGAATATTATCATTAGTTATTATTGTTTGTAATCTACCTTTCAGAATTACACTAGCAGCTGGGGGGGGGGGGGATCCAGGCTAGAGGCTAAAGGATAAGGCTGTCCATTGCCACAAATCGAGAAACGCAGAGCCTCGGGCCATAACCCGGGATTACCACTTGGGTCCTGGCAAGTGTTGGCAACGCCAGTGGGGCTGTGGGCCCTTAGACCCCAGCTAACCCCCATCTTCTCCGAGCGCTGGAGCATGCCCAGTGGCAGCGATAGAGCCACCGAGGGCCTTGCACGGGCGCGCTCCGCTTCTCCGGGTTTTAGCAAGAGCCCGCGGGGGGCGGGGGTTGGGGGGTGAGGGGGCCAGCAGAGCCCAACAGCCTTGGCCGCGCGTGTGAGGAGCTCGCGACGCACAGGGCTCTCTCCCGCGTTGCGGTTGCTCGGGAGATGCTGGAGCGCGGCGCCCGGCTGCTCCACCTGGCGCACTGAGCTCGGCGCGGGGAGCCCCCGGAGGCGGGCGCGGGCGGGGGGCGCGGACTGCGGTAGAATGCTAGCCGGGCTCCTCCGGCGCTGTGAGACGTCGCGCGAGCGCGGTCAGGTGCCTCTCTCTGCTCCACTAACTTGACACTTGGTCGTGTTAGATCTCCGAGGCGCTCTACGCTTTGGAGTGGTGGGGGGCGGGGGGAGTGGGGAGTTCGAGGGTCTGCGGTAGCCGAAGGAGGGATCTTGCAAGGGGGAGCCTGCTCGGTGCCTCTCTTCTCCTCCCTGTCGCTCCCCTCCCCCCACCCCGTCGCTGCCGCTTTCCCTTCTGCCAATTCGGAGAGCGTCGGGCTCCTGTGACATGCGATCGCTGCCAAGTGACAGTCCCTGAGTCTGAAGTGCCCGCGAGGAAGTGAGCGCCAACGCGGGCCGCCGGCGATGACAGCCATGAAGCAGGAGCAGCAGCCCACCCCGGGGGCCAGGGCGAGCCAGGCGCAGCCGGCGGACCAGGTGAGAGTTGGCAGCTGCGGCCAGGCCCTCCCGGGAAGGGTGGCTCCAGTCCGTGCTTCCCACGCCTCCCTCTCCCCACCCTCCCCTCCGCCCCAGTTCCAGGCTCTCCTCCGCTGATCCATGGACTCCGCAGGAAGTTAGAGCATCCGAGCGCGCTCTGGGGCCGGGCGAGAGGATGCGTACGGTGGAGAGCCGCGGGGAAGGGGGGAGAGAGGTAAAGGCTGGGGGTGGCCCGGGAGCCCGGGCGGGCGGGCCACCGAGGAAGGGAGAGGCAGCCAGGGCCACAGAGTGGGGGCCTCTTGGCTGAAATAAAAGCACGCTGGAGGAGATACTGCGCTCCTGGAGGCGTCCACTTGCAGGGTTAGAGCCGGTCTACACGCAGCTGAAACGAGCGAGCGCTGGCCAAAGTACCCCACTAAGGAAAATGACCTTTAGGCCGGCAGAGTTTTTCCTTTATTTTTTCTTTTGAGGAGACTGGGACGGGGCGAGGTGGGGGGCGCTAAAAGAGGGAATGAGGTGTACCCTGCGTCTGTGGTCTGCTGAGTCGAGCGGAGCTTGGGAATAAAAAGGCATTATTATGGGAAGCTGGCAAGGTACTGGCTTTCGTGATTTGTTGGGGCCAGATGTGTTGTGTCTGCAGAGATGGGGTGCCCTGTACTGGCTGAGGGTTATTTCTGTACCTTTTCTGTCTCTCCACACTGGCCATCCCCTTTTTGGTTTTGCTGTTTCGAGATTTGTAGCATAACCATACCGTGGATCCTTACCTCGTCTCTGTCCCTGGATTGGGGGTGACTCGGGAGTTCGGTGTTGCTTTTTCCCAAAGTTGTAGGGGTCGGGAGCGCTGAAGTGCCTTGGCATAGAGGAGGGGGGCTGTGAGGAGGCGGCTGCAGGTGTTGTCACGTTTTCATCAGTCAGGGACTCTGAGCTGAGAGGGCAACAGTTAGGTCAGCGGATAACTACGGAGGCACCCGAGTACCCTTGGCCCCCAGAGTGCACTGTTGAAGGCTGCCCAATGCGATTCGGCCAGAGACTCTCCTAGCTCTTTGCTAGAAGTGAGGTGAAGGGGTGCAAGCAGCAAGGTTCCGGTAGCGGCTCCGCTTTTCACATAGTCTAAGCACTGAGGAGCAAGTGAAGGGAAGCTGTCCAAATCGCCCGAGTGGTGATGAGGCGGAGGAGGACATGCCAGGGCTGCTGTTATTAATATTCTAGTCTTGGTCATCTCTCCTGGCTTGTGGTCTCTCTCTTCTCCTCTTCCCTTTCCTCCTCATTTCCCTCACATATGTTTCACACAGGTGGTGAGGATTGCTCAATGCCTTAAAGCTCCCTCTCCATTTACTGGAGTGGATGTTGCAGTTTTTACAAGGCAGGTTGTTTTTTTCAACTAGTCGCTTTACTCCCTATCCAGAGATACATATGTAAATACTACAACATTTATGCTGTATTATGTGTTCCTTTCCCTTGCATCTTTTTCCTCTGCTCCCTCCAACACGCACCACAAGGTAGCAACTGGTTAGCAGATTATAAAAATGATTTTAGGAGAGGAGCATGGATTTAACATCCTCTTTCAAGCTGACAGCTCTTAAATTTCATTAACCAGCCGCCGAGCCTCTCTACTGTTCTTGAATGATGCTTCCAATAAGAATGATTAGTCAGGTGAGAGTCCCCACATGAAATCTTTGCTCACTACCCTGTGACACCAGCTGGTTACTTGAGGTGCTGCAAACTGCTCAGTACCAGTGGAGGTGGGGAGGGAGAAGCTGAGCAGAGAACACAGAAACTGAAAATACATATGTAAACAGTGGACAAGCCGCCTATGCACAGTAAAGCCTTTTGTCAGGACTAATCGGGTACTTAAAATTCATCTGAAGAGAGAGAGTCAAGCTTGAATCCTTTTTTCTTGTGAGCGTGCATTTTGGTTTATGGCCACTTCAGATATTCAGGGAGTGGCCATTTGCAGAACTCTTGTTTTAATTGAGTTTTTAAAGTGACTTTCTGAACATTTACATGATTTTAAAATGTCAATGGTATGCATATTATGCTTAAGTTAAAATGAAAGAGATTGATTTTGCTAGGGGAAGGAAAGCAGAGTGAAATATGCGTGGCAGCATCCCATTGAAGATTTTCCAAGCACTCCTAGAAAATACCTTTTATCTTGCATGTTCTTTGTCTGAAGCTTGACCTATGAAATGATGACCAGATAATGAGGATGATTGCTGCGATTGCTTAAACTACTTGCTCTAAGAGTACTAAGTTTTGATTAACAGGATTATATATTGTGGTCTGATGCTGTGATTGTCATACAACTCTCATGTGGTACTTGTTATAATACCCCCCAAATAGACATGAATGATATTTCTGCTTGCTATATTTCTTTAAAAAAAAAAAAAAAGATTCACAACTTTAAATAAAAATATAGCTTTATGAAGTCCTACTTGATGGTTAAATAGGGTGCATAGTCCAGCTAATCACTTAACTGTGTATTGATTTTGAGTGATTTAAGCTTTCAAATGTTGCCAGAATAGTCTTTGGCTTTTCATAGTAGAGATTTTTATGAGATCTCCAAAACAACTTGTCCTGAGGCCATCAGTACCTATTTCCACCTACAGCACAGTGGAAGACTGTGGTCTTTCCTTTGGGTGAGATGGTTATGGATCCTGTGGTTTGGTTGTTATATTCCTTTAGCGAGCTTGACCCCTCTATTTCTTTCATCTGTGGCTGTCCTCTGGGATTTGGCGCCAGGAAGAGTCACTTCTTACCCAGAGAGAATCGGCAATGGGAATAGCAGGGACTGTGTACTTTTATTAACATCCTGAGTCATTGGAAATATTTTTTTTATCATTTTAGTAGTCTTTCTTTCAAAGCTTTAATGATTAAATGTTTATGAAAGTTATTTTTATTGTTTTCATAATGCTCCACGTTTACAAGTATCTAGATAAATAATTTGATATGGGTAGATACAGTCATTCTGAATATGATCAAAATCCCACTTTACATTGAGGGATCTAAAATCTTGAGTGACAAGTTGCAACTTACTGTTTTTAAAAATCACTTCTGAATGCTTGCCATGTGCAGAGTACTGTCTTCTGGACTGATAACATTCATTAAATGCATTTTTCTACTTGATCCTCAAAGAAACTTTCAAAGTTAAGTCGTGTCGTTATTCCCATTTTAGAGATGAAAATATAGAGGCTTAAAGAAGCTAATCAAGCTTGTCTTCATAAGTGGTGGAGATAGGACTTAACCCCAGTCTGTAATAACTTACATAAAATAGGGTCATTGAATTCTAGAGCCCAACCTTCTAACCTCTACCCAGTTATAGTTCAACACATTGTTACTAGCATAATGAAAAATAATTGCCAATATTCTGTGTATACATATTTACTTTGAATACAAAACAACGAATTTGCTTAAAGCTTCGATTATAAATAAATAATAGCTCTTGAAAAATTTGAAGTTAACTTAATATCTCTTCCATTGATGGAAATAATATAAAAAGAACCAGGTAGGTCTTGATAAGTACATAGGAACTTTACAAAAAGAAAAAAAAATCTTGGTAATGATGGAACTTTCAAGGTTTCTTAAATGAGTTCATTTTTAATACTTAGACCTGGTTTAGAGTTTGCCCACATTGCCACCAGGTGGCACCCTTCTGCTGAATCCAATGGGTAAAAATATTTCCTAAAATGTTTGGTGGTCCTCTCAGCTCCAAAAAACTGAACCAAAACAAACTAAAACACAAAACAACAACAGCAGAAAACAAAAACAAAAACAAAACAAACAAAAAAGAAAAACCCAAATAAAACAAAAAACTAAGCAAACAAAAGAAAAGCCACAACCCTACTTTTTGAAGTATAACTATAAGGTATATTTTTGTAAGCAACAATTTGGCAGCAGAAACATCATTAGTTACACATTTCTCTCTAAAAAACATATTCTGATAGAAAACCAATCTCTCATCGTTCAGTATGCAGCAGTCTCTTGATGAAATAATTCATGGTCAAAACTGCAATTAAATATGTAATATGTAAAGTGCCTTTTGTAAAATATGTATTGCATTTTTCACTTTTAGATAATATTAACCCAAATGTTACCATACAGAAATTAGGATTCAGTCTTTCTTCCATGTTTCCCTGACAAAAATAAAAAGATGTCATAACTAGGCCTATAAACTATTGTTTTTAAACATAGAACTTCAAAAGTAGCTTTTAGAAATCCTATTGAAAATAATTTAAAGACATTTTATTATTCTTTATTGAATATAATGTATATACTGTCTAATTGATGGGAAAGTTTGTGATTTGGTTTACAAAGGATAATTTAGATTGGATAAAGGCATGATGTAGAAGTCTTTTTGACTTAGGAGATATTATGCATTTTTTACTATCCTTTCTTATTACATAATGTATATCTTAGAACATGTATATATGATGTTTTATCTACCGAGTTTAGAACATACCACAAAGCATCCTTGCTTGTAAGCTTCTACTCTGTTTATTTCAGGAACTGAGCAAATTGCACATTTAAGAAAAATTAAACTATATAAAAACAAGTTAAAGAAAATTGTATTATTAAATATTAATGCTGCATTATCTTATGAAGTGCATTGCATTAGAAACAAAATACCGAAACCAGATTTCACCCAGCCTGAGTAAAGAAGAAAGCTATCTTAAAATTTTGGTTCATTGAATCATTTATGATTACATAAAGTTACTATTATCTGTGGGTTATGCCCTGAAAACCACAGATTCAAGTTCATATCCCAGCTCCACCAGTCTTCACTGCTTTCTTGGGCAGGATAACTTATTTTCTACATTTCATTTGTGAATGGAGATGACTACAGATCCTTTACGTGTTTGTTGTAAGAATTAAATGAAATAATATATGAAGGCTTTTGAATAAAGCCTGTCTCATAGTGTGCTCTCATTCCCTAGGCTAAGAATAGGCACCTAGAAAAAGGTGGGGGGGGGGCTTATTGAGCCACCTGCAACTGGTAAGTTATTTTAACATTTTACAAAAACACTGCACTGTTCAGTACATATTTGTATGATTATATATGAAGTTGCATACACACATATTAATAATATATACTCTTTGGTTTGGATGTCAGGGCTGATTTGGCAAACATGCAAACTTCAAAATACTCTATTAGGTCTCTTATAGTCAAAGCACACTTCTTTACCATTCCTACCTCTGTAAGGGGCCAAACTGGAAGTAAGCATTGGTTAATTCTCACAAACAGGTGAATTAGCTACAGAATATGTTGCATTGTGTTCAGCGTAATCCACTTCCTAAGATAATCAGCATAGAGAAATGGGGTATTTGAAATCCTCTTTAATATTTAAATTAGTATTTCATACTTGGTATTCCGAGTATAAAACTGCCTCCGTATAGTTTCATACTTGCTGAATGACTTTACATGTGTTGTAATCAGGTTCAGGTTTTACCACCACATTATACAGTAGCCCCCTACCCCCATTCGTTGTTGGCTTTCCCTGATATCAGGTCCCCACTGTCAGCTGAGATCCCAGAAAGATATGATCTTCTGTCGGAGGTAGTGTCAGAAGGTCACTAGGGTAGCCTCGCACTCAGTCCCCCATCACTCTCCTCAATTCCTTTCCTCACTCAGGCATTTTGTCTTCTCACATTGTTACCATCATCGGCAGAGGGTGAGCACAGTATCATGAAAAGAGAGCTCACATTCTCGTAAGTTTCCTTACAGTATAGTAGTTCTATTTTGTTAGTTATTTTTGTTAATCTCAGACTGTGCCTCATTTACAAATTAAACTTTATCACAGTCACGTATATATAGGAAAAAACACAGTATATGTAGGATTCAAGAGTGTCGGAGGTTTCAGGCATCCACTGGGGGTCTTGGAATATATTCCTCGTGGATGAGGAGGGATGACTAATGAGGGCATAACCTGAGGCATGCATCAACTAGGAAAGTTGGAAGATTATCCCATCTGAAGACCTCTAAAAGGTCCCCAGTAGGGGCAAACAAAATAGTGGACTGTAAAGATCTTTATAAACACATGTCCTCCTATAAATTTAGGAGTGTTTCTTCCTGGTGTATGCCCTAGTGTATGTTTTAAAGTTTGAATGACTTGATCCACAAGCTTTTTGACAATAGACAATCTTGGTCTACATTTTCCTAACTAGACAGTCCCGTTCTCCAAGGCTTTTTTTTTTTTTTTTAAAGAATTTATTTATTTATTTGACAGACAGAGATTATAAGTAGACAGAGAGGCAGACAGAGAGAGGAAGGGAAGCAGGCTCCCCACTGAGCAGAGAGCCCGACATGGGGCTCGATCCCAGGACCCTGGGATCATAACCCGAGCCGAAGGCAGAGGCTTTAACCCACTGAGCCACCCAGGCGCCCCTCTCCAAGGCTTTTAAACTGTACACCTTCCACCCCCGCCACCTCGCTAGAAATTTGTCTCATTTATTATGTATTAACTAAAAGGAATGCTTGTTACTTCTAGTATGATCAAGAAAAGTGGAAGGTTGGTTCAGTGGGGAGGATGGGGTTGCTGAAGAGAGAGCGCTTCTCTTACGAATTCATTTTTGGTGAGCTGTCCTGAATCCTCAGGGTTTCAGACATACTTTATGTAATGGTAAATATAACACTTACCACCAGGCTAAATACAGAAAATTTGCTTTTATCTGAAACTGATAAAATATTTTACAGAATATGTAATTGATGTTAACAGTACCCCTTAGAATGTCTTCCATATGATAAAAAATGATTTTCATTTTCTTTTCAAGGTTGGCGTGCCAGTTAATTTAAAAGTGTCTGAAACATTAGTAATCTTTTAAATCAACTTTCAGATAATATGCTAATTCCATTAGCCAGAATAGTATATTCTACAATGTTTTTGGAATTGCCAAATGATATTCAAATTTAATTATATTTTGGGGAGAGGCAACATGATGTAGGATTGGGAACAGAGTCAGAACAAATTTCATATTGAATCTTTCTTCTACCATTCACTACGCAATCTAGGGCAAACAAATCCCTCTAAAATCATTCTTTCATCTTTAAAGGAAGAAGATGGGGAGAACATTATAAGAGTTAGAGACAGTCTGTGTGAATGGACTTGCATAACATCTGGCTGAAGATAGAATTCAGTATTTTTATTCTTGTTACTGTGTTTTTAGAGTATCTGAGAAGATTTTTTTCATGTTTTTGAAAAGGCAGTTTTCCATTTACCATAATGAAATGAGGAATATATATATATATATATCTGGGTGTGTATACATAACAAACATACACCACACATATATACATATACACACTTATGATCTAAATATGTGGGGTATCTTATTTTAAAATTTAATAAAATTTTATTTTATTTTTATTTTTAAATATTTTATTTATTTGATAGACACAGTGAGAGAGGGAACACAAGCAGGGGGAGTGGGAGAGGGAGAAGCAGGCTTTTCGCTGAACAGGGAGCCTGATGTGGGGATCAATCCCAGGACCCTGGGATCATGACCTGAGCCAAAGGCAGGTGTTTAAGGACTGAGCCACCCAGGTGCCCCAATATATAGGGTATTTTAGAGTTGGATTATTGTAGAGCATTAGGAGGAAAACAACTGATAAAAATCTGACTGATTTTTCTATTTTTAGATAACTTGTTTTCCTGAAAGACTTAAGATCTTTGAAATGTTCGTGGTTTAATATTCTCTTTCTGGAAGTTTGGTTTCGAGAAAGGACTGACTTAGAAATTCTTTGCATATAGGTGCTGATGATATGTTGAGTTGAAATTTGAAAAGAGTTAGTTGAATGCATAATCAAAACTGACTCTACGTCTGAGAGAGCCAAGCCAAGCTGTATATTCTTCAGCCAAGTTGAATATTATCTGACTTTCATATTATCGTGATTTATCATACTTACTGATTTTCTGAGGTCAGTATAAAAGCTTGCACATCAGGTTACAAGGTAGCAAATGAAGAAAAGTGAGGGAAAAAAGGTATTTTTATTATCTTTATTCTCACCCCTTTTTTGAGATCTAAATGAAGATTCAATTTCTTATACCATCTGAAAGCCTCTTCTCTGAAAACAATATGACAAACCGGAATTTTATAATTGAAAACTTGAATGGCAGGCTCTCCTGCGATTTATTTTCAAATAATGGACCAGAGAGACCACTTGAAGTTACGTTAATAATGCTTGCACCGGGTTAGCTGTAGGTCTTTCCTGTTATTGGTACTAGGGTTTGATTTTGGCAAAAGGAATCAAGTAAGTGAAAACTGTTGATATTCTTCCTTTCTTTAATCACCTCTTACCTCCAGGAAGGGTTTTAATATGAGCTAATGAATGCAAGACATGGCAATTTTTTTTTTTTCATTTCACATGTTTTGAAACAAGTACCAGAAACTCTTTTTTTTCTATGACCTTTTAAATCAGTGTCTCACAAAGTTGCACACTGTTTTTTTCTACACACCGACTCAAAGATTAAGAGTCAAGGCACCTTCTGAGTAGAGGTCAGAAATATATCTTTTCAAGAGGAGAAATATAATATTCATGAATTTCTCAGATGTAGAACTAGGTAATGTTTGGGTAGATTAGTATATAATTTACATTTCCTCATGGGTGAGTTTAATGAATAGATTGTCTATCTACTCCACTACCTTTTAGGCATTTTTAAGGGAAAAGACTGTACATTTTCCTGTTTGTTTCTTTTCTAGAGTACCATGAAGGGGTTGTAAGAGAATTAATTCCTTTCCTCTGATCCTAGGAATTACATGTGTTTCACTTTTTGGCAGTCATACTGGCAGGGGTAAGTGGGTATGAACTAAACCTGGAGTTGATATGGAAGAGATCCACCTTGTTCCCATTTATGGAGGATGCGTCTCATCGTTGTGAAATGAGGTTTACCCAACATTAGTGCCACAGTGGCATGACAGGTGGTTTCTTGTGCATCCGCCATCCCTTACACATGTCTCTTTGCTTGTAGAGTCAGTGTCTCTTATGTTCCAGAATGGTCATTTTGATTCCTCCGTCTCCACTTGCACTTGTACCATGTCCATATCCAAATCTATTTCCTTCCACCTCTACGTTTCTGAGATTGGTCTCTGGCCAGGATTGAGTCCCTGATGTCTGAACTACTGTGATGTCCACAGTGGCCTTGCCTTTCTAAACTCTTCCTTGAAATGGCCATCAAGTCATAAATGCTGATGGCATTTTGAGAAAGGATTCTGATTGCTGCATCTTATGTCTTTGCTTTCAGATCAGGAGATAGCCAATGGGGAGATGAAGTGTCTTGTCTCAGGTCACACAGTTGGGTAGAATCAAGAGGCAGTACTTGATTCTAGGCCTCTTCACTTATGGCCATTTGCTGTGTATCCTGCTGCCAGATTCAGCTGTTGCTATAGCACCTTTGTTGGTGCATTGGTGACACACGTGCCTTGTTAACACATAACAGCAGAGTAACCTAAAAAAAATATTGTCCTTGAGACTTTTGAATCTGTAGCCAAAACTCACTTGACATTGCTTGGGTTCTCCTTGGTTCTAGGTTAGTGGTCCTTAGACTTCTAGTACCAGGCCACAAAACTTCAGAGAACCCTGTAAGATCTTCTCCAACTTGCTATGACAAGAAGTCTCCTCAGTGCCATAAAGCCATTTTGAAAGTAAACCGAGAGCCATTGTTTGAAAGACATGCCAGCACTATCATACATGCAGACTTTGGCATTCTTAAACTCTTCCCTTCAGCATGAATGACCTCCCATTGATCTCAGCCTTCAGCATTTGAAATTACAATTCTGTAGTGAACAGACCAGTGACTGGATGACTCCTTTCTGAAGGAAGGCGTGTACTTAGGAACTCTGGAAAGCGTGTAAGTGAATTACGGTGCTTCTTTGAGAAGTTAATAGAAATTACAGGTTTCTGATTCACTAGGTTTCTTGGAAGGTAAGGGTATTTCTAGAAGCTGTGATAATTTTGTCAGAGTACTGAGTTCCAATACGAGACCTGAGAAACTTCTATATGCAAAATAAATAAGAATTTCTGAACGACACAGAATTCTTTATTGTGGAAAGAACTAGGGCTTTCTCTTCATTTAGCCTCAGATTAAATTCTATTTACTACTTTGAGCAGTTACCCAGTCTCTCTCTGAAATTAATATTTCACCTGGAAATGGGATGATGGTTACATTGTGGAAGTGTTTTGATGATTAGCAGTGAGATGGGTTTTTTATCCAGGAGGTGCTGAAAAATGGCAGTGTGTGTTTATTTATTTGCTCTTTTTTTTATCAATATGTATTGGGCTGTCATACCAACAGAGGCAACATGATGGGAAATCAAGCTACGCTGGGTGGTGAGATTCCTAGATGTTGGGAATATCAGCTTTAAAGCTCATTTCTCCATTAATTTGACCAAAATTCAGAGCATATTAAACCCCTAGTTTTGTTGATATGGGTATTATATAGAAGCATCCTGGCTCCAGAGCTAACATGGATTAGGGGTTATTATTTTTTTTTTAAGATTTTTATTTATTTGATGGACAGAGATCACAAGTAGGCAGAGAGGCAGGCGGAGAGAGAGGGGGAAGCAGGCTCCCTGCTGAGCAGAGAGCCCGATGCGGGGCTTGATCCCAGGACCTAGGGATCATGATCTGAGCCGAAGGCAGAGGCTTAACTCACTGAGCCATCCAGACACCCTGGATCAGGGGTTAATTAAGAAAATATATGGCATCCATTTTTATATTACTTACAAGTACAGGAAAATCAACAGAGTTTGCATTTTGAAGATGGAGAATTGAATATGCACTTGCTTTTCCTGAATATTTTTATTTTTCTTTCCCTAGCCCATGGCTGAATTCTCTTCTCATGTTTATAATGCATTCTGCATTTGGAGTGCTGCTTCATTCCTACTCAGAGCTGTAGTCCTCCGGCTGTAACAGCGAATCCAAAAAAACTAATATAGAATCACAGATGGTGCAAATATTTGAAAATAGGTAAATACAATCTAGGATTAGCTGCTTGGGCTCAGAAATGTCAGCTTGGTATTGCTTATTGGTCACAGAAGGCAGTTTTAGTTAAGGGAAGACCCAGGACAAAAGCATCATATTATAAAATTGCTGGTTTGGAGCTATGCAACATAACAAACTCATAATTGTTATATAAACTCTAAAATGAGTCACTCTATAACAAGGAAAGGTGTTTCAGAGAGGTCACAAAGTACCAAGAGGTTATAAAGGGGATAAAAGATTAAGCAGTTACCATATCACGGAACTGCTGTATGGTACCATCTGCTGACTTCCATTTAAAGCCAATTTTTAAAGAGAAAATATCCATTCTTATGGGTATGCTGTAGGTAGACACGTATCAAATGACCCAAGTGTGAGAACTAACAGTCAAAATTGCCGGCATCAAATCCATAGATGGTGCTTATTAGTTGTATGTGCTGTGTGTCCCTACTTCTGACTAAGAGTTTGAAATAATGCAATGTCATTTTCCTTCAGTTTTGCCCTTTTTATTTTTATTTATTTTTATTTTAAAAACAGATTTTATTTATTTATTTGAGAGAGAGAGTGTGAGAGAGCATGAGAGGGGAGAAGGTCAGAGGGAGAAGCAGATTCCCCATGGAGCTGGGAGCCCTACATGGGACCCGACCAATCCTAGGACTCCGGGATCATGACCCCAGCAGAAGGCAGTGGCTTAACCAACTGAGCCACCCAGGCACCCAAGTTTTGCCCTTTTTAGAGACACAGTTCTTTTTAAAAGATCTTAGAACCAACCATGAAGATTAAGTCACCTCATTTGCTGATAAGACATGAGGAATGATAAAGACTGACTCCAGGGTCATGCTGGTGATGAATTTGGTAGATTGGAAGTCAGAGCTTTTCTCTCATCAGTTGGGAGTTGGTAGGAGACTCACTCAATCATTAGGATCATAGAAATCATTTTTGGTTGAACGTATTGATATCAGATGAAGAAAAAGTGGATGAGAATTAAACTGAGAGGTTTCCAGTTGGTCTTAAAATTGTTGTTGTTGTTTTTTAATTTAACTTTTTTCCAGGCAGTGGGTATAATAAAATTAGATATATTATATAGATTGTATCTGGAAGCATCAAGGAGCAGGTGGTCACATGTGTAATGGTTGGATGAAACCTAAATTTTCTGCCATTTCTCATTTCTCAGAAGTGGCAGAGCATAGGAATGTCTGGTACAGATTATATGGGAAGGTCTGCAGAATACAGCACTGATCCCTCTCAAAGTATATGTTCCCAAGTAAAAAAAAAATCCTGTCTCTCATCTAAATATATAGTGAACATACAGTGAAAATGTATAATGAACACTTATTAATAAAGGAACCATGAAAATCATAAAACTCGTTCAAAGAGCATTTCAAGCAAAGGGATTTATATATATAGGAAAGGAATGATGTACAATGTTTGCAAAATTTGATATACAACTGGTTAATATCTGACAGCATTTAAATAATAACTTTTGTCGTTATCTCTAGCAGACTGAAGTGTTTTTTCAACTTCTCTATCTTCTACAATTAATGTTTAAGTTTAGATTGTGGACTTATGACAAAAATAAATGGTAAGTGTAAGAAAGGTGTCTCTTTCTAAAGTTGAATAATGTTTGTGTGGGCTGATTAGATAATGACAGCCTGACATTGAAAAGATGGACATGCAGGTTTACTTAAGTTTTATTTCCAAGTTCTCAATAATTTTCTTAACATCCCCTAACTCACAAAAATGGTGCCCTCTGGGATGTCATAGCCAGCTTCTTAGGTAATTTTATCAAAGCTTTCGATGAGCGCTGTGGAGCTTCAGGTGTCAAGTCTGATTCACCTGCAGTGAGGTCCTGGAAGGTGACAGTCAGTCAATACTATCTGTCGGGTTCACCCCAACAAATTGGTCCAGGTGTTTTTGAGGAATGGAAGAGAACAACTTGATAATTTCAGATAGCTGTTTGAGGAAAAGAATAATTGCACACAAGGCAGTGAAAAGCCATTCTTGAAGATTTAGCAAAATAAGGTTTAGATCAAGTTGCATGGTGGTAGTTGTCCCCAGAAGATGGCTGCTTTTCGAGCTGCCCTTGGGAGGAGATACCATACCTAACCACACAGTCTGATTTAAGACACATGTAAGTGTTCCTTCCCTTGATAATCACTTTCTTTATCACCAGTCAAGAAATAGCTTCTTCTCATCCATCTGCATATATTTGAAATTCTACCATGGCTTTATTTGTTCCTTTGATGGTGACCAAGGGGTGGTAGCAATTTATGTGTGACTTGAATGTATTTGTCTCTTTGTTATTGTTTAGTATGAGAGTGGACTGGGGCCATAGAAAATGAAGGCCTTACGTATATGAGGGAGTAGGGACAGGAAAAAAGAAACATAGAAATGGGTCTGGAAATCTCAAGAAAGAATCATGACTTACACATGAAGCAAGCTACTCCTAACTGGCCCTCTGTTTTCTAATCTGAGTTTAAAAAAAAAAAAAAAGTGTTTGAATGAATATTTGTGTCCTGTGTGCAAAGGGGTTTGTGAATGTGGAGTTTAAACAGTCTTATAGAGTTGTTAAAACTTGTTTTCTTTAAGTATCTTTTACTACCTACGGAAAACTTTTAGATCAGCCTTGTCCAGTAGTACGTTCCGGAATGATAAAGATGTTCCATATGTGCTTTCCAGTGTGGTGCTCATCAGCCACATGTGGTTACTGAACACTTGAATTATGGCCAGTGTCACTAAACTACTCAATTCCAATTTCATTTGGTTTGAATTAATCTAAATTTAAATGGCCATATGTGACTGGTAGCTGCCGTATTATTTCTACACCTTCGTTTTTCCAACTTTAGCAGGCATGGAAGTCCTTGGAGATAATGATAGCAGATTCCAACGCAGGGAATCTGGAATGAGGTCCAAGATTCTGCATTTACAACATGATGCTTTCTCTATGGACCATCCTCTAAGCCAGGCTGTATTTCTCAACAGCAAAGATTCTTGCTTAAATTTTAATTTGTGAGTTTACTTAGGTTCACACCTGCCATAGAATATAAGTCTGGAAGCCTGTAACAAAATTTCATGGCATAGCTTTAGAAATATAAAAGGAAAATAGTTTTAGTGATGAAATGATTGGCATTTATACTATAATTGAAAGCTAAAATTTTGAGCACATAGTATTCTTGTTTGTCATGCAAGGGTTAGGTGCCTATATCTCATCTGAACTTCACCATAAACTCCATGTAATAGATACAACTTTTATTCCAGTTTCGGAAATGAGAAGCTAAGAATCACATTATATTAATTATCAATTGCTTTCCTCTATTGAAGGTAAATGATTTATTTGATATTTACATGATACTAAATGATTTATATTAAAGAATTTGTTATGTGTGGTTGATCAGTAAATCATAATTTGATTCTCTTCCATAGATAACAGTAGTTATAGACAGGTAGTTAATAATCCTCATCAAAACCATGTGCAATTTAGTATTGTTTCCTTACTTTAAAGATGAGCAAACTGAGGGATAGAGAGAGAAAGTAATTTGACTAAGGTCCCCTGATGTCAAGTGGCAGAACAAGATTCTGAACCCTGGCTGTTTGTCTTTTAGGTCCACACTCTCATGTGTTCTACTTGACAATCTCTAGGGTGTTTAGTGAGTATCTCTTGTGTGCTAGGCGCTGTGTTAAGAGTATGGCTCCTGTCTTCTCTATGTTCCATGGCAAATGGAGTTTACTGTGAAAATTTTAACTGTGCATAATTTCACGTTTATCCATAGTATTTTAAAACATAAAAAACACTTCCATGTGTGCACATGTGTATAAACTTCACAATTTAGAGGAGCTTAAAATTGTCTTCCTTGTTACTTTGCAATAACCTTGGGCAACAAATTGGCTTCATCGTTTTAATGAGTGAAAAGATTAATGCTTTGGCCTTGGTTATTCAGTAACTGAGGTGTAATATCTAAGCCTTATTCAGAACAACGTTGTCTGTCTTTTTGTTTAATCCAGTGACAAATGTTAACCAAGTCTATTTCTGTATTTCCTGATTTTAAATAAAGCACAGTCTTCATTAACTTCTAAGTAATGTATTCACATGGTTCGGACTTCACATATCATAAAAATAAATGCCGTGGAATGTTTCTCTCCTGGAGTTGTTCTCCAGCAACTCAATTTCTTATTCACTCATTCTCCTAATAGATCACTACTACTTTTATTTTCAGTTTTTCTTTTGTTCAGGAGAAATTTTCACATATACAGGCTAATCCCACTTTTTCTCCATCTCCATTTTTATTTTTATTTTAATTTTTTAAAGATTTTATTTATTTCACAGAGAGAAAGAGATCACAAGCAGGCAGAGAGACATGCAGAGAAAGAGGGGGGAAGCAGGCTCTCTGCCAAGCAGAGAGCCCAATGCGGGGCTGGATCCCAGGACCCCGAGATCATGACCTGAGCCGAAGTCAGAGGCTTAACCTACTGAGCCACCCAGGTGCCCCTCCCTTTTTATATAAAGGCCATATACACATTTATTTTAAAGTGTATTGCAGTTTTAGGTTGCTTATTTTTCTATAAAAACCTGAACATTATCAAGATAGACCCTCTAACTGTTCTCTTCACTAATGAATTTTCCACCTTTATTCATGATGAATTCGATATGTGTTTCATAATTGATAGCTAGTCTTAGTGCAGACATTTGCATGCCAGTTATTTTATCTCTCTATCTCTGTTTTCTCATCTTTAAGAAAACAAAAAAAATTTGAAAAAAAATGAGAAAACTGGTCTAACTTGCACAGAGTTCTGATGACAATTATTCCATTAACTATCAGTTTGAGTATTACTACTATTATCTATGGAAGAGAATCAAATTAGGATTTATTGATCAGCCCACCCAGCAAATTATTCAACATAATTTAAATCATTATCATGTAAATATCTAATAAATCATTTAACTTTAATAAAGGAAACCAACTGATGGTTATTATGGTATGTATGATTGTGACCAAAAAGATACTTTCTCCATTCATTCGCTGTTCTGCAGGGGCATCTCTTCTCTGAACCTCAGCTCCTCGTTTGTAAGACTGAAGTAAAAGTATTCAATTTGAAAGGGAAAAATTATTCAGTTTTTTAGCATTCACTTCACTGCTGTAAAATTGTGTGTGTGTGTGTGTGTGTGTGTGTGTATTTATATGTGTGTGTGTATGTATTTGTATACTTTTTTTTTTTTTTTTTTTTTAAAGATTTTATTTATTTATTTGTCAGAGAGAGAGTGAATGAGAGCGAGCACAGGCAGACAGAGTGGAAGGAAGAGTCAGAGGGAGAAGCAGGCTTCCTGCGGAGCAAGGAGCCCGATGTGGGACTCGATCCCAGGACGCTGGGATCATGACCTGAGCCGAAGGCAGCCGCTTAGCCAACTGAGCCACCCAGGCGTCCCAGTATTTGTATACTTTTATATAACATTGGTCTCTATATGAGATTCTTTTAGATCTTGAAAAGAGGTTAGCTTCCTTCGTATCCTATGCTTTAGACTCAGGAAAAGTGCCAGCCTTTGCAGTCTAAAAATTTAGAGATAAGTGGTGAGCATTTCCCAGACTTCTAAAGACAGAGCTATACTCTATGCCTTATTCATGTTAAGGAAATGAGACCATATTTACAAATTTTAATGTAGAATTTTTAAAAGCATCCTGTGTTTTCTTTAAAAATAAAGAAGATTTTGTGTTAGTAGAAGAATGAATGGTATCATGAAGCCAAATGTCTGCTAAGGGGCAGGACCCAGCATTGTGAAAATATGGTTTCTTGTAATTTTGTCAAGGGACCTAGAGACTTTTAATAAGCAATGATGAGTACGTCTTGTGGTTGCATTTTCTTATATCCTTTGGGATTAACCTAATTTGGGAAATGGGAAGCACCACTTTAGGGAGCATACTACACTTCATTTATAGCTCTTATTTGGCCTGGAAAGGCTCTACGTTGCTTTCATTCCCAATTATTTATTCTCCTAGTGAAGAAGAAGGAAAATAACAATAGTTGAGGAAGAGATGAAAGGCTTTGGCCTTTGCAGAATCCTTTTTTATTTTCAAAGAAAAATTACTTCAATAAATTAGAAATTCATGAATTTTTATGTTCTTACTACCTCATGTAATGAAGAAGCTGAGAACCATTTCAAACTCAGAAAATTGATTTCGTCAAAATACTCCCATTCTTTCCACCAAGTAGTACTGAAAATTATTAATAAACACACCAGGAAGAAAAATGGTAGTAATGAAATGTTTTATTAGTCCTTTAAGGATGACCGAGCCATCCAAGACTTCAGCTACTTTCAAAGGAAGAATTTTTAGTTAGACTGTTCTTAACAATGGGAAAGACAGGTTTATTTTTCTTATTTCTTTTAAGATTCTGTAAAGATTACAGAGCTATTTAAAACCAAATAACTTCTTTTCTCTGAAAATTTTTAAAGGAAAATCAATTTTTTACAATACACCTGCTGCATTATGGTAGGACATACTTGGTAGCTACTAATCTTTAAACACTAAGAAAAAGCATTTAGTTCCTGATGGCTGTGGAAAGTCAAACTACGGAATGGAAGGTTGTTCTTAGAGTTCGGATAAGGCATTAACCCTTGGTGTCCTAACTGAGATATTAGAAGAATGGGGACACAGTTTAGCAGGGTACTTTGATAGAAACTTTTATATTTTATCTTAATATTTTTATAATATATTTTTATATTTTTATATATTTTTTATATTTTTTATTTTATATATTTTTTAATCTTTTTAAATGACCCAGACAAAAAATGATGTTTGAAACAATGCCAGAAAGATTCTTGATTTCATGTTGTAAAAGCTGAATGAATATGACTTACAATAAACCTTAATAGGTTACTAATCACATATTCATGCATAAAGACCAGGTAGTGGTACCATTCAATTTTTATCTTGAGGAATCAGCTCTCCTGTGCATTTTAATCCAATGTCTCTTAGTTTGGGACTATTGCTTTTCCAGATGAACCTGGAAACCTTAGGTTAGATAACATAAGAATGCTGAAACAGCTGATTGTAGGGAAGTCAGGGATTCTTTGGCCCAGGGATGTTAGTTTGTTCCATGACACAGCAAACCTTCTGTTTCCCCAGACTGTCCCAAGTCTCATGACTTACCTGTTGGGTAAATTATTAAATTTAAAAAAATATATATGTATGTATATGTATATATATATGTGTATATATATATGTGTATATATATATAATTTAACTTTATAATTCTGCAATAGAAATATGTGTTTGTATATAGAGACTCAGGATTGTGCTCCAGGAAAACTCTTCTAAATTAGTATGAAGGGGATGTTTTGCCTATTCACCTTGATATCTATGGAGATTAGTGCTTATATTGGAAGGTCTCCAATATATGACCAGGCACTCCCGGTCATAGTAAACAACCAACCAACCTACCTTCCTTCCTTCCTTCCATAAAGAGACAAGAGGAATAAAAAAGTGAATAAAAATCACTTTCTTCCTCCTGAAAATGTGCATCACTTAACAAAAACACCTCACCTTTATTTTGATTTGTGAATACAGAAAATTTAAAAGCCACTTTCTAGCATGAAACTGCTTTATGCTAAGACCTCACGAGGCACATCTGTTTCTTTTATCCTAGACCTTGAAAAACAATTTTCAGACAAACAGTTTTGCTGCAAAAATTCTTCAAATGAGCAGCTTTCATTGTCTTTAAGAAGTTGCAGAAAAAAGTCTGGTGAATAGTGCTAACCTGACGGTGTTCTGAGAGCATCTCAGGTATAATTCTGTTTTGATTATCTATTGCTTCCTAGCCCATTACCCCATCACTTGGTGGCTTGAACAACTAGTATTTCACTTTGTCACGATTGATGTTGGTTGGAAATTCAGGCCGGGTTTGGTGGCAGCTCTCCTGTTCCATGTGGTGCCGTTAACTCAGCTGAATTCAGCTAGTAGCTAGGCTAAGCTGAAAGGCAGTGAAGGCTTCATTCATGTCTGGCACTTTGGCACTGCTTAAATGGTCTTTGTCGCCCTCCACACGGTTAACTTGGACTTCTTTACATCATGAGTCTTACGGCCTTTTAACCAGGTAGTTGTCTTTCAAAAGGAACACCCCAAGCCGTGAATGCAGGGATTGCAGCTCTCTTAGGGAGTAACTGCAGACATTACAGACCTTCTCTTCTGCCACACTTTTTTTTACTGGCGAAAGCCAGACCACAGGGTCGACCCAAAGACAAAATGGAAAATCAGCACCTTGTGTCCATTAGAGATGTGTAAAGAATTTGCAGTCATTTCATCTACTGCAGACTAGCAAAGAACAGCCAAACAGCAGACCTATATTTGGATATACATATTCACTATATGAGCAGGTGGAGAATTTAAGGGTGTTTAAATGATGAAAACATTTTAAGGATAAAAGTGGCGCCATGGCATTCGTACTGCACTAGGTCATAATCCGTCAATGTATGCCCCTTAGAATGTGAAGGCAAGTTATAAGTGATAGAGAATAGTCCTTTAAAGGCAATGGGCCTTCAAGTCCGAGGATTCATATATTCATTGTAAAATAGAAATATATATAAAACATTCACCTTTATCTAGGTTACTCGTGAGGTATATTTATTTGGGAATAAATTTAATGTACTGCTTGGTTGAAAATATGGTATGTTCTAAATAAACTTTTAACTTCAGGGAAATTATGACCATCTAGAGTAATTTGGTGCCGTAAAGTAAAACATATATCCAGACTTCTGAGAAGGTATATATTCTAAAGGAAAGGACAATATTGTGCACAGGAGTTGGTTATTGTGGCTATAAAAGTACTTTGATTCTGAGATATAATTACTTTAATGAATTCTGCCACTGAAATATTTTATGTTGTCACATTTCATGCGGGAAGAAACCGCTAAGCTGGGCTTGGTATGTACAAAGGTTTCACATTAAGTCAGACTTTTCAGAAGGGGAGAATATGATCTGGGGAAAAACAACAACAAGAGCAATGACAAGAACAACAAAACTTGGGGATTTCAGGAATGCAATAGAATTCTCTGTGGAGTATCTTTTTAAATTGTTCCTGTCCCTCCTTATACAATAAAAGTGCATGAAAACTAACCTGTTCTCAATGGTTTGACATTTAAAAAATGGATTCTAGGGCCCAGTATAGATACTTTTGTTTATGGTGTGTGCCCTTCTTTATGATAAATGTCCCCTCTATTTACCCCTTGCATCACATGAAACTTATTTAATTTTAAGTAAGGGAGAAGGTGGGAAGGCCCTCTCAGAAGATCCCCCTGTAACCCGAGTTGGTGGGAATATCCTTTCCTGTGTTTCTCACTTCTCCATTCTGGCTCGTCTGCTTGGAATACTGCTTCATGCCTCCATCTTTCTTTATTTTCAGGGGACATGGGAATGTAGAAACCAAGATGTCCCAGCTGGTCGACTTGACCACCTGAGAAGAGCAGCTTGTACCACTTCGAGTCCAGGCTGCTACAAGTCCTTTTAGGAAAGTGAAATATTTTAAAGGCCCAACACAGCCACACACATCAACTAAGGGAAAAAAAATAATGACTTACTTGAAGATTTGTCTTGGTCTGATAATGTAAGACCTGCACAACTAGTTATGACCACATTTTAACCTACTGTCTCTTACTTGAAGCAGAAAATAACAGAGGAAAATACTACGATGTCATTCTACCCCAAAATGTCACAAAAGAATTGTACCTCCTTTCTTAGATATGGGTTCTTCCTTTTAATGCTCTGGACTCTATGGGGAGAAAAAAATCCTATTCTTCCAAATTGATTCTGACTTGTGGTCTTTGGGAAACAAGCTGTGTCTAGCATTTTAAGTGTTCCTATCATGGTGGTTTGGATGCCAGCCATAATTCCATAGAACCTTTTTCTCAGCTCCACCATACTTTGAAATTGCTTGTTTACTGGTCTGTCTCCAAAAGGCTACATTTCTTAAGGACTGTGACTAGGTTTCCTAAACTCTTTATCATCAATGAGGAGGTTTCAAAAATATTTGTCAGTCTGCGTTTGTAGTAGCAGTGCTTTGAAGAAAAATGAGTCTGGCACTTAGGAGCGGGGCACATGGCAATCTTTATGAGGCTGGTTAGTATTTACAATAATTCCCAATCTGTAGATTAAGGGTACTAGGCAAAGTGGGCTGATGAAGCCTGGGTGAACTCATTGTGACAGGTGGAATGAATATTTGTCTTTTGTTATAGAATCTCATAGAGAAAATCTAGAATGAGTTGCTGCACAGCAAAAGGACAAGAGCTTCAAAAACTAGATCAGAAAGGTTTTAAAGAAACTTAGAAGAGCATACAGGGGAAAAACAGAACCCAGAGATATTAGGCTGGGAGGGATGTGTGCCCCATGTGAGCATCCAGAGGCCTCCACAGAAATAATTCCTGATGGAGACGTCCTGTGGGACCAGGCAGTGGGCAGGACAAGCCAAACTGACAGGGAAGTGTATTGCAACAGGAGTTTTAATTTCAAATCCAATCAATGTCTTTGGACTTGAGACCCACACAAGGTGAGGGAATAGACTACTCAATAACTTTTCTGCCCAGCAATGGCAAGAAACTCTGTAAAACCGAGTAAGAAGTTTGATGGCCACAAAGGTAGTACCTATCCCAAGGGTCATCATGGGTCAAAAAGGAAATAGTACTTAAACCTGTGTCCTGTCATCTGATGATGTAAGCTTCAGTTATTATTTTTTTTAACCATAATTTATTAGGTAGAAGTCTTGTGCTACCTAATTGAGGAATAATGACTCCTGCACTGACTGGCAACTTGCATTGGTAGGGTAAAAGAAGAGGAAATTTGAAAAAGAAGGGAGAGAGAGAAGTTGTGGGAACATCTGTAGGTGATGCATGGGAAGTCGGATTTCCTCTGTTTCTTAGAATTTTGCAAGGTGACAGTAGGCGCAACCAGGGACATGACAAGAGTAACATTCTCTTTTGAGGCTGCCCTTGCGGCATGTTTCCATTTATCACAACCGCACACAAGTCCTATATGGGAGAGCTGTAACAGGCAACACCAAGCCAGCTATAATTAATGGCCCAGGCCAATATTGGTCTTTGAAGTACTTGGATATTTATAAAAGTTAGATAAGAAAAGCAGCTATTTATCTCTTCACCCAACACACTTTCAAACATTTCTACAAGAGATAGATACCCTAATGTAAATATTTGCCGCCTCACATATTGTTGGAATGTCTGAATTGTGACAGGTGACAGCAGATTGCCTTAAGTAATTGCAATGCAACAGAAAAATCTAGTAGGAGCTATTGTTATCCCAAGTAATATTTTCTGCCAAACATTAAGAAAAAAGAGGAACGCTTTTTAGTAATGCATAATGTAAAAGTCAAAGAGGATACGGACGACCTTAAAGGATACTTTATTGCCAAGTTTCATCATTGCTTGAGAAAAATTAAATTTTATAGGTAGTCTTTTGTTGTGTTTATCAAATAATGAAAGACATTACAGTAGAAAAATGGCATTGCTTGATTTTATTTTTAGAATTAGAATAGGACCATAAAATAAGGTAGATCACCATAGGATTATAACTTTTTGAGTTCTCTCTCTTTTTTTTTTAAAGATTTTATTTATTTATTAGAGCATGCACATACACGCATGTGCACACATGCAAACAAGTTGTGGGGAGGAGCCCAGATAGAGGCAGAGAATCTCATACTCTGCTCTGAGCACAGAGCTGGACCCCGGGCTCAATCTGAGGGTCCGGAGATCATGAGCTGAGCCAAAACCAAGTGTTGGATCCATAAGTGACTGAGCCACCCAGGTACCCCTTCTTTTTTTTTTTAATTTTTTTTGAGATTTTATTTTTAAGTAATCTCTACACCCAACATGGGGCTTGAACTCACAATTCTGAGATCAAGAGTAGCAGGCTCCACTAGCTGAGCTAGCCAGGTCCCCCAAATTCTTGCTCTTGTAAATGCTATGACATTGTTTTAAAAATACGATATGCTTAACAGATTAACTGGCTTGTTTCAAGGGTTTGCTTTTAAAAATAGGGAGGGTTTTTTTCTTCTTCTTTTATTTTTTTTAACTTTTCAATTATACACATTCAGTGAATTACAGGAGTCTCTGACCTGTTTGAAGAACTTTGGAGGCTGAACTACATTGTATTAATGAAGGAGAAGTTAAAGTCAGGGATTTAAATTTTTAACATCCATTAACATATATTTAGACATTTCAACAGAGAAATAAATGTAGTGACAAAAGTTTTAAAGTATTGTGGAAGAGTCTGTACTAAAAAAAGACCTCATGAAATATTAACTAACTGTTTTACTAAGCTCATTATGCAGAAAAATTACTAGAGAACTAAAAAAATGATGTATTTGAAAAAAAATGAAAAGTATATAAAATTTCTGGTTGATGAGAGATATTTTAATTTTACCTCAATTTATACCAAAGCTTGTTAATTTCTGTAGAAAATTGCATTAAGAATGTATAGTAATGTTAGATTATAATTAAACAAACCGAGAGGAAAATAACATAAATACAGATATTTAATGTTATCTAATTGGGCATAGTCGTGGCTCTAATTCAGTGTAGTAGGAACTCTGGGAAGCTAATTTTAACAAGAGGATATAATCTGGACAATATTACATGTGTAGGTCACTATACTTGTGATTATGATAATTATAAACCTGTTTGTATAGATTATAATGCAAGTGTATTCTGGAGTTCTTCAAGAATTATACTCACTTTCCTGGTGAAAAATATTCAAATTATTTTCAAGAGTAAAGCTGACTACAGTATAACAGAGCAACTCACCACCACCTTTACCTCACTATAAATATACCCAATATTATTATGTTATAAACTTAGCAAATGTATTAATTGGTTTAATTTTGTAGTTTTTTAAAGATTTTATTTATTTATTTATTTGACAGACAGAGATCACAAGTAGGCAGAGAGGCAGGCAGAGAGAGAGGGAGAAGCAGGTTCCCTGCTGAGTAGAGAGCCTGATGTGAGGCTCGATCCCAGGACCCTGGGATCATGACCTGAGCCGAAGGCAGAGGCTTAACCCACTGACCCATCCAGGCGTCCCTGAATTTTTAAAGTCTATTGTATTAACTTACTTATTTCTACCTCTTGAAATTAAATAGAAATTTTCTCTTATTTCTTCCCCTGTTCTCTGTCTCTCACCTCTCAGGGATTCCTCTGTTTTTATTATCTTATTTATACTTTTTGTTCACTCTGTTGGCTTTATTTAGTTGTAAACTCATTTTTTTAAAAAGATTTTATTATTTACTAGAGAGATCAAAAGTATGAACACAAACAAGGGGTAGGAGGGAGGCAGAGTGAGAAGCAGACTCCCTGCTGAGCAGGGATTGTGATGTGGGGTTCACTTCCAGGACCCTGGGATCATGACCTAAGCCAAAGGCAGACCCTTAAATGACTGTGCCACCCAGGCACCCCTATGAACTCATTTTTATGTAGATAGTTTTTTCTATGTAGAGAGAATAAAGGTGTATGTTTATGACAACAAACATTTACAAAATTAACCTTATGCACCAGGAACTGGGTTAATTGATGGATATATAGTTTTAAGGGAGACATGTTACAGCTCTCAGAACTTAAAGTGGAATAAAGGCAGATGTAGACCAACACAGTAGTTTGGTGATTGAGATAAAAGTGCAATAAGTGCTATAGGTTCCTTGTAAGAGCTTTGTTTATTAGCTCATCCTTGGTGGTGGTGTTGGAATCAAAGAAGTCTTCTCAGAGGAGGTGACCTTTGAATTGACACTTGAAACTTGATCAGGAGATAGGACAAAGAATGGAGGGGGATGGTGGTCATTTCAAGAAGTAGGTAGCATTATGCACAAATTGTTTAGATCCCAAACACTTGGTAATTATGGGGGAATTACAAGAAAATTTATATGACTCTCATCTAATATTCAAAGAAATGGTATGTGATGAGGCTAGAGGAGCTACCTCCCAGAAATCATTGTCTTGGTAGGATATTCAGAGCAGTGTGGACTTCAGAAGATGAGGAGCTTAGGGGAGGGCTTTAAACAGAAGACTGACATAGTCAATTCTAGATGTTTCATTCTGGCAGCAGTATATAGGATGGGCTTAGAGTAGTAATATAACTGGGGTAGAGAGTCTTGCCAGTGGCTGCCAACAAAATTCAGATGAACTAACAAAGCACTGTACTAACCTGATTATAAGGAAAGAACAGAAGTCAAGAATTGGAAAATATAGTTTCAACTCATCAGGACTTGAGGATCAAGTAGAATGATGGATCATCAAGGCTCGGTATTTGAATAAGAACTGACTACTCTGAGGGAGTAGTACAAGTCCACGATGCCTTGAGGGTTTTTGCTCTGTGGACTTACGGAGGTGACCTGAAGACTTTTCAAATATATGGAGACAAACAAATCTAGCTGAGGACAAGTTAGTTTCTGTTATGTGAGGTTTGAGCTACTTATGGTCATTATTGGGCTGAGACTAAATCTTGAAGGAGATATAAAACATAAATTTGGGAAACACCAGTATATAAATATGTATGTACCTGTGTGTGAATGTATGTGTGTATACACACACACACACACAGTATAAATATATATATATATATATATATAGAGAGAGAGAGAGAGAGAGAGAGAGAGACTGAGACTATGAAAGTAGATGGACTTCTTTAGATTTAGTATATATAATGGGTATGTGGTAGTCAAAGCCACACATGACAAAATCTAAAAGGCAGGTGGAAGAACCAAAGTCCGTGAGGCTGCCAACATCTGATGGCCAGAGCAGTAGGAGGGAAATCAAGATAAGGACATCATGGAATCCAAGGAATTGTGAGATTTTGATGACAAGGGAAGAATTTCAATGTTAGAGGCAGCAGGGAGGTCTGGAATTGAAATCAATACATTTTGTAGCATTTCAGGAAGCAGCAGTGAAAATGCAGTGGGTTGAAGCATGAGAAAGAGCAGATGGAAAGTAAAATTTTAGGAGTTTTGCTGAGCATGGAAGGAGAAAGACTGGAATTAAGATTTTATGTTTTTAAATCTTTTTTTTTTTTTAATCTTCTATTATCTGTGTGATTTCTCTTATTTTTTAGAATAAAGAGAACTGAAAAGTGTGTATAGTCCTCAGACTAAGACTAGAGATATGGGAGAAAGGAGGATAATTAAAGAAGCAGGGTCTTGGGGGAAACATCAGGTAACTGGATTTTTCTGTGTAAAGAAGAGTTTGGACAAAGATCTAGATATTACATGAAGGTTGTTAAATTTTCATTGAATTTCCACTGAAAGGAAGTATGACTCAAGTAATTTTAAGCCAACTGAAATTTATTAAGAAAACAGAAGGTCCTGTATGGTCTCTACAAAAAATTCATAGGTAGGTCATAAAATACAGGAAACTCAAAGTTTGGTACTAGAAAATGGGTACAAAAACAGAAATGCAAATGCTTCCTAGCTATACATAAAGATGCTTATATTCTCTCGTAAAAAGAAACACAAATTTAAACTCTACTCACTCCCAGTGATCACTTTTTGGATTGGCAAAAATTGAAAATAAAATTGGTAATATATTTTGTTGACAAGATTGTGGAAATTGCTGATAGAAATGCAAAAAGGTACAACTTTATACAGAGAGGAATTAGGCAGTATTTAGTAAAACTGTGTACACTTTTGTGTTTTGACTCAGCAATCACATTTTAAGAAATCTGTTGCAAAATATATTGGCAAAAAAAAAAAAAAAAAGGTATACCCGAGGCTATTCACTGTAATTCTATTTGTAATAGCAGCAGACTGGAAACAGTTCAAATTCTCTTTGATAGTGTGATACAGGAGTACAAATGCAGTGCTTTGAAGTTATAAAAATGATTAAGAAATATATCTATTATATTATCATTATCTATCTACCTATCTTAACTCACAAGGTGGAGAGATGTATACTACCATTTTTCCAAGAAGGACAATATGTATTTTCCTGGATAAATGACACATAATATAGTTATATACACAGGTATCTGTTCATATTTTAAAATAAAAACCTGGAGAAATACATACAACATTTACAAATATTTACCTGTAACAGGAAGAGGGAAATAAGGTAGAAGGTGACAGGAAAAAAATGTGTATTTTTCTTTGAATATATATTATCTTGTAGAAGTCATTTTAGAGCTCTATAAATACTCTGAATAATTTAAATTATGACAACTAAATGAATGAAGAAATCCCTAAGTATTAAAAATAAAATATATGAATGGATCTAACATATATGTAGTAGGTTACATAATCACACAGAAAGAAGCTATTCCAAGCAACTTTTGAAAAAGTTATTTGAATTTGTATGCCTTGTGGAATATCCTTAGATCAAAAAAAATATTGCCAGGGGCGCCTGGGTGGCTCAGTGGTTAAGCCGCTGCCTTCGGCTCAGGTCATGATCTCAGGGTCCTGGGATCGAGTCCCGCATCGGGCTCTCTGCTCAGCAGGGAGCCTGCTTCCTCCTCTCTCTCTCTCTGCCTGCCTCTCTGCCTACTTGTGATCTCTCTCTGTCAAATAAATAAATAAAATCTTTAAAAAAAAATATTGCCAGAAAAATAACTCTTTTTCATTAATTAATTAATTCATTAATTTTAGTATTGTTCTTGTTATTCTGGGGGCTCTCTGTGTGTAACGTGTGCTAGCTATTATGATACTGGATGCATGGAAGAGGAGACAGGAGTTTAGAGAAGTTTGTGACACATTGGCCAAGCTGACCTTCAAAGGACATTCTCAGCTCTTTCCATGCTGCACTTGTAAGAGCTTAAAATAATTGTCAAGCCCCTGTTACCTGCTACCTTACAACAGGCTTTGAACACTTGCTATAATCTAGATGGCAAGGGACCAGAATGGACATTTATGTGTGAAGTTTAATACACTAATGCAAGGTGTTTAACACAATAGGAAATTATGCAGTGTTTCGCATTCTTGTCACTTAGTCTTGGCAGAAGCAGTGTCTCAGGTCCCCTCAGGAAGACAGCACTTCCTAACGAGACTTAACTGTGTTATGCATCAGAGAATTGTGTTGGTCAACTTTCTAATACTGAGTTTTGGCATCTGATAAATCTGAATTGGGGTAGTGTCAGGTGCAGTCTTGGGGTGATAGTGTGGGTATTCATTGTATGTTCATCTTCACCAATGAGTGAGCAAACTCACATTGAAGAAGCAGCATGTACTTAACAGACGGAGGTGCTTGGTCATTCAAGAACTTGTCATACTCAGGAGGCATCATAGGGAATTTTAATTCTGATTCATGGGGGCTTCCAAGAAAGACCTGTCTTCAAGGTCTTGCAATCACTGTTCTCCTTATGTTTTATCATTGTTGTGTGCTCTTAAAAATGTACTCATAATGTTATTTATGTTCTAGTAACATAAAAACACCATACCCCTCACACATGTGTAGAGATGAATACTTGATTGGGTTTGCAGCTGTGGAAAGGAGAGGCTTGTTTTGCATATGTCTTTTAAAAGTGTGACTGTGTTTCCAGATACTACCTTGAGCCTGTGTTTTATTTTTTTATTTTTTAGAATTTATTTATTTATTTGACAGACAGAGATCACAGGTAGGCAGAAAGGCAGGCAGAGAGACTGACAGGTAAGCAGGCTCCCCACCAAGCAGAGTCTGAAGAGGGGCTCGATCCCAGGACCCCAGCATCCCAGGACCATGACCTGAGCCGAAGGCAGAGGCTTAACCCACTGAGCCACCCAGGTGCCCCATTGAGCCCGTGTTTTCAGAGCTGGCCACTTATATACTTAGGCACTCAAGGAATTTGTGTGTATTCATGCTCTCAATTCTACTTATGTTCATGTGTTTCTGTGATTGCTGTAATGTGATACATACTGCCTTTGGCTGCATGGGAGCAAAGATGATTATTATCTTTGCTACAACCAAAAGTTAGGTAACGATGCCAACTTGTGGGACCTTGATTTTTCATTTGGAAGTGGTAGCTTTTTGATGTGTTGCCAGAATTCACAAGGCTGTGTCTCTTTTAGTTTTGCTGAGAGCAGTGTTCCTTCCCTTAATGACCCTGGCGATGTGTTTGGTGGCACTCCATCCTAAACAAAGCAGTGGGGCGAGTTCTCTAATTTTGTCTTGCTTTTCTTCCACATTGACTTGTGTACCAACAAACAGTACATCACTTACTTTATTACTTCCACTTTGGTGAAAAAGTGATTTTGCCGTGACAACCAAGTATTTAATGGAACAAAAGCGTAGATAAAGAACACATCTTGAAAGGAATACACAGGAGCAATATTTCATGTCAATCTGAGGTGTTTTCAGCATTCAGGAAAAAATATGTGTCATTGAAGTGCCATTTTTTCAGGGACCAGATGTTCATTTTATTTATTAATTGTGGACAATTCATAAAGTGTAGCCATATTTTTCCTGAGGTTTCCCCCTATGGTTTTCTAATTTATTTGAAATGTAGAAAAGAAAAATTTCAGCTGGAGCTGAGGAATTCGAGTTCACCTTACCTGTATTTGATCACTGGAACATATTCTTCCCTCAGATGTCAAATGACTAACAGAACAAGTTAACATCTGCCTTGCTGGGTCTTGGATCTGCCTGCTTCCCATATTGGGGCTTGGTATGTTGACAGTGACCTATGAGGTTAGTTGTTCCTCTCTTCTCTCTTATGGAAGCTTATTTAAAATTATTACTATAAGATAATGTTTATCTTAAACACTCTTCAAGTAATTGGGATTTCAGGGGTGTCCCAGCGGCTCCGTCATTAAGTGTCTGCCTTTGGCTGAGGTCATGATCTCAGGGTCCTGGGATCCAGCCCCACATTCCGGGCTCCCCACTCTATGGAGATCCTGCTTCTCCTTCTCCCCCTACCCCTGCTTGTGTTCCCTCTTTCGCTGTGTCTCTTTCTGTCAAATAAATAAATAAAATCTTAAAAAAAAAAAAAAGGAATTGGGATTTCAGAGTTTCCTGTATTGAAATATATTTGTAATTTGTCTTGTGTTGATATATAATAGCTACATTATATATATATATATGAATACCAAATATATATATATATATATATTTGAATACCAAAGCTACATTAAAAAAAAAAAATCCAGGGGCGCCTGGGTGGCTCAGTGGGTTAAAGCCTCTGCCTTCTTCAGCTCAGGTCATGATCCCAAGGTCCTGGGATCGAGCCCCGTATTGGGCTCTCTGCTCAGGAGGAGCCTGCTTCCTCCTCCCTCTCTGCCTGCTTCTCTGTGATCTCCGTCTATCCAATAAATAAATAAAATCTTTAAAACAAAAATCCAATTTCCTTTCCTTTTATTGGGTAGCTTTCCCCATGAGAAAAGGACACGGTTTAAAAGATTGGCCTTTTACATTTATTATTCCTTAAGTAAAATCAGGCCATGTCCTCTTGAAGATTGTGCAGGCGTGCACAAATCTTTATGAAGCTCTCTGCTTGTACTCTCATTTTTCTCAAATATATAGAGGTGTGGATATGGTACACAGGCTAATTGTCCTGAAGAAGCTCATTGGAGGGGCGCCCGGGTGGCTCCGTCGGTGAAGTGTCTGCCTTGTAACTCCAGTTGGGATCTCAGTGTCCTGCTGAGCAGAGACCCTTCTTCTCTCTCTGCCTCTGCCTGCTGCTCCCCCTGCTTGTGTTCTCGCTCGCTCTCTCTGTCAAATAAGTAAATAAAACCTTAAAAAAAGAACTTATCAGAGAACACTTGGAAGAAAAAGCACAAAAAAACTGAAACATAAAGTTAAATATAACCACATACACTGGTGAAATGTGTAGAGCTTCCTCGTGGGAGTTGCTTTATTGTTAACACTGGTAACTAAGTCACATCTTGAGCATGAGGATATACAAGGCTTAACCTAGGAGTGCTGAGGTGGTGGACAGTGTTGCAGGTAAATATGACACGGACAAGGTTTCATCGTGGCATGGACTTGAGAAACAGGAGGCAGCGATAAGTGAAGATCCGTATTTGGAATCAAATTTACCTTCAGGACTTGCCAGAACAGTTTCACTTCACAAGTGGTCAAAATATCACTACTGAAAGTCAACCTCAACTACTTTTAGTCACTGTAATTCTACTCAGAATTCAAATTCTACGGTAAGAGATCTTATTGGCTGTATCTTCAAGTTTTTTGGCATCTTATTTTCTATGCAACATTTAAAGACTACCATAAACCTTCAAGAGATGACTTGATTCTTTGCCAGAATTTGGGGTATTGGTAAATCTTAGCCATAAAATTTGGGAGTTGACTCAATTCATACCCAATTTGGATGAAGCAGTAGGACGCAGAGGTCTTGAAGTATGCTTATGAAAATGAATATTCTGTGGCATCCATAGTGGGCACGATTCAGAATTCAGCTGGGTATACTGTAGAGCATATGTCTATATTCTTTAGGATCTTGTTACCAACTTTTGCGGCACTCCTCCAAGAGTAATTTTGCTAATACGTGGTATGCCTGTGGTCATGATAAATGCTATTATTTCTCTGTGACATGTAATAGCTCATCTATGCAGGTTTTGCTCATTGAAATATTTACTACTAAGTGATTAAGTGCAATTTCTCTTTAACTCATTTTCTATATTCCTCACTCCTCATCACAGCTTCATGATTGTTTTCTTGAAAATGATACATATAATTTCATCAAGATTAATGAAAATAGATAAGTCTGTTCTAAATGATTAGATGAAGACTTCAATGAGCTGTCCTCTGCTTAAAATCCTTCAGTTCTTCCTTTTGCCTTGAGTAAAAACCAAATTCCTTTTAATGCTTTATAAGAACTGTTTAATACCCTAACACTTCTCTAACTCATCTCCTCAAATTCTCTCTTACTCTTGCCATTCAGCTTTTTAATACCACTGTAAGTTGTGGGGAAGGTATCAAATGTCTGTAGTCTCCGTTTGTGTGTGTGTGTGTAACTGTACACTAACATCCGGAAGATACTCACCTCTTACGCTTCTGTACGTACACCCTGGGACTCTTGCTGTTCCTCAGACATGCCTTTTTGGTTGCTGTTCCATTAGTCAGGACTTACCTTCTCTCAGACATCTTTGTGGAATGCTCCCTCAGCTGCTTAATGACTTTGATCAAATTACTTCTCGGCGATTCTGTCCCTGAAAGGATCTATTTAAAATTTTATTGCTTTCCTTCCAAGTACTCTTCACGTCTCTCCACAGCACTTCCTAATATATTGTATTTTACTTATTTAGTCTCTTTGGTTGTATCCCTTCCCCACCCACCACAGAACATATGTTCAGTAAGGACAAGGAGGTTTTTTTGGTTCCTTTTTATTATCAAATCCCTAGCACCTAACTCAGACTCTGGCTTGGAGGGAGTGTTTAATAAATGCATGGTGAATGAATGAATAGAAGCCTTTTCTAAATAAGAGTCTACCATTATCGTTGCCTCTCAAAAAGTGGAACTTATGATGGTAAAAGATGGAAAAGCTCTCCTTCCTTGGTCTTTGAACCGGAAGCCTTTGATGTACTTGAAGCATTAAAGGAAGCAGATTCTAGTTTTCTTCTTTCATCTTTAAACATTTTCTTTTTCTTAAAGATTTTATTTGTTTATTTAACAGAGAGAGAGATCACAAGTAGGCAGAGAGGCAGGCAGAGAGAGAGGGGGGAAGCAGGCTTCCCGCTGAGCAGAGATCCCAATGGGCTAGATCCCAGGACCCTGGGATCATTACCTGAGCTGAAGGCAGAGGCTGAACCCACTGAACCACCCTGGTATCCTCGTCTTTAAACATTTTCAATCCATCTAAAAACATGCCCGAAACTAATGATGGTGGTATAGACAATAGTAGTGCTAGTTAACTCATAACTTAATTACTAGTAATAATATAATAATAAGTAATATTTATTGAGGACATTAATTCTTAGCCACAATTTTTAATTAAATAATATATTTTATCAAGTTTATAAAAATATTAAATTTCTAACCAAACGTAGAGCTTCCAATGAGCAATCAGTTGATAATCTGATTATGCCCACTTGAGCTAGAATGGAAATTGGCCATAGAGATGTAGAGGAACTTGCTCAATTTTAACCCTCTATTAAAAAGAGTAGGTTCCAGATACCAGACAATGACCTACCTCAGAGTCCACACTTGAGCCCATATCCTCTACGGACCACTACTAACCACTACCTTATTGAGTGGAGTCTAGCTGGGGGATTTGCACAGGACTCTTTAATCTCTTGTTTGTTTGTTTGTGTGCTCCTATTTATATATATGTGTTTTCTATGTGGAATCTTGTATATTTGTATGTGGGTTTTACAAAAGCCACACATACTATGGAGAGTATGAGCGTCAGGTTAAGTTCTGTTGATGTTTTTCTGTTTTATTTTTTAATTCATTGAATTTGAAACACTGGGAATAAAAAGCTGTTATAACTATCAAGGTGTTGTCATTTGACTTTTTTTTTGTCTTCTACAGTGACAGAATCATGCTCTCTTAGTCATTTGAACATCTAGATGTTAGGTTTAGATGTCACAAATACCTGTGTGGACCTTTTTGTCCACACAGAGCCATGTAGCTCTGTGTTTCTTTCAGTATATACTTCCTTTCTAAAAGTATTTGAGGGGAAATGTATGATCCAGTAGGATGTGATGTTTTTTGGTTCTGGTGTTTGTTTTGTCCTCCTTTATGCCCATGCCCTTTTTACCAAATTGGTGTCTCTGTTCATAGCACGGTGTGCTTTTACGCTTGTTCATAGACTGAAAGGTGATTTAAGGGAAATAGTCATTATGTTATGATTTCCTTTACATTCATTGTCTTCCCGGGATGGTCAAAAGATACGGATTTCGTAAGGCATACTTCACAGGTTGTGGATCTGAGTTTGAGACCCTGTCGACTAGTATATGAAACCCTCTACTTGGCACTTTTGAGATTAAACACTGTTCTGACACCCACAGTGTTTTAAAATAAGGCAGGAGGCTGGCCTCCTGCATGGCTGACCTTTAATCAAGAGGAACTATCTAAAATGTCTCTAGAGTGGAATGACTGTATTCCAAACTTAGACTACACAGACATGACACCAGCTCTGGGTCCCATCACTATTTCTGGGCATCGGCTGTTGCATCTGAGAAGCAGAGTCCTTTTTGTTCCCCCCACAGTTCATCTAGTTTGAAGCAAGAAAATTTAAGAGTGCAGCAAAACAAACTGCCTTTTCCAGCTGAACTCTATCTTCTCTGACAGATGGTTTGGTTGGACGTCTTTTCCATCCGAGCTGAGCTATATTTGAAGAATGAAAGCACTGAGAGAGATCATTTGTGGTATGGCAGCAGAGTTTCAAATAACCATTACTACTGCCAATCTTGGCTGTAATTCTTAGATTTTCACATAGGTATACAAGAAGCCCTGTGGTGAGATTAAACATTTAGCTAATGTTTTTTTCCCAAAGTCATTAAGCACCTAGCATTTAATCTTTTCCATAAGCAGATTAAAAATGATGGTTGATTAAGTAACAGCAAAGGATGATTCATTCAGAAAAATTGTGGCATACTCTTTGGTGTCTTTGGTGGAAAGGACTAAGTTATTATGCAGAGGAATAAGTCTTTATAAGAGTATTATTTCTCTGTGCAGGTACAGCACTTATGAAGGTGTTAAGAAGGATCTATTTACTTTGCTAATTTAATTCTCTTCCGATTTCTCTTGTCAGTGCTTTTTCCATTTCAGCAAAGAATATTTCACCTAGGACTGGTCTGCTTAGTGCAGGTCAGGCTCTAGACCCTTTTGAATCCTGTATTCATGTATCATGGTTTCATTATTCTTTATCCTTGACTATTTGGGTCTTTCCACATAATGGGGGTTTATTTTTTTATACTAATTTAAACTAAGATGTTCATGACTGACTTGTTCAATATATTTGCATTTTCCTTTGAAGCTTTATCTCAAAGAAATAATGCTAATAGAGTAGAAATAGGCATGTAAGTCAATTTGGAAATAAGAGAGGCACCTTTGTTCCTCAGCTCATAGGATTTACCTCATAGGTTTAGATCCTCGTAAAAAAAATAAATAGGAGCTCAGTCCTCATAAAATCTAAAAGATTTCTAAAGCTAAAGATAAAAGAAGAGACTGCTTTGAAACTATATCTTATCAATCCTCACCTAACATCGCTCATGTTTTCCATGGAGCCAATTTGGTGGTTGCTTTGGAGACAGTTCAGATTTTTCATGTCACTTCTAAGTTAATGAAGTCTTAAACTAGGATCTACTTACCATGCCTATACATAAACAGCATTGGAGGTGAGTCCAAGGAAAAGAAATAAGAATGACTCCTTGAGGGAGACTCTTTTCAAATGCCCATGGTACTCTTGAGGTATGGAAATCCTTTTTTTTTTTTTTTTTCCTTTTTTCCATTTTGTCTCAATCTTTCTCCAAAACAGTGGAGCCATAAGTGAGTAAAGTTGTTTGTTTGTTTTTTAATAGATTTTATTTACTTATTTGTCAGAGAGAGCGAGAGTGAGCACAACCAGGAGGATTAGGAGGCGGAGGGGGAAGCAGGCTCCCCACTGAGTAACTCCCCAATGGGGAGCTCTTTCCCAGGGCTCTGGGATCATGACCAAGCAGAAGGCAGATTCCCAACTGACTGATCCACCCAGGTATCCTAGTGAATAAAGTCAAGTCTTGATGTGTCCTAAGGATCAATATTTTTCCATATTCAGAATTGCTACCCATCAGGAACGCTTGAAGTTAAAAATCCTTCTTTGAAGAAGGAAAATACTATGGAATCATAGTATGGAAATGTCTTTCACGTTCCCTTACATTAGTGTCTCTTACTTCTTGGGGCGACGGGATGGCACAGTTGGTTAAGTGTCGGACTCTTCATTGTGGCTCAGGTCGTGATCTCAGGGTGGTGAGAACGAGGCCCACACCTAGTGCCGAGTCTGCTTAGTTTCTCTCTCCCTCTCCCTCTGCTCCTCCCCCCCACATGTGTTCTCTCTCTCTCTCTGTGTCTAAAATAAATAAATCTTTAAAGTTAAGAGTGAAATGTACTGCTCTTACTTTTTTGGATGTGGCTCCTGTGTTTTATGAAAGACTTTAAATGCCATGTTAGTGTTTGTGCATTCCTAAAATGCTTATTACCAGGATTATTTTACATTTGTTCAAAACTCAGCCACATATTCATAATTCATTTCTGTTATTTAATTAATTAAAAATTCAAGAAATAAAGGCCACTGATTTTAAAGTCAAGCACTTTTCTGTGTCCTAGCAACGTAAAATATAACCTTTTCTGGTTTGTCACTAAAAGGAAGATGCCTGTTAATTAAAAATGGGAAAATCATGGTTTTGTGGAATTGAACTGATGTCAGTTTTCTGATTAAACACCCTGGAAATTTTAAGTTCATCTACTTCTGCTTCCTGTTGAAATTCTTTTTTATTTGCTTCTTTAATTGCATAGCTTCCATTTAAGTACTTCCACTGGACCTGTTTGCCTCTCTTTTTTCCTAGAAAGTCTGTATTTCTGACAGCTGTATTTATTTATGAGTGTTTCATTATATTAAGTCCAAGTTGGATTTCTTGCAACTTTTCCTGTTTCCTCAGAAGTAGACTGTCATGTGACATTTTCTATGATGCAAAAAGAAATGTGTATCTGTCCAGTAGTGGATATGGGACTGTTAAGTACTTGGAATATGGCCAGGAAGTTGAATAACTGAAATTGTTATTGAATATTAGCTAAACTAAATGAAAATAGTCATACATGGCTAGTGGCTGCTGACTGGTAATGTGGTATAGAAACACTGCTTTCTTCAGGGATTATGGCTCTACAGGCAATAGACTACACACACCCTTTTTTCACATAATTTGAGGAAAAAAAAATCTTGGTGTTAATACTTAACTCTTGCACAGAAATAAAGGCATTGGGAAAATCTCAGTATGTCCAGCTCAACTTTAGACTACTTTATAGTAACTGATCAAGGAATAGATGGGTACAGAAGGAGTAGAAGGGGGAGATGAGAGAGGGCATTAGGACAGCCAAGCAGGAGCAGTAACTTGACTGCAGTGACTAAGTTCTGTCTTCCATAGGAATGGATGGGTCTTCAGTACAAGCGGTATGGTTGGTTTGCAGCCTAGACTTAACTTTTGGTCTATTCGTCCTTCAAATTTTTCCCCCAAGTTGTTGCCAGTGTAAATTCAAAAGGCCCTTGTCGCTTCTCAGATCTCTATTGAAGATTCAGTTCTGTAAGTGTGATACTAAGGTGAGAAGGTGGAGGGCCAAGCATGTAAGTATATACTTGTCTTTTGTCTTTTATATGATTTTTCTCCATTCCTAATTTCAGGGTGAACAGATTGGAGAGGGAGATGCTGAGTTGCATCATTCTGAGCTGAGCTGAACTGATGAGAGCTAATGGTGATATCCTTCTCCCAGATTACAGCACTTCACTTTCAGCTTTATGCAACTAGTGTAGTAGTGCTCCTGCTCTGGGGCGGGGAGAAGGGTCAGGGGGCAAACCGAAAGACACATATATGTACACACACACACACACACACACACACACACAATACCATGGTGTTGGCACTTTTGGCCTCTCATTTCTCTTCTTGAACTGCTCTGTGACCTACCTGAACCTCTCTCTCCAAACACAACATTCTTTGTACTATACAGTATATCTTGTCATGTCTACTTCTGGTTAATTTTTTTTTCTCCTCTATGTCCAAAAAAAATTCTTTCTCTGCCTACAAAGTTTACTGTAATTCTCCTATTAAAGCGGTTCACTCTCAGAAGTGAGTAAGTCCTCAAGGTTAAGAATAAAAACGATAGAGAAATTTTATCATTCAAGGGAATATCTAAATGATGAGTGTCTGCAGGGGTGAGTGACTTTGAGCAGAAAAGATTTCCCTTCCCTAATTTGAGTTTTCTTCAGTTAATCTGATTTGACCTGATTTTAGATTACTTGTAAAGAAAAAGAAAGCTAAGGGCACCGGGTGGCTCAGTTGGTTAAGCATCCAACCCTTGATTTCAGCTCAGGTCTTGATCTCAGGGTCATGAGATCAAGCCCTGTGTTGGGCTTGTTCTGGGTTAGGGTCTGCTTAGGATTCTGACTCTCTCCCTCTCCCTCAACCTCCCCTCTCCAACACCTATCTTTCTTTCCCTGCCTCTCTCTCAAAAACAAAAACAAAAACAAAAAACAAAACAACTGATTAGGGAAATTATTTTCTACAGTTCAAAATCCATTATGTCTCATCAACCTGTCTCTGCTTAAAGCTTTGCATAAACTGTAGTCTCCTGAAACACCAAGTGACCACTTCTGATTTAGGCACAGTAGAAAAACAGTAACTTGACTGCAGTGACTAAGTTCTGTCTTCCATAGGAATGGATGGGTCTTCAGTACAAGCGGTATGGTTGGTTTGCAGCCTAGACTTAACTTTTGGTCTATTCGTCCTTCAAATTTTTCCCCCAAGTTGTTGCCAGTGTAAATTCAAAAGGCCCTTGTCGCTTCTCAGATCTCTATTGAAGATTCAGTTCTGTAAGTGTGATACTAAGGTGAGAAGGTGGAGGGCCAAGCATGTAAGTATATACTTGTCTTTTGTCTTTTATATGATTTTTCTCCATTCCTAATTTCAGGGTGAACAGATTGGAGCTGTGGCCTGTTTAGTGGCGTCTGGTATTGAGTGGGTTGTGTTATCTATTTTTCTGAGGTAGTAGAACCAATTGGCTTTTCATTTATTCTGTGAATGCCAAGCAGTGTTAAGTATGAATGTTAAAGGTTAAGCATGTGCACATTATTTGCTTAATCTAGATGCAGGCCAGGCTCAAAGAATTATGTGACATGAATGAGCAGCACAGGTAAGGTAATTTAACTTGCTGTAGGGAAGTCTTTATTGACGCATACACCAAGAACTGGACATGCGTCTGACATTGTCCTCAGCATTCAAGGAATTAAAAACACAAAGCCTCTGACAGGCACAGTATAGACTACCAGGACTGTGTCGATCCAACATGCAGTTGTGGCGAATTCTATGCTAGTAACAGAGAAGAATCGACCAACTCCTGAGACAAACAGGACTTTAGAAACCATTGCATTTACATAGACTCTAATCTGCAAACAGCCCACAAAGCAGGTTATTACCACCTACTTTGTATAACTGAGGATCCCGAGGCTCAGGGCAGTGGCCTCTGTGGATGAAACCTTGGGCCCTGATGCTGGCTGGAGGAACAGAGAAGAAAGTATCCACACTCTCAGGGCAAACAAGTCATAAATGAAGAAGTGGCTTAGTTTCTTCTCCCTGCCTCCTATTGGATAGTGGTATCTCCTTCTCCAGGGAGCAGAGACTGTATCAGTGAGAGGAATCCAAATGGGGAGGAAACAACTTCTCATTCCTGAGGACACTAGTGTATACTTTGTTTGTTTGTTTGTTTGTTTTGTACACTGTTTTTTTTTTAATTTTTTATTTTTTATAAACATATATTTTTATCCCCAGGGGTACAGGTCTGTGAATCACCAGGTTTACACACTTCACAGCACTCACCAAAGCACATACCCTCCCCAATGTCCATAATCCCACCCCCTTCTCCCAAACCCCCTCCCCCCAGCAACCCTCAGTCTGTTTTGTGAGATTAAGAGTCACTTATGGTTTGTCGCCCTCCCAATACACTGTTTTTTTAATGGGACCATGAGGACAGGAAATGTTTGTCCCTCCCACGTGACTGGGCTGCTTACCAGATATATTAGTTAGGTTAATATGTTAGTGTGAGATAATGTAATAGATGCCATAGGAAACCTACTGCATTTTAAAAAAAATATTTTATATATTTATTTCTCAGAGAGAGAGAGAGAGGGAGCACAAGCAGGGGGAGCGGCAGGCAGAGGGAGAAGCAGGCTCCCCAGTGAGCAAGGAGCCCGATGCGGGAATCAATCCCAGGACCCTGGGACCATGACCTGAGCCAAAGGCAGATGCTTAACTAACTGAGTCACCCAGGCATTTTTTTTTTTTTTTAAGAATCTGTGTTACCTTAAACTAGTATTTTCTGTTATGTGGTTAGTAAGTATTCTCAGAACAAGAGTTTCATGAACAAAGAGTTCTATTTACAGGTACATATGGGAGACGCTTCCTCCTAGATTCTTCCTATTCAATATTCTGAAAAGACTGTAGTGGAGAAAACATCTGATTTTGTTTAAAACATTTCTTCCCACATTTGACAGTGGAACCATGTGGGTTTTCTTTTCCCCTCTTCTGAAGCCAATCTATTAACATAACATTTCTACAGAGCACCTTCAGAAGCATTTCATTAAAGGGATGAGTGATGTGGAAAATTCAGGCAAATTTATGGATCCTAGTGGGGCTGGGGAAACAAGGTGGCTTGGAGGCAACCATTTCTACCTCTGTTTAGTGGCGTCTGGTATTGAGTGGGTTGTGTTATCTATTTTTCTGAGGTAGTAGAACCAATTGGCTTTTCATTTATTCTGTGAATGCCAAGCAGTGTTAAGTATGAATGTTAAAGGTTAAGCATGTGCACATTATTTGCTTAATCTAGATGCAGGCCAGGCTCAAAGAATTATGTGACATGAATGAGCAGGTTGAAGGTGGTGTCTCTCTCACAGTCTCCCAGTATGTGATCTTGAGATTTGTAAAACTAGAAAAGAACATGACTGAACAATTATGGTTATGGGAGATTTTTTTCCAACTGCCAAGAAGTGTTCTGTTGACTGTTCCAGACTTTTCAAAGTGCTGTAACTTCAACATTCGAACCTCCTTTTTGTATGCATAATAAACATTTCTGCTCTGTGTAATTTTAACTAGACTAAAGGATGCTTACCCTATCCAGATACCAGCTGTTGAAGCAGCAACTTTCAAATGATTTTGCAGATCGGCAAACACATTATATCATTGTGGGTTTTGCAGCTGTCTCTTCAGTTAGGCCTGCTTTGCTTTTTGCAGAGTAACTTGTGTACAGTTACAGAAAAGTATTTGTTTTCTTCTAGCAGCCTTGGCAATTAGTGCTCTCTTAGTTCCAGTTTTTCTCTAGTGCAATAGGTACTGTACTGTGAGCCATTTACAAACCAAGGTAACGACTTACAAGTTTTTTTTTATTTTATTTTATTTATTTATTTGACAGACAGAGATCACAAGTAGGCAGAGAGGCAGGCAGAGAGAGAGAGAGGAAGCAGGCTCCCCGCTGAGCAGAGAGCCCAATGCGGGGCTCGATCCCAGGACCCTGAGATCATGACCTGATCTGAAGGCAGAGGCTTAACCCACTGAACCACCCAGGCGCCCTAGGACTTAAAGTTTTTAAAGCGCAATTACAAGAGAAAAATAAAGGGAAGAAAGGAAAACCTCTTTTCCTGGCTTAAATCATTTCAAAATTAATAAGAATTTGAGTTCCTCTTGTGTTGAAGGCACTCTGCTAATTGCTTTACAGCCTTTGAGTAGTTACTAGTGTAACTTAGTTGGATCGTAGGGGGGAAGGTGGCTCTAAGGAGCACCCAGACTCCCAGATGAGGGAGCCCTGTCATTTCAATGCAGTGGAAGGACACCTGGTGAGACTGGAGCAAAGAGGCCCAAATCAGAGGGTCTTAAAGTGAAACTCGGAACACAGCAGGTAGATTGTGGAGGGCTGTGCTGAGGAGCTTGGGATGGGGCCTGACCAATGGAAAGGAAGACTTGGGAGGATTTTCAGCAGGAGACACCCAAGTCAGATTTGCATTTCTAGGGGAAGATGACTCAGCAGAGTAAGGAGGATAAATTGGAGAGTTGGGCTGTTGGGGATGTTAATGCTTCTTATGTAACAGTGGGTTGTCAAGAAGGGGACAGTGGAGACAAATGGAGAGTCCCAAGGGTGTTTATAGGTGCATTTATTAGCAGTTATAAGCTAAGAATGATAGAATTTGAGGCTAGAAAGTCCACTAATCCTAGACTTTGGTTTAAAATGTGGAAACTGGGGCACCTGGGTGGCTCAGTGGGTTGAGGCTCTGCCTACATTTTGGGTCATGATCTCGGGGTTCTGAGATCGAGCCCCACATTGGGCTTTCTGCTCAGCGGGGAGCCTGCTTCCCCCTCTCTCTGCCTGCCTCTCTGCCTACTTGTGATCTCTGTCTGTCAAATAAATAAACAAAATCTTTTTTAAAAAATGTGGAAACAGTCTCAGGACAATTCAATCACCTTGCTCAAACTTTAGGGCTCCTTAGTGGCAAAGCTAGGCTCAGAATCCATGTCTCTAGGGAAACTTTGCTTTATAGCATGTCTACATTGTGATTGTATTTTGTATTTTATTACCTTCATTTAGCCTTAACTGCATAGTATTGAGTAAAAGAGTAATTTCTTTTAATATCATTATAAACTGCCAGAAGGAGGGATACCATCCCAGAGGGGAAGTGTTAAATGGCTGCTGTCTCTGCCTCTGCCTCAGCCTCTAGCTACTTGACTTTGAGCAATGCATTCATGTAGCTCTAAAATCGGCTTCACCTCCTGTACTCTACCATTCTCTCTTGTCTCCATTATTCATGAAGCAAGTGTTGATCATGGCCCATGTTCCTGAGACCTTAGTAGGTGCTGGGTATGCACAGTGACTGAGGTCCTTGGAGCAGGACAGTGTGCAGGCTAGCAGGTGAGAGGAAACGGGGGGCTGCTCAGTCTGCAGCCACAGAAATGGGACATCCAGCTCTCTCTGAAGAGTCAGGAGCCGCTTCCCAGGCTTGAAACTTAATATTAAGGGCCATGCCAACATCACAGTTTCAGATAGTCTAGAAGTGTAGATTTAGGAGGAAATTGACAAAGCTATAAAAATAATATAACTCATTTTTTGCACCTGACACTTCCAATTGGTTGTGACATACTTCTGAAACCCTTTGTGGGGTTGGCCTTACAGACAACAGATCAGTTCTCAGGTTAGAGAACTGAGTCAGTGTAAATTGCTACCATGTCAAAACGTCGAATGACTCAGGCCAGACCTCAGTCTTCAGTTGTGAGGATGATACTTATTTCTGAGGCATTCTTTTCTATCCTAGACTACACTGTCCTGACCCCAAGGAGGCATCCGTGATCTTGAACACCTTTCCCTAACTTTAAGGTATGGTTGAAGGCAACCCTTCTCAATTTTAGGAAAATGTTAGTGCCTAATGAAACCCACATTCTGTTCAAGGGGCCAGATATGCCTCTGTAGGGAACACGAGCATCCTGGCAGAAAATGAAGCTGTGTACAGATCTTATCTTCAGCACTCACTCATTCTTCAATTGCTTTTATCAGACAAATTTGTGTACAAGTGTAAGATATGTGCATTTGCTTTAATAAATGCATATATCTAATATATAACATACAAAATTAACATAAATATATACTTATAATGTCTAATACAGTAGTATATATTATATTTATATGTCTGTACTTGAAATATTCTATAGCTAGGCTTAAACATGAAAAGTCTTGGCATGTGAGATAGCAGTAATCTCATTCAGTTGCCTTCTTGCCAAAGTAGACTTTTCTCTGTGGGATTTGATTCTCTAGTATTGCTTTCTTATCACTTTCTTGGTTTTTTGTTTGTTTGTTTGTTTGTTTTTTGGTCCATTGTAACTTGCTTGCTTGTAACTTACAGGTTGTTTTACTCTAATCATCTTGCTTTTGTTCTTGTTCTTCTGAGCAAGCAATCCTAAATTCTGGGCAATGTGATCTTGTAGCTCAGAACAGCAAAGAAAAAATAAGCAACACCATAACCGTAAGGAAGAAATGGTGTGTCCTGGAAATGAATTCCTATCAGAGCAGATGCAGAAAGAAGCTGCTTCTCTGGCAGGAACAAGAAGAGCTACAGCTGTCTCAACGTTTATATTTCATAGATTTAGTGAGACTGATAGTAACACAGATTAAAAAGCACTACATTTCTATGATCTAGAGAAGAAGATTAAATAAATCCAAGCAATACGAAAAGAAATACTCCAGACATTTATATTTTAATAAAATTTGTTTATTTTGCATACAGCAATCCAAACTATTTAAGCAGTGATGTAAATCTGATAAATCTGTACTTCAAGGATTAATAGGTAATGACATGAACAGTACTGTTCGTTAACTTCAGCATCATTTTGCTAAATTCTGTGTGCTATTCAGAAAAATGGGTTCTTGGTTTCCTTTGTTGATCTTATTAATGTTTTGCTGCCCTTTTGTTTTAGAATGTAAGATTTCCAATGAAACTTTATCTTTTAAAAATATTAATACTGCTGGTATAGTTAGCAAATGCTATTATTTTAGTTTCAGGGAACAATATAGTGACTCATCAATTCTGTATATTACTCAGTGCTCATCATGATAAATGTACCCATTAATCCCCTTCACTTATTTCACCCAACCCCCCTCCCAACTCTCTACTGATGACCATTAATTAGTTCTCTATAGTTTAGAATCTGGTTTCTCTCTTTTTTCATTATTTGTTTCGTTTCTTAAATTCCACATATGATTAAAATCATATCGTATGTGTCTTTCTCTGACTGACTTATTCCATTTAGTATACACCTTCTAGATCCATTCACACTGTTGCATACAATACAATTCTTTTTTATGGTTGAGTAATATTCCATTGTATATATGTGCTACATCCTCTTTATCCATTCATCTTATTAATGGACATGTGGTTACATTCATAGTTTGGTATTATAAATAATGCTGCAGTAAACATGGAGGTGCATATATTTTTTCAAATTAGTGTTTTTGTATTCTTTGGATAAATACCCAGTAGTACCATTACTGGATCTTATGGTACTTCTATTTTTAATTTTTCGAGGAACTTCTGTACTGTTTTCCATAGTAGCTGCCCTGGTTTGCATTCCTATCAATTGTACTCGATGGTTCCTTTTTCCTCCATGTCCTCACCAGCACTTGTTTCTTGCAGATTGGGTACTAACCCTTTATTGGATATGCCATTTGCAAGCATCTTCTTTGATTTAGTGGGTCATCTTTTCATTTTGTTGGTGGTTTCCTGCACTGTGCAAAAACTGTTTATTCTATGTTGAATAAAAGTGGTGAGAGTGGACATCCTTGTCTTATTCCTGATCTTAGGGGAAAAGCTCTCAGTGTTCCACCATTGAGTATCATGTTAGCTGTGAGTTTTCCCATACATGGCCTTTATTATGTTGAGGTTAAGATCACCGTAAGACATTTTGGTAAGAGTTGTTATCATGAACTGATGTTCTACTTTGTTGAATGCTTTTTCTCCATCTGTTGAAATGATCACATGGTTTTTATCCTTTCTCATGTTGATTGATTTATGAATATTGAACCACCCTTGCATTCCAGGAATAAATCCCACTTGATTGCACTTCCCTGACAATGAGTGATGTTGAGCATCTTTTCATTTGTCTGTTGGCCATCTGTAGGTCTTCTTTGGAGAAATGTCTGTTCATACCTTTGGCTCCTTTTTTAAATTGGATTATTTGTGGTTTATTTATTTATTTATTTATTTTGGTGTTGAGTTGTATAAGTTCCTTATGTAGTTTGGATACTAACCCTTTATTAGATATGATATTATTGAGTATTTTCTCTCATTCAATAAGTTACCTTTTAGTTTTTTTGATTGTTTCTTTGCTGGGCAGAAGCTTTTTATTTTGATGCGGTCTTAATAGTTTATTTTTACTTTTGTTTCCCTTGCCTCAGGAGACATATCTAGAAAAATGTTGCTCTGGCCTGTGTCAGAGAAATTAATGACTAAGCTCTCTTCAATGATTTTTGTGGTTTCAGGTCTCATATTCAGGTACTTAATCCATTTTGAGCTTAATTTGGTGTAAGAAAGTGGTTCAGTTTCTTCTTTTTATGTTGGTGTCCAATTTTCTTAATACCATTTGTTGAAGAGACTGTCTTTTTTCCCAGTTCATGTTTTTGCCTCCTTTGTTGAAGATTAATTGACCATATAATCAGGGGTTTATTTCTGGGCTCTCCATTTTGTTTCATTGATTTGTGTCTTTTTCTGTGCTAGTACCATTCTATTCTGTTTATTCAGCTTTGTAATATAACTTGAAATCTGGGATTGTGATACCTCTAGTTCTGTTTTTCTTTTTCAAGATTGCTTTGGCTATTCAGGTCTTCTATGATTCCATGCAAATTTTAGATTTATTCTAGTTCCATGAAAAATGCTGTTGGTATTTTGATAGGGATTGCTTTGGGTAGTTTGGCCATTTTAACAGTATTTTTTCTTAAAATCCATGAAAATGGAATGTCTCTTCATTTCTTTGTGTTGTCTTCAATTCTTTTCACCAGTATTTTATAATTTTCAGAGTATGGGTCTTTCTCCTCCTTAATTTAAGTTCATTCTTAGGTATTTTATTATTTTGGTACAATTTTAAATGTGGATGCTTTCTTAACTTCTCTTTCTGCTACTTCCATTATTAATGTATATAAATTTAATGGATTTTTCTTTATTGATTTTATATCTTTATACCTTACTGAATTTGTTTATCAATTCTAGTAGTTTTTTGATAGGGTCCCAAGGGTCTTCTTTATATAGTGTCATGTCATTTGTAAATAGTGAAAATTTTACTTACTCTTTAGTGATTTGGATGTCCTTTATTCTTTCTTGTCTGATTGCTGTGGCCTGTAGTTTCTCATAATATCCTTTTATAATCCTTTGTATTTCTGTGCTGTTAGTTGTTATTTGTCCTCTTTCACTTCTGATTTGGTTTATTTGAGGCATTTCTCTCTCTCTCTCTCCTTCTCTCTTTTCTGAAGTCTGTTGAAAGGTTTAACAATTTTGTTGGTCTTTTCTAACAACCAGCTTCTGGTTTTATTGATCTATTCTATTGTTTTTTCTTTTTTGTTTCTGTTTTTGTTTTTTAGTTTCTATTCTTATTTCTTCTCTTTATTATTTCCTTCCTTTTACTGGTTTTGAGCTTTGTTTATTCTTTTTCTCACTCCTTTAGGTGTAACGTTAGGTTGTATATTTAAGATTTTTCTTGCTTCTTGAGGTAGGCCTGTATTGCTGTAAACTTCTCTCTTAGCAATAGCTTTTGCTCATCCCAAAGATTTTCTTTCAACCATTGTATTTTTATTTTGATTTGTCTCCATGTATTTTTTTAAATTTCCTCTTTGATTCCTAAGTTGGCCCATTCATTATTTAGTAGCATGTTATTTAAACTCCTTGTCTTTGTGCTATTTCCTGATTTTTTTCTTGTGATGTTACTATGTTTCATAGGGTTGTGGTTGGAAATGGTGTCTAGTATGACTTTGATCTTTTCTGAATTTCTGGAGACTTGTTTTGTGGCCTAATATGTGATTTATTCTGGAGAATGTTCCACGTGCATTTGAAATGAATGTGTGTTCTCCTGTTTTAGGGTGGTATGTCTGAATGTATCTGTTAGGTGTATCTGGTTCAATGTATCATTCAAAGCCATAGTTTCCTTATTGATTTTTTGTTTAGATTATTGGTCCATTTGATGTAAGTGATGTAAAGTCTCCTACTATTATTTTATTATTATCGATCAATTCTTTATGTTTGTTAACTGTTACATGTATTTGGGTGCTCCTATGTTGGGTGCATAAATATTTACAATTTTTATATCTTCTTGGATTGTCCCCTTTATAATTATATGGTATTCTTCTTTGTCTCATTATATTCTTTGATTTAAAGTCTGTTTTGTCCAATATAAGTATTTCTACCCCAGCTTTCTTTTCATAGCCATTTGTGTGATAAATATTTCACTTTCAATCTTCATGTGTCTTTAGGTCTGAAATGAATCTCTTTTGGGCAGCATACAGATGAGTCTTGATTTTTTTTTTTTCTTTTCATTCTGTCACCCTGTGTCTCTTGATTGGAACATTTAATCCCTTTATATTCAAAGTGATTATTGATAGGTATGTACTTACTGCCATTTTGATACTTGATTTTTGGTTGTTTTGTAATTCTGTTCCTTTCTTGCTCTCTTCTCTCATAGTTATGAGAGTATGGCTGTTTAGTGGTAATGAATTCCTTTAATTTCAGTTTGGGAAACTATTTCTCCTTCTGTTCTGAATGGTAGTCTTTCTGGATAGAGTAGTTTTGGCTGTGGGTTTTTTTTTCTTTAGCACTTTTAATATATTATGACACTCTCTTCTGACTTGCCAAGTTTCTGTTGAAAAATCTGCTGAAAACCTTATGGGGTTTGGTATGTAACTGGTATGTAACAGTTTTATTTTCTCTTGGTACTCTTAAAATTCTTCCTTTAACATTACTTGTTGCCATTTTAATTACTATGTGTCTTGGTATAGGACTCCTTGGGTTGAATTTTTGGGAGAATCTCCATGCTCTCTGGATCTAGATTTCTGTTTCCTTCCCCAAATTTGGGAAGTTTTCAACTATTATTTCTTCAAATAAATTTTCTTCTCCCTTTTCTCTTTCTTCTCCTTCTGGGACTCCCTATAAGGTGGATGTTATTATCCTTCATGGTGTTGCTGAGTTCCTTTTATCTATTCTCATTTTTTTATTATTCCTTTCTCCCTCTCCTGTTCACTTTGATTGCTTTCCATTATTCTATTCTCCAGGTCTCTGACCTCTTCTCCTGCCTCTACTCTACTATTCACTCCATGTAGTGTATTTTTAATTTCATTTATTGAGTTCTCCATCTCTGATTGGTTTTTTCTTTATGTTTTCTCTCTCTTTGTTAAGGGTCTCACCGAGGTCTTCCACTCTGAAGTCCAGTAAGTATCTTTATGACTGTTGCTTTAAATTCTCTATTGGGCATATTACTTATCTCCTTTTCACACAAGTCTCTTGCTAAGATTTTGTCCTGCTCTTTCATTTGGGTTATTCTTTTGTCCCTCCTTCTGTCTATATCTGTCTGTTCCTCTGTGTTAAGACATATAGTACATCTCTTGCTCTTGAAAGTAATGGCCTTATGAGGGAGAGTTCCTGTAGTGCACTACTGTGCGGTGTCCTCTGTTCACCAGAACCTGGTGCTTCAGGGATTTTTCTGTGTGTGCTGTGTGTGCCCTACTGTTGCCTTAAGTCCAGTCATCTGCAATGGCTTTCTTTGCCTATTGTGGTTATAGATGGATACCTGGTCCCTGTGTTGTTAGCTGGCCAGTCTGAGGCCACCGTGGCCTGAGTTGAGTCAGATCAAGCATTTGCCAGAAACAGAGCAGCACAAAAATTCAGGATGCTTTCCCCATATGGTCCCCCTGAGAAGCTTTCGTTGGTATCAGGGCCTACAGTCAGACCAGCTGTCTGCTCCTGGCCCTCTGCTTGGGCGACGGTCTGATTATTGTGTGTAGTGATCTTCCCTTTTCCTGGAGAGTCACTTTGGTAGTGTTGGCCCCTGTCAGGGCTGCACACATACTGCCAGGCCTGTGGGCCTGACCAAGAGCGTATTGGAGGAGGCAAGTCTGCTGGGGAACATGGGGCGGAGGAAGCAGAGTCAGTAGGGTTTGAATGGGTCTGCTGTGGGAGGAGACCTGGAGCCAGGCCTGGCTGGAGGGTGCCTATAGGAGAACACAGAGGCTGGACACAGTGTTAGCAATGCTGGGCATTGCACTGGTTCCTACAGGTAGCCCTGTATTTATGCTGGGAGGTGGGGGAACGAAATATTGCCTGCCATGTCCTGTGCTCATGGAGAAATCTCTCAAGGTTCCCTGTCCCTCCAGCACATGCTCTGAGATTCATAAACAGATCTCCCGCCCACATATCCCAGGTGTTTTTCAAACTGCTTGCTTCTGTGCTGTAGCTCTGCAGGCTGTTTGTTGTTCAGTCTCTTTAAGGGCAAGGACTTAGTTTCCTCTGGCTCTCCAGGCCCTTCCAGAACTGAGCCTGCTGATTTTTTAAAATCCCATGTTTTGAGTCATGCTGATTTTAAGAACTCTCAAAATTCGGCCTCTCTGGTTTTCAAAGCCAAATGTTACAGGCACTTTTTTTTTCCCCATTGTAGGCTCCCCAGTGTGGTAGTCTGTTTCTCTTAGCTCTCTGCGCCTGTGGGGTCTCTCCTTCCTGTAGACAGACCCTCATGTTCCTTTAGCTTCTGACTACATCTCTGTTCTTCCTTCCCTCTTTGATGTGGCCTCTTCACTACATTTAGCTGTGGAGAGTTTATTCTGACAGTCTTTGGGTGGTTTTCTGGGTTATTTACACTGTGTGAATGTTATCTAGTTGTATCTGTGGGGTGGGGTAAGCTTAGGACCTTCCCACTCAGCCATCACCCCAGAAGTCCCTGAAACTATTTTTGAAATGGTAATTTATCCCTGGGCCACAAAACTACTCAATTTGCCAACCTATTTAAAAATGTTTTACCAGTTTGTGTGGCTATAAAGTCAAAGATCAAGTTTGAACAAGAAAAATGAAGATTTTTTATGGATGTATTCTGGAATTTCTCTAAATGGCTCTTAACACAATTGGATTTGCTAGGAGAGATAACACCCATTGTGGTGAGTAAGGGATTGGGCTTTGACACATGACAACCAAGACTTAGAGGCTTGGCCTGCTCCTTCCTGGTTGTGACTTTAGGTAAGAAAGGATAATGATAATAGATAAGCAGGCTCCAGGTTTCTTCCTTGTAAAATGGCCCAAGTAGCAGTGCCCACCTGAGAAGACAGTTGTGAGACAACACAATGAAAATCACTTAGCATACCCATACCCTGAATAAATGTCCATTGGTTAGTAGTATCATTACCATTTCCTAACTTATACTCGTTCCTTCTGAGATTAGTCATACATCATCTGTCATACAGTGCAGACACATTTTGGATTTAGTAACATTGACTTGCTTTGCTTATTGAATTGTGTTCAGTATGTACTCTATATATGTTATAGAATCCAAGGAATAGCACACAATATACATATTACATGTAATATATATAGTCAAGTATGTAGAATATATATTATAGAGTATATAACTCAAGGAATCCTCTTTTTTTCCCCCCTTTTCTACTTACAATATTGACATTTGGAGGACATTCACTGTATATTCTTTCATTTAATATGGCAGTAGTGTGTACTGATTGGCAGTTGGTTGTATACATCAGAAGCAATAAAGTTAATGCTGCTTCAGTACATTCCTATTTCGCCAATATATTTGCTTTCAATCTCACTAAGAAACAAATGGTGTCAAAGTTTGGGTTAAATGCAGAAATAAACTGTTAGCAATTTGCTTGTTTTTGTTGTTGTTGTTGTTTGTTTCTTGGTGTGTGGGAGGCAGCAAATGCTTTATTTGAGTGGTTGAAATGTTATCCCATTCAATATATTATCATTTTCTTATTTAATAAGTAAATATTAGTTAACAGTACTTGGTACTATGGCTGTTTAGCACCTTGTGCAAAAGACAGGTCAGAACCATTTGCTTTGTTAAGTGTGCATTCAGCATTATGCAAAAACAGTAACCCAGGATGCGTGGTTTAGCTGTGACCTTAGCCAGCAATTATTTCTCAATGAAGCTTTGCCAAAGCTTTTGTCAAGTATTTGTACCTTACCCACCAATTAGCTCATTTTCAAGTTGTAAGGTTAATCTCTATCTACATTACCTTTAGACCAAGTACTTATTGTTCCCTTAAGCTCTTTAGTACTTGAGAAACTCCTTGGCGTGGACTTCCTTGCCCAAGTCTGTTATGGCATGCCCTGCTGACATAGGCTCCTGTGAAGATGTGAGGTGGTCTTAGATTAGGCAGCGAGGATGGGGGCAGTTTACTTTATGGAGAGAATCAGCCCGATATGCATCGCATGGACACTGTCGCCTTTTGCCAAAGGACACACACTGGTCATTCAGATCAGAGACAGCCTTCAGTTACTATGACTGAAATGCAACACTTTGATCTGCGTCTTCTTAGATTCAACATAAACTTTTGTGGAGCGTCCCTTTGAAAAGTCCATGCTGTCACTCAGGGGGTCACTGTATAGTAGTATACTCTTTTAAATCTTTTTACACTCTTTTAATATGAGAGGAAATGATATTTTTATGTTCGGTGGAATGGTAATCTATGTAACAATAGTGTGAAACCGCTGGTCATCAATTGCTACCTACCCGAAGTACATACAAGTATGCTAAAATGTCTTTTACTTCACTATGTTTTTATTATAATAAAGTTTTTATCAGTGTGTATATACATACTTGGTTGTATTTGTTCATAAATTCTTAAACTAACATGGTTATACATGCTGTGTCTTAAGTGAGTTCAGTGAGTTCTATATTTCATTCTGATTCGGAGAAATGCTTGAGTTACATTGACTTTATCACATATGAAATTAAGAGTCTGTTTTACTTCTCTTTCAGAATTATATGAATGGTTCGTTTGTGTTAGTACAAAGTGAAGACCCACCACATGACTAGCCATGCCCATGCATATTTAATTTTTATTACTCTGGGATACTTTAAGTGAATTCTTAATATAAGCCTCATATGGCCTGTAGAATATAGTTGAAGGGATGATGGTGCAGTTACAGGAGAGTAGAGTTTCCATAACAGTGAAAGGAAAAGTCTTCACCGAGGACTCATTTAGTTAGCTGGGCTATTTACCCACCTCTGGCTCTATCAGGATACAATGCAATTTCATTTCACAGAATTTCAGAATTAGTATGAAATACCTTGGAGGAGGAAGCCTTGTTCTTGGCTACCATTAATTTAGAAAAAAATTGACTTATTTTCAAATTTCTTGTTCGTAAGAAACTGCTCGTGTTTGTACCCTGTCTCACCTCCCTGCAGTGTGAAGGGGTAATAAGAGCAATAATAAGAGCAATCTGTCCTCACCTTTAAGGCTTCAGGGACTGTCTTCTATCAGATCTTCATGGATCTATATGTGATTGCTTTATCCATCTTCATTCTGACGATAATGTACATCTATCTTTCTTCTTTTCAGATTAAGATTTTTTTTTTCTTATTTTTATTCCCTGTGACTCAGAAGTGGTTCCTCTGGCATTTTTGTTAAATCGTATAATTTTGTTGTTTAATGATTTTAGTTGGAAAGAATAAAGTCTATATTTTTCTTTGTGATCTTGTCCTAATTATACTTTGTTTTGTTTCTAGTTGTTTTCCTGCAATTAATATTTATGTTTGTGAACATCCCTGTGCTTAGTCCTTTGAATAGTAATAGAAGCATTACAGTGGACAGTATGTTCAGTATGACCGGCAGATATCCATATCCTAAGTACTAGAATGGTAAGCTTTGATGGGTAGTACCTTGATTGTTGTTGGAGTGTTTACTATAATCACTAGATTTTTAGGAATTTGATGAGCTTGATAAACTGACTTGGGTCTCTGAGGCACTGAGATAAGGGCAGGGTTTATAGATGGAAAAAAATAGGTTGTTATTTTTTTTATTATTAAAATAAGGGCACTTAATTTTTTTAAACAGTATTTAACATTTGGATGTCAGTTATGCAGAGAAATTCTGCTTGAGAAGCAAGCCTTCCATGCATAGGAATTGGGAAGCAGACTTGAAGCTGTAACGTAACAACCTGGCACATGTGGCCAGTGGGTTGGAGAGGGCCATGCAAATTGGGAACAGTTGTGGCTGTGGAATGAATGGGGGTTTGGTCTGGGTGCCAAGTCAATGTAAGGAATGAAAGCTACATCCCCTGAAGATGGTTTAGTGACAACCCTGGCTTTCAGCAAGTTGATGAAAAGCTTTATTATTCCAGTTCTGCGGCAGTTGCAGGAATCCTTTGGGGGGTTAAGCTTAACCAAGAGTATTACCTCATTTGCACAGAACTTTAAAAAATTTCAGTGATTGATTTTATAAATATACAAGTGTCTGACTTAGCATAATCAAAAACATGCATTAAAATATTTAAGAGTTTAATTGCAATATACCTTTCAAATCGATATGTAGCATCTGTTTGGATTTATCCCTTTATCTGTAAGATAAGCTTTTATTAATCCTCAAGACCTAATTCACATGTTAATTTCCCATCTTCTCCTAGGTAAATTGTTTTCACTGTAGGGTTTTACCAAGATATTTTATAAGTAGGTGCAAAGAGGAGACATCAGACAACCTAATCGTGAATCCTAGGTCTGCTAATTATCAGCTATTTGACCTTAGGTAGCCATGTCATGGCTTTAAATCTTCATTTCTTCATCTATAAAATGATAAAATAGTAGCTATTCCATAATAGTTATTGGACTTCTTTTGGGAGTAATCAATGACATAGCATATGGTAAACATGTATAAAGTGCTTGTCGTATAAAGCTCATTTAATGTTCTGTTTTTGTAAGTGGTAGTTACTATTATTTACTTAAGACTTATAACATTTTTAACTTTTTGCTTGTAGACTACTTCCTCTGTTATGCTGGGACTCTTTCCATGTAGGAATAACTTCCTATGTATTGGTCTTCCTCAGTAGCTAAGATGTGTTCTGAACATAGGTATTTTATTGATTGAGGGTGAATAAAGAAAGAATGCCATTCCTTTACAAAAAGACTGCCAGATGGACTTACCTGACACAGACTCAGTCTTCTTTTATCTCCGTGCTACCCATCACCTGTCCTCAAGCATCTGCTATCCCAAACGTGAAAAACAAGCTCTTTGGAGAACTACATCCCCGATGTTGGTTCTGTGTATATACAGTCTATATATTGAACCTATTTTGTCTCCAAAACACACTCCGGGTTCACATGTCTTTTTGTCTTTGCTCACACAGTTTTTGCTTACTCATATCTAGGGTTGTCCTTGCCTTATTTTTTTGTCTAACCTACTTATTCCAAGACTCAGCTCAGACATCACCTTTTCTCACACTTCCAGTTAGGTGTCTATACATCTCCTCCATGCTCTGTTTTGCCTACTTCTCATACTACGTAACTTTTTTTGTTATTCAGTTTTTGTCTCTCACCCATGAGATTGTGTTCTTTTCAAGGGCAGGCACAATTCCAGTGTCTCAGTTAATTACAAATGTTTTGTCAGAGAGTTAGTTCTCAGTTCCTTGAAAAGACTCAATGAACATGTGTTGAGCTGAACTGAATATTTTATATAGTTTCACTTTCTTGATACAGCTTTTTGACATGTATTCAAAAGGATGCAATTACTGTATTTGCATTTGCCTGTGTAAAATGTTACTTCAAGGCCCTTGTAACTTAGCTGTCAGATATATGTAAAAAAATGAACTCAAGAAATAAGTAACTTTGAGTTCTTGGGAAAGAAAAAGGATTTGGTTCTTCTTGAAGCATGATCTCTAGCTTTACATATCTTTTCTATGATTTTAATCAATGTATGACTATGTATAGCAAACGAGTTTGCTAGATCCTTACATTTTCTACAAAAATTTTCATTCTCATACTTCTGTTTATACTTGACTTCTTTGGAGCATGACATTTGAATAAAATATACACCTTAGGGAAAATACATTTCTTTTCAGTTATATGATTTCTGGTTATTGTACCAGCATAAAATTTAAAGCAGTAGACAGCTGTGTCAAATTTTGTGAAGAAATAAAATGTCCTTTAATAAACCAAGAAATTAATTGATTTCTTAAAAGGTTTTCCTAAGCTCCCCAACCAGCACTCCCCCCCAAAATTCCAGCATCATCTAAGTAATTCTAATGCTGTAAAGTTTCCAGCCTCCTTTAAAATAAATTAGTTGGAAGCAGTTAGATCTTATTCCCTTTCAGTCCATTGCACCAAGCTGTATCTTCCATCTAAACTTTTTTCCTTGAGAACGTTCAAGGAAATCCTCTGTAGAGTGGTATATACTGGAAGTAATTGTAACACACTATACTTCCAATTTCCTATATCTAATGTTTGGTTCCCTAATGTCCATGAACTAGAAGTCAGTTTTGTGATGACTGTTTTTTGGCCATAGTTTAAACAAATAGTGCTACTGAATGGAATTGTGTTTTAATTGAGAGAAACACCATGTAGTTTTTATAGTATTTTTTCTTTCCTAAAGGGGCCAACATTGGATGTTCAAATTGAAATCAATTAACCTATTAGTGCTAGAAGCATTGATATTACCTACCCTAATAGCCATGATCATTGCACACCAAATTACATTGAGTGCTTAATATACACTAGGCTCTGTGTTCATTGATAACATGTACGAAGTTCTTTATCAAAGTAAAAGGCAACTGTTATATCTGTTTTTTAGGTAATAAACAGGGCCACGAAGAGTTCACAGTTACATAGCTTAAAGAGTGGAAATAGGTTTCAGTTCTACAGCATAAGATCATAAACACTCATAACATAGGTTTGCATTTGCCTGTTTGTATCTGAGGTTTTAGGTTTAGTAATTTTGGTTTTTAGACCATGAAATGAGGAAAATTATACTACATCAATGTCCCCACTATTTATTACATAATAGGGATGCAATTAATTTTTGCATCCCAGTCTTGAGAATATGTGCATATTTACATAGGTTCAAGATTCCCAGCTCTGATTTTAAGTATGTTTCTATATTTATTTTACTTCAGGCCACAAATATATACCTTCATTTTTATTACTGATCTTTCTTGTCCATGGTCCTGAAATCCAGAAACCTGCATAAAGAATAACAACAACAACAACAATAATAACACGGAGCCATATTCATCAACTGTTGAGATGATTGATATTTATCTTTTGTGGTATCTAACATAGAGAGGTTTATAATTCTTAAAATCTTACCCTAAATTCTCAGTTTAGAAGTTGGGAGAACTTGGGGTACCTGGGTGGCTCAGTTGGTTAAGCATCCGACTTTTGGTTTTGGCATGAGATCGAGCCCCACATGGGGCTCCATGCTCAGCGTCGAGTCTGCTTGGGAGTCTCTCTCTCCTTGTCCCTCTGTCCTACAGCTGCTTGTGGGTTCTCTCTCTTTCTCTCAAATAAAAATAAATACATCTTTAAAAGTTGGGAAAACTTGGTAATAGAATAAAACAGCCCTATATATGATTAGCCAAATTATGAGGCACAGATAATTAGAGACAGATCAGAGTTGCATAGTTGACTTGGAAATGAACTGGGAGAGAAATACAACTATACTATCTTATTCTTTTGCCTATTATGATGCTACCTTGCTTTGGCTCTTACATTAGCAAAGAAGAAAAATAGTCATAAAAAATTTGTCATAACAACATAAGTGGTTGATTTTTTAAAAAATATTTTATTTGTTTTATTTGACAGAGAGATCACAAGTAGGCAGAGAGGCAGGCAGAGAGAAAGGGGGATGCAGGTTCCCCACCGAGGAGAGAACCTGCTTGTAGGGCTTGATCCCAGGAGCCTGAGGTCATGACCTGAGCCAGAGGCAGAGGCTTAACCCACTGAGCCACCCAGGCACTCCACATGGTTGAATTTTTTATCAGAATTTATAACCCATCATCAATAGGTAGAGAGTTGTGAACCAGTTAGCCCAACCTAGTTAACTTGCTGTGGTAGAGTGATGGCATGATGCTAATAATACCACCAAGGACTAGGATTAATTAAGTACTCACTGTGATTTTTATAAGCATCATCCATTTTAATCTTTAACCCATAAAATCTAAAGTTCCTATCATGTAGATGGAGATCCTGATACTCAGGGAGATTTAATTGCCCATTTCCCTTGGCATTGTTGCAGGTTCAGTGTTTGAAGACAGGGTAACACGATAGTCTCTACTCTTAGACATTATTTTATATTGTCTACTTTGTTCCATACACAACTGTCATCTGCTGGTAGTTAGCAAAATGGTAGGCATGCCTGATGTTGTAAATTCTTGTAAGACAGTAATAAGAAAAAAATTAGTGGAGCCCCTGGGTGGTTTAGTCCATTAAGCATCCTACTCTTAATCTCTGCTAGGTCTTGATCTCAAGGAAATGAGAACAAGCCTCACATTGGGCTCCATGCTGGGTGTGGAGCCTACTTAAAAATATATATATATTTCCAATTTGTCTCATTTGGGTAGATTTTTCCATGTGATCTAGTTACACGTTGAGTTTAATATTGTTCTAAGAGAAATGCATTCAGTAAAAATTATTTGTCATCTGTTTATAGGTGATTCTGTATAATATAGGCATAACTAATCCTTGATAGGGGAGCAATATGTCACTGATACAAATGAGCTTGAGAAATTATTGGGCCTGCCTTACCTGTGAGTTTATTTAACTGATATTTCCAAAACCAAGTCCAAACAAAATACACTGTGCTTTTGATGATTCTTGAAAAGGTCAAAGGGGGGTTGCCTGGGAGGCTCAGTGGGTTAAGCTGCTGCCTTCGGTTTGGGTCATGATCTCGGGGTTCTGGGATTGAGCCCCACATTGGGCTCTCTGCTCAGCGGGAGCTGCTTCCTCCTCTCTCTCTGCCTGCCTCTCTGCCTACTGTGATCTACAAATAAATAAAATCTTAAAAAAAATAGCTAAGAATTAGATAATGCCTGTTATTTATAGCAGTTTGAGGGGAAGAAGTGAACAGTTTCAGGAGACTGTGTCCAAAATGATGACTGAACATCAGACATGTCCCCCTGCAAGGCAGAAAAAGATTAAATGAAAAATAGGAAATCAAAAAGAAACTCGTAAGAAAGAATGTAGTCTAGCGGCAACAATATACTTGAAAGTGTGAGGAAACCCTGAGAAATAGAAAGCTGTTGGGATGCAGACTGGGGGGTTAAAAAATAGAGGGGACGTTCTGAGACTTTTCTACAAAAGTGATAATAACACGCACAGAGATGCACCACAATGTGTATCACAGCAGTACTTGTCATAGAATTTGGAAGCAAACTTCACTCTCATCAAAACGTGTTCTTTGATAAATCATGCCATATAAATACTTTGAAACATTAATGAAATCATTAAAACGATACTGCAGAATTATACCCATTAATATAAAAGCTGAAAATCACATTTAATGTATTCAATAAACATTTATTTAACCCTATGTCTTAGCTAGTATTACAGGTGCTCAGGCATCAATGATGATCCCAAACTAGCATGAGTTCAGCCCTCTTGGGGCTTACGTTGTGTTAAATGAAAGACATCCATCAAGTAAATAGGGAAATGAATGAATATAAAGTTACAACTGTGAAAACACTGTGAAGATAAAAGTGTGGTCTTAGCAAAGCATGCAAAAGTAATACCTGACCTAACTAGCCTTCCTCTGTCTGAAGGATGAGAGAATTAAGAGTTAAGTATGTGCAAGTCAGGGGTTAACAGTATAAAGAAGAAGAAAAGCTATATAGCTTTTTTTTCTTTTTTCAACCTAGAAACTGAAATAAGGCATAGGTGGCTAGAGATTAGAAAGTAACCGTGAATTTGGGAGAAGTATGACTGGTGAAACTAGTATAAAAACTTGCTAGGTAACAAATACTGAATGTTTACAGTGTATCAAACACTGTGCGGTTATTATATAAAATACTCTCAGTTTTGGAGTAGATATGGCTATTTTCATTTCTACAGATGACAACACTAATTTAAAAATTGACCCCTGGTCACACAATCCTGGCAGAGCTAGGCTTTGAATCCACATTGAATTTTTTTCACCACATCGTACTCACCTTTTAGGTATAGGACAGATCATAGTCGATTTATGATATTCCAGACTATTTATCCTAAAAATAAAACAAAACCATTGGCCCACTGGCATTTTAGGTAAATTCCTCTGATGTTTGTGGGGAGGAGTTTTCAAGAGGAAGAAGGGCAGCAGAGAGACTAGTTAGAAGGCTATAAAATACTGCCTAAGACAGTATTAATTATTAATTAATCATAAATTATTAATTTCTGTGTTAATTAAAAGATCCACTGCCTCACAAATTTACCTTTTGGTTTGTTTTAGTGAGAACTCCTAAGTTCTACCCTCTTAGAAAATTTCACTTACACAGTGCAGTATTAGCAACTGTAGTCAGCATGTTATAAATTAGATCCTCAGACATTATTCATCTTAAACTGAAAATTTGTATCCTTTTACCAACCTCTCTATTTCTTTAACAGCTTGAACTTGAGAGAACAGTAAAGATGGGGAAAAGACCACAGAGGAAGAGATGCTTAACTAGCAGATTCGATGGTCTTTGTGATGGATTTGTTGAGGAGAGAAGTGAAAGGGAGGTGGTAAAGAGGCCTCAGATTATAACTGATCAGCTAGATGGAAGATGATGTAAAATGGGCAACACTGAACAAGGACCAAGTGAGGGCAATGGGCAGGTGCTTGACTTTCATCTTGATGCTTTCAAACACGTTCATGTTAAAACCAAGCAGATGAATATATAGATCTGCAACTCAGGTGATAATTGGGCTAGAGATGTAGATTTGGGAGTCAACTGTGGATAGTTGAAACTGGGGGCTTGAATGAAATTATGTAGAGAAATGAATTAATGGGTATGGCTAAATGTAAGTCACATATTAACAGTAATTCTGTTGCTATAAGTGTTATATATGCTTTTTTCTTTAACTGTAGTTTTTAAACTATTTATTTATTTAGAGAAAATAGGGGAGGGGGAGCAGAGAGGGAAGGAGAGAGAGAATCTTAAGCAGATTCCCCCATGGGCTGGAGTCCTGTGTGGGGCTCATTCTCACACCCCGTCCCGCCCTCCCCTCCCCCAGATCATGACCTGAATGGAAATTAAGAGCCGAGCGTTTAACCAACCGAACCACCCACTTGCCCTAGAACCCACAACAACATTTTTTTTTAAAGATTTTTTTTTTTTAACTTATTTGAGACACACACATAGGGCATGCAGGAGGGGGAGAGGGAGCGTGAACCTAAAGCAGACTCTATACTGAGCACAGAACCCAAGGGAGGGCTGGATCTGACGCCCCATGATCATAACCTGAGCCAAAAGCAAGAGTCAGATGCCTAGCCTTTGAGCCACCTGGGTGCCCCTACCTGTTCGTATTTTTCTTTTAAATCAAAATTAAATAACTTTTTATTCAACTTTACTGAGACATAGTTTACAAAATTATGTATTTAAAGTATATAACAATGATTTGACATATGTATACCTTGTGAATGAATTCCCTTCATGCTTTCTGGAGGAGAAGCATCTATGTATTAATTATTAATTTCTGTGTTAATTAAAAGATCCATTGCCTTCCAAATTTACCTTTTGGTTTGTTTTAATGAGAACTCCTAAGTTCTACCCTCTTAGAAAATTTCACTTATACAGTGCAGTATTAGCAACTGTAGTCAGCATGTTATAAATTAGAACCTCAGACATTCATCTTAAACTGAAAATTTGTATCCTTTTACCAACCTCTCTTTATTTCTCTTACTCCTCAGCCCCTAACAACCACCATTCTGCTATCTGTTTCTATGCATTCAACTTCATTTTTCAGATTCCATGTGTAAGTGGTACTATGCAATATTTGTCTTTGTCTGACTTATTTCATTTAGAATAAGACCTCCAGGTTCAATTGTGTTGTTGCACATGGAAGGATTTTCTTCTTTTTAAAGGTTGAATTGTATTCCATTGTATGTTTGCTACATTTTCTTTTATATTAATCTGTAGATGGACACTGAGGTTGTTTTCATACTATTGTGATATAAATGGGGATATAACGAGCTACGGAAGAGACATAAAGGTAGTTCTTTGGGGACACCAGCGTGGCTCAATCAGTTGAGTGTCCACTTTTGATTTTGGCTCAGGTCCTTACTTCTGGATCATGAGATCAAGCCTTACATCGGGCTCCATGCTGGGACTGAAGCCTGGTTAAGATTCTCTCTCTCTCCCTGGGGCACCTGGGTGGCTCATTAGGTTACACATCCCACTTTTGATTTTAACTCAGGGTCCTGGGATCCGAGCCCCACATGGGGCACTTTGCCCAGTGCAGGGGGGCTGCTTCTCTCTCTCCCTCTGCTCCTTCCCCTGCTTGTTCTTGCTCTCTCTCTCAAATAAATATCTTTAAAAGATTCTCTCTTTCCTTCTCCCTCTGCTTTCTCTCTCCAGTTTTCTCTCTCTCTCTCTCCCTCCCTCTCAAGGAAAAAAAAAATCTCTCTGAAAAAATGATTCAGTTTCTTTTGGTTTTATACCCACAAGTGTGATTACTGAATCAAATAGTAGTTTTATTTTAAGTTTTTTGTTTTCCATAGTGATGGTACCAGCTTACATTACTTACAACAATGCACAGGGGTCCCTCTTTCCATGTCTTCGCTAGACTTTATTATATCTTTGCTTTTTAATAATAGATATTCTAACAGACATGAAGTGATAGCTCATTGTGGTTTTGATTGACATTACCCTGATGATCAATGATGTTGAGTACCATTTTATGTACTCATTTGCCATTTGTCACTTGAATGTCTTTGGAAGATGTCTGCACCGATCCTTTGCCCTATTTATTTATTTATTTGTTGTTTGTTTTGTAATTGAGTTGTATGAGTTATGTCTTGGATATTAACCCCTTGTCAGATATGTGCTTCACAAATATTTTCCTTCATTCCACAGGAATGGGCATTGTTTTGTTGATGGTTTCTTTTTCTCTGCAGAATCTTTTTAGTTTGATGTAGCCCTGCTTGTTTCTTTTTGCTTTTGGTATCGAATCTAAAAATTAATTGCCGAGACCAGTACCATGGAACTTAACCCATGTATTTTCTTCCTGGAGTTTTAGTTCTCTGGTTTTATCTTCAAGCCTTTAATCTACTTTGAGCTGATTTTTGTGTATGGTGTAAGATGGTGGTCCAATTTCATTTTTTTTTTTTTTTTTTGTGGCTTTGGGGTTTTCCCAGCACCATTTATTGAAGAAACTGTGCTTTCCCTATTGTATATTTTCAGCTCCTTTGTTGAAAAGGAATTGAACATACATACATGGGGTTCTTTCTGTACTCTCTGTTTTCTTCTGTCACTCTGCATGTCTGTTTTGATGCCACTCTCATACTATTTTGATTACTGTAGCATGTAGTATAGTTTGAAATTAGGAAGTGTGATGTTTCCAGTGTTCTTTCTCAAGGTTGCTTGAGTATTTGGGTCTTTTTTGGGATAGTTTTATGGGGAAGTTTTGGGATAGTTTTTAAAACTATTTCTGTAAAAAAAAAAATAAGTCACCAGAGTTTTGAGAGATTTTGTATGAATCTCTAGAGTGTTTTGGATAGTATTGATATTTTTAAAAATTAGGTTCTATACCCAACATGGGTTCAGAACCTATGACCCTGAGATCAAGAGCCCCATGCTCTAACAACTGAGCCAGCCAGGAGCCCCAGTATAGATATTTTTATATTAATTCTTTGAATTCTTGAACATGGAATATCTTTCCATTTATTTATATCTTCATCAATTCTCTCATCAATGTCTCATGATTTTCATTGTACAGGTTTTCACCTCTTTGGTTAAAATTATTCCAAGTATTTTATTACTCTTGATGCTACTGTAAATGGGGTCATTAATTTCTGTTTCAGAAAGCTTATTATTAGTGTATAGAAATGTAAATTAATTTTTTTTGTCGATTTTGTATCCTGCTATTTTTCTGAATTCATTTATTAGCCTAACATTGTTTTTTGTTTTTTTTTTTTTGGTGGCGTTTTTAAGGTTTTCTACTTATAATATCATGTCCTCTACAATAAAAATTTAGGGTTCTTTTTCTTGCCTTCATTGCTTTGACTAGGGTTTCTAGTACCATGTTGAATAAAAGTGGCAAGAATGGGCATCCTTGTCTAGGTTGGATCTTAGAGGAAAAGCTTTCAGTTTTCACCTTCGTGTATGCTGCTGGATGTGGGATGTCATTTATGGGCTTTATTGTGTAGAGGTGTATTTCTTCTATACCCAGTTTGTTTTCCTGTTTTTATCATGAGGTGATGTTGAGTTCTGTTAAATCCTTTTCTGCATCTGTTTAGATGACCATATGGCTTTCATCTTTTATTTTGTTAATGTGGTGTATCATGTTTATTGTTGCCCTATGTTGCACCATCCTTGCATCCCAGGAATTAATCCCACTTGATCGTAGTAGATGATCCTTTTAATGTACTGTTGCATTTTGTTTGTGAATATTATTTGGGGGGGTATTGCATCTATGTTCACCAGTGACATCAGCCTGTAGTTTTCTGTCCTTATAGTATCATTTACTTGCATATCAGTGTAATGCTGGCCTCATAAAATGAGTTTGAAAGTGTTCCCTGCTATTGTGTTCTTTGGTAGAGCTGGAGAAGTTTGGGCAAAAATTCTTCTTTAAATATTTGGTAGAATTCACCAACGGAGCCCTTTGGTCCTGGACTTTTCATTTATTGAGAAATTTTTGATTACTGTTGAATCTCCTTACTAGTAGTCGGTCTGCTCAGGTTTTCTACATCTTCATGATTCAGTCTTGGTGGGTTGTATGTTTTTAGGAGTTCATACATTTCATCTAGATAAATAAAGTTTAAGAAACATTGAGGAAAAAAGTTAAAACTTGTCATGATAGAATAAATATCAGTGTACGTGTTACACAGTATAAAGGTGAGAATTCGAAGATGGGCCCAGGGTTTCATGTCTGGATTAAGGGGCTTTACTTGTCTTCATTCTTTTGCCAGGCTCGTTCCACTTGGCTGATGACCACTATCTCTGAGTCTCTGATAGTATCATCTCCATCAAAACTCTCGTTGTCAAATCTGTCATTTGACACCAATGCAAGCTGGTGACAGAACTTGTCAACAAATCTTGTATTCACTTTTACTTGCATTTCAACAAACAGTGTATATGATAAGCATCTTGTCACTTAAAATGCTGCTGCCATCTTCCTGGTTTGCAGATTTAGTCGTCATGATGCAGTGAGCAAATTCTGGCAGGTGAGGTAGACTTGCTAAGTATTACTTTCTGACACAGTGTGTGTATGTTGCACAATTAAGAAATTTAATTACTGGGGCACCTGGGTGGCTCAGTTGATTGAGTGGCTGCCTTCAGGTCTTGAGATCAGGCTCCTGGGTCAAGTCCCACATCGGGCTTCTTGCTTGACAGGGAACCTGCCTCTCCCTCTACCTGCAGCTAGCTCTACTTGTGCTGTCTCTCTCTCTCTCTGGCTCAAATAAGTAAATTAATGAATTAAAAAAGAAATGTAATTACTTATTGCTCTAGATCTATATCTTTATGAGGATATATATGAATGTATGCCAAACTGTTTTGTTGAATTGGACACATTTCTGCAAAGACACAATGAGAAATATCAATGAGATCTGCTTCTGTTTTGAGTTAGAAAAGTTGCTACTTGGTCGTCATGTAGTTCTCTTCTATATTTCTATGAAAATCATTTCAGACATAGTAAACCCATATTTTTAAATTTAAATTTAGTACTTACAAGTATACTGTCAGCTATCCATATGGCAAAGTAAAACTGAACAAGCATGAAGAAAATCTTCAAACTGTCAATGTAGTATTGTGTTAGGTAATCTTAGTTGGCTTTGAAATACTTGAAACTTTTGAAATGACACTTCACTGAGCACTTCTATCTGTAACAGTTTATTAAAACATTCATTTTGACTACTTAAAACTGTTGTATCAATTCAGTATTTCCAATAGTAGTTAGAGGAAGCACAATTTAATTAAATATCTTGAAGGAGGAAATTGATTTCAGAGCAGAAGTTGCTATTTCAAATTACTTATTTGGACCTTGGATTTTGCTTGTTAATGGAGTTAACTTTGTATAACCGATTATAATAGGTTAAGCTTTCCATGTGGCATAGTGGATGTGTTCCTGTCTAAAGAACTACAAATCTCAAGTAAGTCAAAACACAACAAGAAATCACCAAACCAGGGCACATAAATATAGACTGTGGATACTAAGGCACATTTCGTATTTATATTAAAGGTTAGAAACCCCATATAAAAAGCCATGTTCCCAGGACATTCTTATACTCTGTGAATGCAGGAAGATACTACATCTTGCATTATTATGACATCAAGACAGTTGGGTGGGATTGATCTTCTCTAGATTAAATTTTAAATTTTTGCTTATAGTTGTATCTGAAGTACACATATGCTTTATTTTTTTTTCCCACTTACCTAAAATGAATTCTGGATCATCTGAATTATCTGAAATAGGGATTTAATGAAAAAGAAATTGTATTTTTCATTTCAGTCCAGACTGTTTTTAACAAAAATTATTTATCTGGGGCACCTGGGTGGCTCAGTGAGTTAAATGTCTGCCTTCGGCTCAGGTCATGGTCTCAGGGTCCTGGGATTGAGCCCTGCATTGGGCTCTCTGCTCAGCAGGGAGCCTGCTTCCCCTTCTCTCTCTGCCTGCCTCTCTGCCTGCTTGTAATCTCTGTCTGTCAAATAAATAAATAAATAAGATCTTCAAAAAAAAAATTTATCAATGTGTGGTTAGATGAAATCATTTAGAAATATTTATCTTGCAATAAAGGAATTGCTGATTCTTCCATTTGGAATTCAAACTTGTTTTCCCTCTTCTTCCCTTTTGTCACGTTTATTGTGATATAATTTACATACAGCAAAGTTCATTCTTGTCAGTGAATGGTTCTCAGTTTTGATAAATACAAACACCATGTAACTGCTCTCAGAATTGAAACACATCAGAGTTACCTAAAACTCTCTTGTGGCCCTTTTTGGTCACCCTTCTTTGACTGTCAGTCCTTCATAGCTACCGACATGTTTCTGTCTATAGTTTTGTCCTTTCCAAAATAAAAAATACTATATGTAGCCTTTCGAGACTGGCTTCTGTGACTTAACAGAGTGCATTTGGTTTTCATTCATGCTGTTGGGTATATCAGTAGACCTTTCCTCATATTGCTAAATAGCATCCTGTTGAACGGATATACCATAGTTTGCTCAGCCATTTTATGCTTTCTTTTCATTTTTGTAGGTAGTGTTCCTCCCATTAACACTTAGCATTCTATTAAGCCTTCATTATAATTTTCTCTACTTTTATTTTCTTTTAGGACTTTTCTAATAAGTTTTTATTATCTAAGTTAATAGAAAGAGAGAGCTTTATAAACTTATTATATTTTTGTACACATTGACATTTTAGTAAATGTTTAATGAAAAAATATTCATATTAGGAAAGATTCTATTGAAACCCCCCCAAGAACTGGTAATAATTTATTTGTTAATACTCTTTTGGGGATACTTTTTTTGGTGTCAAGAGAATTGTAAACCTTTTGAAACCATAGACATAAAAAGACTAGGAGGAGAAAAACCTGTAATGCTCTAATAATGCTCTAATACTGTGGTTTGCTGGAAAAGAAATACAGTAAATGTTTTTTCAATCCTTAATGTCTGTAACTCAATCTCAAGGACTAAGAACGAATGTTTTACCTTGGAAGTTTTAAAAGTGAGACTATAACTAGTTAATTTAATTAACTTAGAAGCAAGTTGAGACTATGGAGTATGAATGAGAAGGATGATTCAGTGTTCCACACATTAAGGAAAAAAAAATTTTTTTTTTAAATTTATTATTTGAAATAGGTCATAGCCTTCCAGGGAGTTCTCTACTTCACTAGACTGTATATAACTGTGTTTCATGTAGAGTTAAAGCCAAGATACTTAAAATTCTCTAGTAGAAAAATAGCATGGATCTATGGACTAATAAATAAATTACATATAATTACTGATCTAAGTTTATAAAATACAGAAAAGTAATTCTAAACTCAGTAGCTTGAAACAAGAATGTGTGTATTATTTTACCTTTATTAAATCTATATGAAAATACGATGACATGTTGACATGAGTACACCTGTCCTATGGCACATGTATTTGCTATCTTTTTGTTGTTGTTAAACTTCTTACATTTTCTTTTTTTTTTAAAGATTTATTTATTTATTTGACAGAGATTACAAGTAGGCAGAGAGGTAGGCAGAGAGAGAGAGGAAGAAGCAGGCTCCCTGTTGAGCAGAGAGCCCGATGTAGGGCTTGATCCCAGGACCCTGGGATCATTACCTGAGCCGAAGGCAGAGGCTTTAACCCACTGACCCACCCAGGCGCCCCTAAACTCCTTACATTTTCCTATGAAGACTTTCAAGTACCTATTTTGTATTGCAATTCATGTTAATATTTAATTTTTTGTACAATTTATACATCCATTTAGAATTGAAAGTTACTTTAGAAATCGCCCTAATCAAACACCTCATTCTTCTGAAGGAACTATGTCTTGAATGATTAGTGAACACAAGTGTTCCAAGAATTATGAGAGCTCCAAGTCTCAGTTCTGGAGAATATCTCCTGTTCCTCATTGCATCCCTCAGATACAATGAAGCTAACCAGAAATCATTTTCTGTACTTTTGTTTGGAATAAGCTCTAGCCCCCAAATCTTCCACTGAAGAAGTTGATACATAGAAAATACATCGAGTCCCTTGGCTCACCTTTTTTTGTGATTCTCCCTTGCTGCCTCATCATACTCTCAGGGCCTGCACTCTGGGTCAGTCCCACCTATTTCTTGTCAGACCAGGGCTTCTCTTACGTTGGTGGGTAGAGAATTATCTGGAGAGTTAATAATGCACACAGAGGTTCAGGCTTATATGGACTAGACCTTTAGATTTTTATAAATTCTGTGTGTGATTTTCATGCTCAGTAAATTTGAGAATCACTGGTCTTGGGTCCTGCACATGCATCCACGTGGGCCTTTGCAGCCTTTCTCGCTCTGCTCTAATCAAGAAAACATGCTTTGACGGGCACAGTCTTCATAAGGCCTAGTCTATTGTTTGTGTTTTCTTTTGTTCTAAATCTGTGTCATTGGCATCCATTAAACAGAATCATACTTTCTGCCTTAGCATTCAAGAACTTTGGCACAACTTTCTAGTCCCTTTACTCCAACACCTCCGACCTCCTTACCTTTGGGAGGCAGTGTTAGAAGTGTGGCTTCAGCTCTTAGAGATTTGGGTTAAATTCACAATTACTCTTAATAGACGTTTTCTTGGCTTGCCGTTTTTTCTTCTGGAAAAACAACAACAGAGCTTTTTGTTAGTTTTAAATACAATATATATAATATGGTGAGCCCAGGGAAGACTGCATTGTATTAACCCGGAGTGCTTATATGACAGGCTCGTCCCCAGAAGGGCTATGTCATTCCTTTTCTCATTACGTTTCCTGCTCATGACATTTCCACTGACCCTCTGGTTTGAGCTTGCGTATACCTTGATGCCCAGGTTTGATTTCACAGATGTCCTGAAGCCTTCTGTGGTTTCCCTGAGTCATGTTCTCTGTTCCTCCTCTGCACATGTGCACAGAAGTCTTATGGTCACTGTTGGGAAAGGCATGCTCACATATGTGAATTCATTTTCTACTGTATCTTCACATGAGGCAAAGGAGCTAATTTTATGCCTTTTTATAATCATTGCACATGACAGGCTCCCGAAAATGCATATTGAAATCAGTGAATGCACGCATTTTGAGCTCTTAATCTGTACAGCATTAATATTTCCCAATAATCATAATAACAGCTGCTGTTTTTTCAGTAGTTAATATGTGCCAGCCTTGCTGAGAATTTTCTGTATCTATCATCATTAGATATCCTCAGAACAACCACCCTGAGATGTGGGTTTCTTGACTACATTTTATATACAGAGCAATTTGAGACTCAGGAAAGTTAAGTAACTTAATTTGTTACACTACCTGTTAGGGACCAGTGCTGGGCCATGAATATAGATGTTTAGCCACTTTATTGATAGTGTCCGTAATTATCTTAATCTTGACTGTAGATTATCTTCTCCAAAAAAATGAACTGAAAGTGGCAAAGCCAATGAGTGACTGTCGTGTCCTATTTTAAAGGCTTACAATGATAGAATTTGTCGTGTAATACAAACTCAAAGGGGATCTTGCAAACAAATTAAAGAAGGTTTGTTATTGTGTTAGACCATATGTGCCTATGTGCAAATGTGTGTGTGTATGTCAAGTGTGTCTACATGCAGTTCAACTGAGGTTAGATAGGTGGTATTTTCTCCAGTAACTGCTTCCACTGTGCTTTCTGGAAGCTGTGTGTGCATGGGATACTAAGCCCCATATAATATCTTTAGCATCCTCAGACTCTGGCAAAACTCCTGTATCTCTGGCACACTAAATATGGGAATGCATCCTCTGCCTTCTCTACCCTGCACTCATCCATCCTATCTCTCTTCTCCGGCCTCTCTCTCTCGACCCTTCTCCTGCCCCAGCAGTAACAGGGAGCTTCAAAACAGAAAATTTCAGATACCAGACACAAGGTAATCCTCAAAGTAGTAGAAAGTTTAGTGAAGGGAGTGGGGGAAACACTTTCATGTCACTTCAACCTTAAAGAAAGGTGTGGATTCTAGTTAGTGATAGGATGAAGTCCAAGAAATGCTTATTTTCTTTCAAATTCAGTTATTCCCCAGTTTTATTATCCAGATCACTATCTACCATTTTTAGCTCTGGCCCAAAATAGGAAATGCATTTGCATCATAGTAAAATTCTCTGTCTCTCTCTCTCTCTCTTATATTCACACATACCTCTGAAATACCTTAAAAACAAAACAAAACAAAACTTGATCCTTTTCTATCTTACACACCCTGCACTGTAATTTCTATTTCTCTTCTATTCAGTCCTATCAGTTTTCAAGATGTTTGTTTCATGACCCACTAAACTGATTAGATAACCTTTGAATGGGTCAAGTCCCACAGTTCATGAAACATGGCTATAGAAGATAAAGACTAAAAATGCTGTGTGCATTATTAACTCTCCAGATAATTCTCTACCCACCAATGTATGTATTTCTCTTCCCGGCACAATGGATTCTCAGATCAATAGCTGAACTTTCCTAAAACTGGCCCTGAAAATTTTCGAATCTTAATTCTCAGCAGGAGTTTGCTCTGGTCCCTGCACTACTAGGGAACTTTTGGAACCAAGAGAGTAGCAGTTACTACGTCCTGGCTGCTGCCCTTTGTGGCCACTTTGATTAGGGGAAAGCTGTGTGTCTGTATATATGTGTGTGCCCTTACATTTATTAATCCAGTGTTATTGTTTTGCCTGAATATGACAATAATACTACTGTCAAATCATCTTGAAATACATAAATGGAAAAAATGCTGTCTGTCTCACTCCTGCAGAGGAAGCACTATTTCCAGATCTTTTTCAGAACCCGGACAATACACACACACACACACACACATTCATGCACACTTGTATTTATTTATTCTGGAAGTTGATCATGACAATATGACCTTGGCATACAAGTCTGTTCTTGCTCTAAAGTGTAAACTAGCCCCTCCCTGTTGCATTGAAAGGTAGATTTATGACCTCTCTGGGATGAGAACATGATCTTTAGACTCCATTAGGCTTTCTCTGTCTTCTCTCTCATTTTACATGAAAATGCTTGGGTTTTTCTTTTTAACTTTCTTTTTTTTTCTTTTCTTAGTCTTTATTGTACACTTGCTAATTTTAATCTCAGTGTGACCTCTCAGATATCCACAGGAAAAGGCAAATTGCTCTAGAAAACCTCTGTGCAAGGAAGTTCAGAAAACAGACTTCTCTTTGTGAGAATAATATGGGCTGGAAAATGGTTCATGGGGGCACAAAAAACCCTGTGCATACCAAGAGTGAAGGAGACTAAACGTAATGATCTGGACAGTAAAAATAGTAATGAAGGGGCATCTGGGTGGCTCAGTCACTTAAACATCTGCCTTTGGCCCTGGTGGTGATCCCAGGGTCCTGGGATTTAGTCCTGTGCCTACCTGACCCTCTGCTCCTCCCTCACTCTGCTCTCTCACTCTCTCTCAAATAAATAAAATCTTTAAAAAAAATAGTAATAAAGAATTCTCCTCAATTATTTTTTTAAGTATTTGTCATTTGAGTTGTTAGGGTGTAGGTCTCTGCTTTCAAATTTATAAAATGTATAAAAAAAAAAAACTACAGATGGAGGGAAGCTTTAAAGCGTTACAATTATATTTTAAAATCAAGTTGTCTCACTTGATTATTTCAAAGCGAAGTACATGATGTCATTTTCTAAAGTGCTTCAGTTTATCCTAAAGTTGAAATTTGGTGCTATGACCCCAAGAAGTACATTTTGTGGGATAACTTTATCAGCACTTAAGTCGGTCTCATGGGCGACTTCTCAGTCAGATGTTTAAATTGCTAAGTCCCCACCATCATTCCTTATCTCTTGGCTAAAATTAAAGCTTTACTCTTGACAAAGAAGTGCAGGAAACAACCAAAACAAAGTCCATATACATTCTCCCCTTTACACACACACACACACACACACACACACACACACACACACACACACACACGTCTCTGTCACTGTCTGTGATGATGATTGTAACCATATTATCAAAAGCTTTTGTTGTGTGTTTTCCTGACACAGTGTTAAACATTGTTGTTAAATCCTCAAAGCAAAATGTTGAGGTAAATGTTACCAGTGTTTTACAGATAAAATAAAAAAGATTCAAGAAGTTTCTTACTGTTTAACATCACTCTGGTAGGCCTTTTAACCCAAGTTCTTAGGAGTATCCTCTGGACGCGGTTGTCAAGCAAATGTGTTAGTGTCCAGTTGCCCTTTGTTAGTTAATCATGGAGACCTTTCAGACATCTGGTGGGAACCAACGGTTGCCTAGTAATAATGAAGATGAAGATGGGGGAGTCATGATTTCTTTGGTCCTCTTATTTCCAGGCAACATGTTTGTATTAGTAGTAACTCCCTAAATAAGCATCAGGGGTTCTCATTTGCTTTCTTTTTCTAAGGCGGACTTCGCTGACGGATCATAGCATTCTCTTCAGTGGAATCCTTTATAAACAGCCCTTCAGCCGGCCATCAGCCATCAGTTGTTAATGACATCAAAAATTGAAAGCATTCTGCCATTTTGGCCTTCTCCCGTCCAATGACTCTTCTTCTCTGATGATTAAAAGGAAGTTTTGAATTTTTAACTCCAATCCCTAAGAGAGATGTTGATTGGCAAGAGACACTTACTAAGCATTATGCAGAATAAGCTGGGTAACTCACAGGAGACCCTTTGTCATGGAGGGTAGGTTAAGTCAGTTTTCTCCATCAGTAAAAACAACTGTAACATCTTCGCATTACAGTGAGTTAAGAATTTGAGGGAAGGGCATTACATTTATATGCTTGATTTTAGAATTTAACATAACAACTTGAGTTCAAGATAAAGATCTCATTGTTCTCCTGACAACCCCTTAATGGATGGTATCTAGCAATAACCACCACAATAATCATAAAACTTTCCTGCCTTCCTTCTGTGATTAAGGTCTTTACTAGCTACTCCCTATGCACTCAAATGCAATTTTCACAAAAACCTTTTTAAAAAAATCTTATGAATAGAACTACAATAACTGTGATTTACCCTTTAGGAACATAGCTAATAACTGGAAAATCCTGTACTAAAAATACCAGGTCTGATTCTCCATCTCTGAAGCTTATTGTGATACAACAGAGAATTTTATGATAGTAGTACATTTTCATAGCAAACAGAAAATGAGCAGTTTTTCTAGTATCTCCAAGACTAACTTTTTTTTCAGACTACATTTTTAAACATTTCACTAAACTGTCACATTTTTATTATCCTTGGTAGTTGCGAACTTCCTCCATCTTTTTTCTTAACTTTTTCTCTGAAAGAACACAACCAACATCATTTCTGACATCCTCAGAATCTTCCTTTATGTAGATTACTGATATAAAACAGTTATGTACTTATTCATAGACCATGTTCTTAGATACTGTGATTTACGATAAATCAGTAATAGCTCATTGAACTCCCTCTGCTCCCTATCAGCACTGGTGATGTTTGTGCTGGGAATCATGTAGTCATGGCATCATAATGAGAGAGATGCACAAGCTAGCCTTCTCCTGCCTGCCAAGCCACTTCCAGCGCTCCCTGACTTTTCGTTATGCACTTATACGGGCTTCCTGTGATAGAAAATCGCTTTATACTTTGGACCAGAACTGTCCTTAATTAAATGTTTTCTGTTAGTTGTTGGACTGTCATTAAATCAGCCTACCCTTCTGTGCCTCAGATTTTATCTTGAAAGTAGGGCTAGCACTAGTTATAAGGTTGCTATAAAGATGTTCATTTACGCATGAGAGATGCCTCTGAAGTTGTAAGGGCTCATCGACTGTCATTACTATCATAGGGATTACTAGGAGGTATATTACACTTGGATGTATAATTTTAAATGGCTAAAAACAGTAAGATAAGCTATTGTCTCATAATTTGAAAAGTTTACAGGGCAATATTTAATAGAAAAAAGATTAATACATGTCATATAAATCAATTGTATTTGGTGATATTTCTGTAATTTCACATGGACTTACTATTTTTCAAATAAATATGGTTAAATATATACATCTGTATAGGCATGTATATATGCATATAAACAAATGTGAGAGTGTGTGTGTGTGCACACATAATGTTTCTTGTGTTTTACTAAATACTGGGCATATGTTTTGATTTCTAGTTTACTGTATATAAGAGTTTTACTAATGTTTCACTTTGGCATAATATGAAAAATCATCTTGCCAAACTCCAATATTAGTTTCTTGGCACCAAATGCCTTATTACTAAGAAAGTGACAACTGTTTCTCATTCAATTGTGACAACATCCCACTTTTGGTACCAGGTTTGATATAAGGTCAATTATGAACCTTAATCCTAGTGGTAGAACATCTCACTGACTGAACAAATAAAAGCCTGGTAGTTCTCTTAAAGCCTGAAAATAAAACTTTGCTTAGGTTAAAACAAAACAGAACAACAATAAGGGTTGGCAAAAAAATCTATTTTTCTACATTTTTATTTCCTCATATTTTCATGTAATTATTTATTATTTTTATAAGTACTATGATTACAAAACTCTGAAACTCGACACCTGATAGAAGAGTTTTGTTTTTAACAGAAAGTAGTTGAGTGGAAAATCTCATCATGATCTTTGCCCTTAATGGTAGCTATGGAAAACAATTTATGTAGGGGCGCCTGGGTGGCTCAGTGGGTTAAGCCCTGCCTTTGGCTCAGGTCATGATCTCAGGGTCCTGGGATCGAGCCCCGCATCAGGCTCTTTGCTCGGCGGGGAGCCTGCTTTCCCCTCTCTCTGCCTGCCTCTCTGCCTATTTGTGATTTCTGTCTGTCAAACAAATAAATCTTTAAAAAAAAATTAAGAGTTTAGTCAGCTACTTATGGAATCTCTTGTTATTTTGAAATTCAAAATTATTTTGTATATCATGTATTATCTTTTAAGTTTTTTTTTTCAAAGATTTTATTTATTTATTTGACAGAGAGAAATCACAAGTAGGCAGAGAGGCAGGCAGAGAGAGAGGAGGAAGCAGGCTCCCCGCTGAGCAGAGAGCCCGATGCGGGACTCGATCCCAGGACCCTGAGATCATGACCTGAGCCGAAGGCAGCGGCTTAACCCACTGAGCCACCCAGGCGCCCCTCTTTTAAGTTTTTAATGTGTTAACTATTTACTAACCTATAGAAAGTGGCCTCTTGAGGTGAGAAACTAAATGCTCAAAGACACAAAGATTAAAAACCTATTTGACATTAAAAGAAAATTTTGTGATATTTATTTTTGTGTATATTAGTATCAGAACTGAAAATAAAGTCTTGGCAATCTATTAATATGTAAATAACTATGTTACTTATATAAGTGAATGTTCAGTTACTTACATAAGTGATATGATGGTCTTTTTTAATTACTTCTACAATTGCTATAATTAAGTCATAGTGATAGCAAAATATTTTGCTAAGATGTAAGTAATAGAAAAATGTTCTGGCACCATAAAAATTGCATTGGAGAAGTTAGAATTTAAAGCCAAAACAAATAGCTTACATAATTAAATCAGAACTTTGTCTGTGGTAAATTTTTGGCCTGGTAGTATAAAATATGTCTTAGTGATTCAAAGAATAGCTCTGAATACTATAAAATGAGAGTGTGAGAGAGAATGCATTATATTTAAAAGCTGGAAAAATAAATAGAAAATCTTGCATTGTTGTATATTTTAAATTTTTATTCTGACAACTCTGAATACATTTTAATGGGAATAAAACAAATTTAAAACTAGCATAGATTTTATATGCAGTTGACCTTGAACAATACAGTGGTTGGGATGCTAACCTCCGTACGGTTGAAAATCTATGCATAAATTGACTCACCAAAAACATACCTACTAATGGTCTGCTGTTGACTGGTAGTCTCACCAATAGCAAAAGCAGTTAATTAACCTGTATTTTTCGTTATATGTATTAAATACTGTATTCTTACAATAAGCTAGAGAAAAGAAAATGTTATTAACAAAATCATAAGGAACAGAAAATACATTGACAGTGCTGTAAATGGAAAAAAGCCTGTGTGTAAGTGAACCCATGAAGTTCAAACCCATGTTGTTCAATGTCAGCCATCCATCCAATGCGTCCTCACACCCGTGTTGTCCAACGACCTCCAGTATGTGTCATCCATATCTTTTCTCCCGTTGGTGTCCCAGGACTGTTTCTGTCTTTACCTTTGCTTTCAGGTTTTATTTCACAGAGTTGCAAAAGTTCTGGGATGGAATAGGTATACCTGCCATATTAATACGTAAGTTTTCTTTCATGTAAAACTCAGTCACAGTAGGAATAAAGGAATGAGTCCTATGACCTCTTTATAAGCTTCTTAATAAGACCAACAAAGTGGCTGCATTATTAACTGAATTTTAGCCTCAAAAATATATTAATTATTTCAGATGTATCTCTCTTTTAAAAATAAGATTTTATTCTAGAGAAAGAAAGTATAAATCAGGGGAGAGGGAAAGAAACAGAGAGAATGTTAAGCAGAGTCCCTGCTGAGCATGGAACCCAACCTGGGGCTTGATCTTGACACTGAGGTCATGACCTATCTGAAATCAAGAATTGGCCATTTAACTGACTGAGCCACCCAGATACCCCAATTTCAGATGTATCCTATAAGATTTTTAAATTGAGTTTTTTACCAGTTAGTTTTATTTTTTTTTCTGTTGAGATATAATTAACATAAAACTATATTAATTAGAGGTAGACAATTAATGATTTGATATTTATCTATATTGAAAAATGATTACAGGACACCTGGGTGACTCAGTGGGTTAAAGCCTCTCCCTTCAGCTTAGGACGTGATCCCAGGGTCCTGGGATCGAGCCCCACATTGGGCTGTCTGCTCAGCAGGGAGCCTGCTTCCCCATCCCCACCCCACTCTTTCTCTGCCTGCCTCTCTGCCTACTTGTGATCTCTGTCTGTCAAATAAATAAATAAAATCTTTAAAAAAAAAGAAAGAAAAAGAAAAATGATTATAGTAAGTCCAGGTAACATCTGTCATTATACAGTTTATAGATGTTTTTCTTGTGATGAGAACTTTCAGGATCTATGGTCCTCACTACTTTCAGATATGCAATCCCTTGTTCTAGTCACCATGCTACATATCACATCCCCATGACTCATTCAGCTTTTAACAGGAAATTTGTACCTTTTGGCTCCCTTCACCTCCTTTACTCACATCCCACCTCAGACAACCTCCAGTCTCTCCTCTGTATCCATGAACTTGTTTTTTTTTGTTTGTTTGTTTTTGTTTTTATTTTTATTCTACAAGTGAGATCATAGAGCATTCATAGTTTTCTGTCTGACTTATTTCACTTAGTATAATGCCCTCAAGGTCAATCCATGATGTCACACATGGGAAGATTTCACTGTTTTTATGGCTGAATAATATTCCATTGCATAGATCTTGCCCACATTTTCTTAACCGTTGATGGAAATTTGGGTTGTTTCCATGTCTTGACTATTATAAATCATACTGCAATGAATGTGGGGGTATATATATCTTTTTGAATTAGTGTTTCCAGGTAGAATGGCACTGTAGTAATAATGCAGATGAGTCTCACTAAGTGTCTTTCTATTTAATTAATGTTTTGATATAAACTACACTATAAGAAATATTAAGCACTTAAAGGAAGTAAATGATCAGTAAAGTTGAAACAGATTATGTCTATATGGAGTGATGAGAAAAAGCTTTGTAAACGATGACATTTTAACTGGACCTCGATAATTGGTAGCATTTAAATATGCAGGGGGACATATGTATTCCATGAAAACAAAACTTCAAGGATAAAATAACAGGAATCAATGAGCAGTAAGGATAGAAAATGGAGCTTATTTTTAGTACGTCAACTGCTTTGCAAAAGAAGATAAGAGAATTGAGCTTGAAAATGAGGTTTGATGCTAAGTCATTGCATACTACACTAAGAAGTATCTTAAAAAATTACATTGGCTTTTTTAAGCCAAGTTCTTATATGATTTGATCTGAGAGTTTAGAAAGAAGTTACTGTATTACTTTTGAGTTATGTATTTAAAAAACAACAACAAAAACAACAAAACAAGCTTTATAGAAAAAGGAGAATCCAAGTCCATGGACAAATCATCAAAGAAAAAGGAACTTTGCTTTTCTTAAAGAGCTGCCTAGCTGATGTGGAAAAGGTCATTCTGGTTCTAGGAGAGGAACAATAAATCTCTGGGGTCAGGAAGGGTGCTGTGGTGAGTGAATAGCTTCATAAAATTGGCCCGGCAGTCCTGAATGATGGTGATTATAGCTATTGTGTATTACTATGATTATCTTGTATTTATTGAATTTTTGCAATGGGTGAGTTACCACAGTAAAGAAATGTGTTCAGTAAGCTGATCAAACACTGAAAGGGTAACAGAAGTATAGTGCTTTTGGCCTTTGAATTCACTATTTAGGTATTTCCCAAAGCCACTGGATTTTTTTTTTTTCCCTGTTCACTGTCTGTTCATTGTCCTTGGATAGAATAGTTGCTTATGTTAGACTATATCACATGATCCAGATCTTTTTCTTATGCACCTTCCTAGCAAAGTCTGATTTTGCAGGCAATGTCCATTGTTTAATTCTTTTGTAAAATAGATACATAATGTTCAGACTCTTTACCCAAAATCTGTGAGTGTCCTGCATGGCAACTGATAAAGCAGCTATCTACCACGAAGCTGAACTGAGACACAGATCCTGCTCTTTGTGACAGAGGTTAAAATTTAAAGTTTGGGTTGTTTTAAGGAGAGAAACTCATTAAAGGACACAGTGGACCATGTGCAAGATCAGTAAGCATAAAGGTCTGGAAGGAAGGGAGAAAATGGTATGGAGGCAGGGCATGTAGGGAATGGGGAATCAAAGAGTATGAACAAGGGGACAACTGTGAGCCAGTGGAGAAAGGCAGTGATAGTCTCAGGTCTCAGAACAGTTATATTATGCACTTTTCTTAGATTTCTGGAGAAGTCTCCAGAAAAAAAAAATATTGCTATGGATGCCAACCTAATAACAACTTATGTTCCCAAACTGTGTTTATAGATAATTATTGGCAACCAAGAAAGTCTTAATTTCAGCCAAAGTACTATGGGGTTTCTCATTTCTCATTTCACTAAGCCTTGTTGGCCTAGTGAAGTCTTCTGTTAAACCTTTTGGAAATATATTAATGAATGGTAGTAACTTGCAATTTCAAACATAATTTATATGGGGAAGTGTTTATGGAGGACGAATGAAATGCCATCATCCTGTGTGTCCGTGACAATCTTGTGTGCTACTGGGGCTTCTTTGTGGCAGCAGTGGACAGGAGAATGAAAGCCAGAGAGGGTCAGAGATCTGGTTTGGAAAAGTATTTCATGGAGTTTTTTACTCTAGTGGCTTTGGAGGGATATGAAACTGCACTTACTTAAAAAAAAAAAAAATTGCACTTAGAAATCATAGCAACAGTGGTAGCTACCCAGGGCAGGTCTGTGTACTTTGGAAACTGAAGTACTTGTATCTATTCCTTTATCTTCATTGGAATCCACAACCATTTCCAATACTTTTCTGCTATTTCCAACAGCTTTACTAAGAAAAGCTCCACAGTTTTCTCGAAGAAAAGTTTGAGAAGTAGGTGTGACTGGCCTAATTTTATTAATGACTGTTTTAAGGCATATTGAGATTGAGGTGCTAAACACAGCACCTTTTTCCCCTAAATACTATTCCCCACACATCTACACATATCTTACTTTTCTGCTACCTTTTTAGCCGTCTCCAGTGCATCTGTTGATCTACAAATTTAGTCAGTGGGGAGAAGTGATTTTTATATAATTTTCTCATTAGAAAGCTTTTATTTGAACTCCAAATACCCCAAATCTGAGCTATAAGGTTTTTCAAACATCTATGGAAGATAACGGAAGTGTAAAAGTATAAAAGACAAAGCAAAAAAAAAAAAAAAAAAAAAGCAAAAATGAAAAGTGGGGAGTGATGTATGCAAAGTGGTGGCAGGCAGTGATATTTCTAGTGCTTGCTTCCCACCTCTGATCCCCAGAACATCTCTCTGAACACTATCATACTATCTGCACATAAAAATACCTTCGTAAGAGCTAAAGATACCAGCTGATGGGTTATAGTACCTGGGCAGAACACAAAAATAAGAAAAGATGCACTGAGGAAGGTAGGAAAAATACATTCACATTGCCTCCCGTTACCCTCCCCCACGTCTGGCTTTCTGTTCTGGAAAGAGAAACCTTCCTTGTGGGTAAAGGAGAATGAAGTGACTACGCAACTTTACTGCAAACTCAGAACCAGCCTGCACAGGCATTAGGCCAACTACTGATGCCTTGGGTATCTCCCTGCAGGGTGCTACAAATCCAGGTACTAGGCTTACCCAGGTACCTGCCAGCTCTGGTGGCCCCAGGTGCCTCCCATGGCCTCCAGCAGCTTTCAAGTCACCAGGATCTTGGCAGGATCCCATAAACGCAGGCCCCTGGCCCCACCAGATATCAACATCTCCTGCATCCCCAGCCAGCATCAGACTCCTGGTAGACTCCTGCAGATCTGACCGCTGGCACATCTCAGCAGCTGCCAGCTCCCCCAGCCCAGGTGTGACCAAAGGCTCCCAATCAGCCCCATGAACTTGGGTTCCTAGCCAGGATCAGTGCTACACCAACTACTGCAGCCCCATCCCAGGCCACTCCAACAACAGGCCAGCCCTTGTGGTCCTAGACTTCAGACTGACAGATACAGGCTCCCATGGCCCTACAGCGTGGCTCCCACAGACCCAGGCTCCCAGCCTGCCACTGTGCCACACTGACCCCTACAGACCCATCCTGTAGGCTAGTCTCCCAGTTCTCAGTTTAGGGCTTACTCCATAGCCCCCTGCTTCAGGCTTGTACTTTGTTAGGTTGGTCTCTATTGTCCCAGTCTCCAGGCAGCTCCTATAAAACTAGGTTCTTGGCAATTCAAGCACCAGAAAGGCTTGTGTGGAAAGGAAGTCAGGCTCCCCAGTGGTTCTTTGTATACGGATGGCCTCTCTGGAGTCCAGATCTGGGTTTATCCATATAGACAGAGATCACAGGTTCAGCACCACAGAGTCAGGCGCAAGTCATACCCAGTGAACCCAGATCCCCTTGTGCCCAAGCACTAGGCCTGCCAACCAATGAATTTAGCAGCAGGTCCACCCACCGATGCCACCAAAAGGCTCACCCAAGATCTCTGGGTGAGCTGACTAGTGAAGGGCTTTGCCTGCTGAAGCCAGTATGTAAAGACTGAAGAGGTGCCTACTTTCACAAATGTGCAAACAACAACCCACAAGGCCACAAGGATCATGAAAAATCAAGGAAATACCAAGAAATAAAACCAGTAAAACTCCAGTGACTGATTCTAAAGAAATGGAAATCTATGAACTGACAAAGAATTCAGAATAATTCTCTTAAAGTTAGTGAGTAATATAGATAAAGTGATATTAGAAAAATAGTTCATGAACAAAATGAGAAGTTCAGTGAAATAATAGAATTAAAGAAAATGGAAATCCTTCAGTAAAAAATAAGTAAAGTAAAAAATTCTGCAGAGAGCTTTAATAGTAAGTTTGACCAAGGAAAAGAAAGAATCAGTCATCTAGGTGATAGGTTGTTTGAAATCATCAGAGGGGGGAAAATACATACATATATATTTTTTATTTTTATATATACACATGTATGCGTGCGTGCACGTGTGCACACACACACACACACTCTCCACATTGGTAATGGTAAGCCTATAATCAGAATCATAATACTCCAATATTGTAAATGGTGATGTGTTAGCCACTTAACTCTAGTATAAATATTTAAAAGACAAGAGTAGTAAAAATGATTATAGCAATAACTTGTTAATGATCAGACAATTTAAAAAAGGAAAGTGTTGACATCAAAAATACAAAATATGGGGGGAACAGTAAAAGGGTAGAGTTTTTGTACACAATTGAACTGAAGTTGTCATCAACTTAAAAGTAGACTGTTACATCTGTAAGCCTCATGATAACCACATGATAACCACATGATAACCACAAAGCAAAAACCTAGTATATACACAGAAGATAGAGAAGGGAATCAAGGCATACACTACAGAAGAAGAATCAGTTCACAGAGAAAGATAGCAAGTGAGGAAGAAAGAAACAAAGAACTACAAGACAGCCAGAACAATGAGTAAGAGGATATTAGTAAGTACTTACCTATTAAAGTTATTTATAATGTAAATGGATTCAGTTTTCAAGTTGAAAGACAGTGGCTGACTAAATTAAAAAAACAAAACTAAACTAAACTAAACAGTCCAGCTATATGCTGCCAAGAAGAGTTTCACTTCAGTTTTAAGAACAAGCATAAGGTTCAGGTGAAGGGATGGGAAAGATACTCCATGCAATCGGAAAGCAAAAGAGAACAGGGTTAGTTAAACTGATATCAGATGAAATAGTCATTTAGTAAAAAACTAATGAGAGACAAAGAAAAGTCATTATAGGATTATAAAGATATCAGTATATCAAGAGGATAACACAACTGTAAATATATATGTATCTAATATTGGAACACCTAAAAGTATTAAGCAGATGCTAACAGATCTGAAGGGAGAAACAGACAACAATATGATAGTGGGGAATTTCAATATCCTATTTTTTTTTTTTAAGATTTTACTTATTTACTTCACAGAGAGCAAGAGAGCACAGGCAGGGAGAGCAACAGAGAGAGAGAAAGAGGGAGAAGCAGAAGCAGTCTCCTCACTGAGTAGGGAGCCTGATTCCTGGGTTCAATCCTGGGACTGTGGGATCAGGATCTGAGCCAAAGGCAGTCACTTAACCAACTGAATCACCCAGGTGCCTCACAATATTCCCTTTTTAACAATAGATCATGCAGTCAGAAAATCAATAAGGAAATAATGGATTTGAATTATATCAAATAGATCTAACAGACATATTCAGAATGTTCTCAACAGTAGCAAAATACACATTCTTCCCAAGCACACATGGAACATTCTTCAGGACACACAGTATGTTAGATCCCAAAACAAACCTTAGAAAATGTAAGAATATTGAAATTATACTAAGTATCTTTTTCAAGCACAATGGCATGAAACAAGAAATGAGTAACAGGAGGAAAATTAGAAAATTCGCAAATATATGGAATTAAATAGTACTTTACTGACCAACCCATGGGTGAAAGAAGAAATTAAATAGGAAATAAAAATATATCTTCACACAAATCCTCAAACAAATGAAATAGAAGTATAGCATACTGAATTAATGGGATGCGACAAAAGCAGTGTTACGAGAGAAGTTTGCAACTATAAACACCTACATTAAGAAAAAAGATCACAAATAATCTAATTTTATACCTCAAGGGAATATAAAAAGAACAAAATAGTTCACACTTTGCAAATGGAAGGAAAATAAATAAAAATCAGAGTAGAAAAAGTGAAATAGAGACTAGAAAACAGTAGTAATGATTAACAAAATTAAATCCTGGTTTTTTTTTTAATAACAAACTTGACAAATTGTTAGCAAGAGCAATGAAGAAAAGATGATTCAAATAAATAAGATCAGAAAGGAAAGAGGAAAGATTAGAAGGGACACCACAGAAATAAAAAAGGATCACAGGAGACTACCATGAATAATTGTATACCAACAAATGGGATAACTCAGGAGAAATGGGTGAAGTCCCGAAACACAGTCTTCCAACACTCGGTCACGAATAGAAAATTGGAGACTAAATACTAGTAAGGAGATTGAATTAGTAATCAAAAACCTCCCAACAAAGAAAATCCCAGGGTTAGATGGTTTTACTGGTAAATCCCACCAAACATTTTAAGCAAATCAACATCAGACCTTTCAGACTCTTCCAAAAAATTGAAGAGGAGGAAGGACTGCAAACTTCACTGTGGCTCTACTAAGAGAGCCAGAATAAGGACAACACAAGAAAAGAATGTTCCAGGCCAGTGTCTTGATGAAGATAGATGTAAAAATTGTCAACAAAATACTAGCAAACCAAATGTAATAATATATTAAATGTCTTATACATCAGTATGAAGGGGATTTGTCCCTGCGTTGGTGGTTTAATACATGCAAATTTGTCCCCCCTTGGTGGTTTAATACATGCAAATAAATAAATGTGGTACACCACATTAATAGAATGGAACTTAAAAATCATATGATCTTCTCAATAGGTGCAGAAAAAGCATTTGATAAAATTCAGCATCGTTTCATAATAAAAACTCTCAAGAAATTGGGTATGGAAGGAAAGCACCTCAACTTAATATGGGCATATATGAAATACCTAGATGAAATACCATATATGAGAAATTTAGAATTCCCAATGGTGAAAGTTTAAAAGGTTTTCTGCTAAGATTGGGAGCAAGACAAAAGTTCCCACTTTTATCATCCCTATTCAACATAGTACTAGAAGTACTAACCAGAGCAGTTAGGTAAGAAAAAGAAATAAAAGGCATCTCCATCAGAAAGGAATATAAAAAGCATCTGAATCAGAAAGGAAGAAGTACAATGATCTCCATTTGCAGGTGGTTTGATCTTATATATAGAAAATCCTAAAGACTTTGTCTAAAAAATGATAGAATCAATATACAAATTAAATAAGGTTTCAGGATACAAAATCAGTATGCAAAATATAGTTGCATTTCTATACCCTAATAATAAACTATCAAATATAATTAAAAATCCCATGTAGAGTATCATAAAAAATAATGAAATACTTGGAAGAATTTTATGCAAGAAGGTAAAATATTTGTATACTCAAAATTACAAGACCTTGAGGAGAGAAATGGAAGGTGATAAAAAGAAAGAAATGAAAAAGTTAGCCCAAGTCCATCAGAATAATTAAGTGTTAAAATGTCCATTCATCCCAAAGCAATCTACAGATTTAATGTAATCTCTATCAAATTTTCAATGGCATTTTTCATAAAAACAGAAATACAATCTTAAAATTCATAGGAGACCTCAAATAGCCAAAGCAATTCTAAACAAGAAAAACAAAAGTGGAGACATTACACATCCTGATTTCAAAGTTAATTACAAAGTTCTAGTAATCACACAGTATGGTACTAGTACAAAGTACAAAGTAGACACATTGACCAGTGTGTCTACTTTTTTTTCTACTTTTTTGGGGGGGAGGGGCATAAAGGGAAAAGAAAGTTGGCTTTATGAACAGCGAGCCTTGGAGGAGAGGAGGGAAATGAACAAAGCGAAGGGCTTGCAAACAGACCACTCAAAAAGTGCCTTCCTGCCCATAATAATCACATTATAATCACATTATAATCATGTCTGCACCAACCCTGAAGGACCTGGGACTCAGTCACTGTCACTGTCGGCTTCACTGGAATCAGAAGCTGCAGCTTCACTGCCATCCTCCTGGGCAGAGTGTTCACTGCCACTGGGGAAGGGACTGGCACTGCGGCTCCGGCTCCGCTGGCCACCGCCATCACTGCCGCTGTCTGAATCATTGTCACTGCCACGGGCCGGGCCTCTGTCCTCATCATCAGAATCCGCATCGTCTTCCGAGTCCGCATCACTGCCAAAGATCTCTTCTTTGTCCCAAGTGGCCCGGGCCTTGTCCTCACTGCTCTCCTCCCCGCCACTGAGAATGCAGAAATAAACCTGTGTGTATGTGGTAAGCTAATATTTGACAAGGGAGCCAGGAGTATGCAATGATAAAAAGTGAATGGTATTGGGAAAACTTGATATTCACCAGTTTTCACCAGAATAGGAATGAAATTGGTCCCCTAGCTTATACTCACAAAAATTAACTCAAAAACTTAAACTACTAGAAAAAAACAGGGGAAACACTCCTTGTTGTTGGTCTTGACAATCATTGTTTGGATGTGACACCTTAAGCCCAAGCAAGAAAACAAAACTTGAACAGGTAGGACTCTATCAAACTGAAAAGCATCTGTACAGCAAAGAGTGAGCAAAATGAAAAGGCAAGGTGCAGAATGGGGAAAAAGTATTTATAAATTACATATCTGATGATTGGTTAATATGAAAAATATGAGAAACTCATATAACCCAATATTAAAAACCCAAATGTACTCATCAAAAAATGGTCTGGCGTAGACTTTTTCCCAGAGAAGGCACACAAACAGCCAAGACATGAAAAGGTGCCAAGGGGGTGGGTGTGGGGGACACATGAAGAGTATTTGAGGACATAATGGCTGAATCCCGAGATACTGAATAAAGTAGAAATTCATCAGTATATGTTGAGAGAAAGGAAAGGAAGGAAGAAATGGACAGAGGGAGAAATAAAAATAAAAAGAAAGCAAAAAGGAATGAAAGAAATCCTTTTCTTTATTACAGAAGGCAATAATTTTATGTTTAGAAGGAAAGATGGTTTTCAAAAATTGAGTGCTCAGACTAGTAGGAGACAGTTTAATGAGGAAAGTTGATTCACACAATCGCAAAATACTTTTTAAATGCAAATGAAATAACACCACTGTACAGTAGAGAAATCTGCTAGACATCACTTTAAATAAGTGATTAATCACCAAAGGTGGGAAAAAGTGACATCATCTGCTTCCAGATAAGATGGACTGAGAATAACACAACATTGTGTTAGTGATACTGCTACCAAAAATCTAAACATAAGAAAATATCACATAAATTCAGTTTGAGATGATTTTGCAAAATAACTGGCCAGTGTTCTTCAAAAATGTCAATGTCAGTAAAGTTTGCAGAATAATTTTTTTAAAAAAAGATAAGAGAAATATGACAACTAAATAGAACACACAATATAAGATTGCATCTTGGATTGGAAAAAAAATGAGAACTGTAAAGGATGTTATTAGGAAATTGATAAATTCTGAATTTGTACTATAAGTAATAATGTTTTATCATTGTTTCATTTTCTGAATTTGATAAGTCATTTTTATTTGTACTTCAGACATGTGTGGTGTTTAGGGATAAATAAGGAGGGGGGAAAGTATTAGAACAAGTAGTAGAATGTGAAAAATGATTATTTACTCTGATGTACATACTTCTCTAGGTACAGGTGTTTTCCGGTATGATTATTTATTGAGTATAAACCCCACAAAGAACCCTGTTTAAAGCAGTGAGGGGTCATAAATATAATAGAAATTGCTCTTACCATCAGGCTTGTTACAAAGTGATGGACAGTTACATAAATGTAAAACGTTCTGAGCTATTTCTGAAGAGTTAAAATTTAAGAATGTGACAGAAGATCAGCCTTTGAAAAAGGTTTTGGGTAGATTTTCTTTGAGCAGTCCCACCTGTATCAGTAAGGAAGCCTATACAGAAAATTGCTACAAGACAAGGGTGAAAGAGCGAGCGAGAAGTCAAGAAATAGACTCTTAACTATAGGGAACAAAACTGATTAATTACCAGAGGGGAGGGGGAGGGAGGATGGGTGAAATACACGATGGGAAGTAAGGAGCATACGGGTGATGGGCAGTGGGGGATGTAGAGAAGTGTCGAATCACTATGTTGAATACCTGAAACTAATGTAACACTGTATGTTAACTAACTGGAGTTAAAATAGAAACTAAAAAATTGATAAATAAGAAAATTGGTATACGATAGTATACTTCGTTGCTATGTCTAAAATATTTTTAATCATATGAACTTTGCATTGTATCACAGATTAGTATGACTTCCTTAAGCAGACACCAGTAGAACCCTCTCAAACAGATCACATTATTCCATAAATTATAGAATTAATGAGTCCTAAGAAAGCCAACTTTCTATCTGATTCATGACTTTTTTTTTTAATTTTTTTTTAAGATTTTATTTATTTATTTGACAGAGAGAGATCACAAGTAGGCAGAGAGACAGGCAGAGAGAGAGAGAGAGAGAGGAGGAAGCAGGCTCCCTGCTGAGCAGAGAGCCCGATGCGGGACTCGATCCCAGGACCCTGAGATCATGACCTGAGCCTTCATGACTTTTGATTCTAAAAATTGACTATTAGTATTTGTTAGTATGATCTGAACAAATAATACTAATTTGTTCAATAAAATGTTGACTAAAACATATGACATTTGGGAACAATATGTCATAGATTACCCCAAAATCTCATTTTTCTCCCTATTAGAGTAACTTTTTAAAAATTATCTCAATAATTCCAATGAGTAAGTTTTTTTGTTTGTTTGTTTGTTTGTTTTTAAAGCTTTTATTTATTAATTTGACAGAGAGAAATCACAAGTAGACGGAGAGGCAGCCAGAGAGAGAGAGAGAGAGATAGGGAAGCAGGCTCCCTGCTGAGCAGAGAGCCTGATGCGGGACTCGATCCCAGGACCCTGAGATCATGACCTGAGCCGAAGGCAGCGGCTTAACCCACTGAGCCACCCAGGCGCCCCCAATGAGTAAGTTTTACTTAAATATTTGGATAATTGCATCTATTCAAACTTGACCCCCACGGTAGTTGACCTGTCAGCTGGGAGGACTATATCTGAAGTAATTATCAAGACTGTTGCTGAGTTAAACTGTAGTTTAACTCAAGTTAATGCTTTATCCTGTGTATTATCTGTATTCTGATCCTTCTCATTTGATTAATTATGATTTATAGAGAGCAGCTTTTTTCTTTGTTTAGTTCAATCTATAGAGCCTATAGGAAGGGGACTCTAATGGATTTGAAGCTCACTGTTTTTTGTTTTTTTTTTAAGATTTTATTTATTTACACAAGTAGGCAGAGAGAGAGGAGGAAGCAGGCTCCCTGCTGAGCAGAGAGCCTGATGTGGGGCTCCATCCCAGGACCCTGGGATCATGACCTGAGCCGAAGACGGAGGCTTTAACCCACTGAGCCACCCAGCTGCCCCTGTAGTTGTTGGTTTTAAATAATTAAGATTTTTATTTTAGTCCTGAGTATAAAGAGTTGTCAGAATTTTCAGTAGGTACTTGAATGAAGTTTGCTTAAACTCTTCAAATCTCCAAAGTCTCAGATAAATTGGTTTCTCTGGTGTAATGCTTCTCTTTCCCAATTGCATTCTTTGAAATGAAAGCTATCTCTTCTAACCCTCCAGCTATATAGAGAGTTTGCTGAAGGCAGAGCTGCTAATAAAGATCTTTATTTCTGACTTATGGTTTTAGCTTTCTTTTCACTTTAATAGTAAGAATGCTATATGTCCTATAACCATTTAGCCTGGATAGGGTGAAAAACTTAAGTAGAAATTCTATCATTTTCAGATAGGTGTTGGGTTTTTTTTTTCCTAGGTCACATAAAATCATGGCCTATATTCATCCATTCATACATACATGTTTGTTTTGATGATATAATCTATGTTGTATTTGGGTTTAAAATTATTTAATAGGATGTTTTCAAGACAGTAATGCCAGTGGAATTGAATTTAAAGTTTTAAAGAATTCTAGAAGAAGTTTCTGTTCAGGAAAGGAGTCAAACTATGAAAGAGAAAACACCCATAAAATTTCAGGTGGAACTTAAAAATTTGTGGCCTGCCTTTTCTTTTTTCTTTCTGTTCTTATTATTACTGCTAATCTTGAAATGGAAACAGGTGTCCTTAAAACTTGAAAATATTTCAGTTTATTAGGTGAATAGGGTTTATTGATGGCAGAAACATCAATAGAACAGAAGTGCTTTCCGGTAATTTTGTTACTATGGTGGTACACAGAAATAGAATCTATTTTGTTTTATGGGTCTGAAGTTAGTATATTGGGCGTAAGAATTAGAAACAAGAGGCTTAAGCAGATCCACAGTGAATGTCAGATGAACACTCACTGTGTGCCAGCTACATTTGTTTTGTCTCTTAATTTTCATGGCAACCAGCTGAAATAGTTATCATCCCTATTTTATAGACAACAAAGCCATTTAGAGTTTAACTGATTGGAAAGTCAGAATGTGAAGACAAGAATCTAGGATAAATAAAATTTTAAAAATGTTCAAATTAAACCTCTAGAATTCAATTTGGCAAATTAAATCTCCATAATAGTTAGTTAACATATAATTAAAGATGAAATTAAATTGAATATAGACTAATAATTTTAGAATAATATTCAATAATAAACATGTACTCGGGTTTTTAAATGAGAAGAAACAGATTTCTCACTGCAGACAGAATTATTCTAGTTAAATATATATAAATATATATTTATATTATAATATATAATACATATGTACTATATAAATAAATATATATATTTATAAATATATATGTATAATTACTACCGAACTTTAGATTATGTCACATTCATCAGAACAGCACAAATAATAATGGCTTAAGCAAAGTGGATCCTTATTTCTATAAAATTCATCCAGAGATTGGGATTCCAGAGCAGGGTATGGGCAGCGGTTGTCTTCTTTCCTGCCTGTTGCTAATACTTGTGTTCTAACTGCCACTGGAGATACAGTCACTGTGCCTGCATTCTAGGTAGCAGAAGGGAGGAAAGATAAGCAAAGGAGGCAGGTTTCAGCTAGCTGTACCTCTTTTTATTTTTTTTAAGACTTTATTTATTCATGATAGAGAAAGAGAGATAGAGCACAAGGAGGGAGAGATGGGGAGAGGGAGAAACAGAGTCCTCGCCAACTGGGAGCCCAATATGGGGCTCAGTGCCAGGACCTGGAAATCATGACCAGAGTTGAAGGCAGACACTTAACTGTCTTAGCCACCCAGGTGCCCCTATACCCCTTTTTAAAGAGCCTCCTCAGAGTCAGCTTCAAAAAAGTCTGCTTACTATTCATTGGCCAAGAACTTTATCACATGGCCACACTTATAAGAGATTCTAGGAAATGTATAGTCTATTCCAAGACATATTATTGCCCTAAGTAGAATTATTTTTTTTACCCTTTAAATATATGCAGTATATTGAACATCAATTATACATCAATAAAGATGTTTAAAAGAAAATAAAAAGGACAGAAAGAAGTATATCAAGCAAATATTTTTTTTTAATTTTATTTATTGGTTTGACAGACAGATTACAAGTAGGCACAGAGGCAGGCAGAGAGAGAGAGGAGGAAGCAGGCTCTCTGCTGAGCAGGGAGCCCGATGCGGGGCTCGATCCCAGGACCCTGGGACCATGACCTGAGCTGAAGTTAGAGGCTTTAACCCACTGAGCCACCCAGGTGCCCCAAGAAAATAAAAAGGACAGAAAGAAGTATATCAAGCAAATATTTACAGGAGAAACAATGAGAAGATAACTTTGGCTGTATTTCATGAGAGAAATTAGACATTAAGCCAAAAATCGTTAGTGGTAAAAAGTTATTGTACAATGATAAAAATACAGTTTTTACTAAATTTTGTATGTCTATCTATAAACTTATAAATGCAGTGTTGGATATAAAAATACAAAGTTATATATACAGATTGTCTCAGTATTTTTCTTGCTCAAAATATAAGGAGATATTGACTAATCCCCAAATTACAGTGGAATTTTTTCCACTCACAGTTATTCATATGTTAAGTAGATGCAAAATTATTGAAGAATAACACAATAAATTTCATTTAGTGGATCCACGTGAGCTTCCTGCCCTAAGTGTGATTCTTAGATGGTCCCAAACAGTCTCTGCCCTTGTCTGTTTGCATTGATTATAGAATGATTTAAAAAGTAGAATTATGTACGCACAAACGGAACATGGTGTTTTGTGTGTGTGTATGTGTGCATGTATAATCGAATTATCTATGTGTGCATTTCTATATTTGGAAATACGTCACTTAATTATACTTGTTTTAGTATTCATAATGGTTTTCATGGAATATGTGTTTTATTCTAATTTATAATGCAATGATATTTTTATCTCATATGTGTATACCTTTAAAAATAAATTAACTTTTTTAATAATTTTGAAAATTATCAGTGTCAATCACTGCTTTTCCTTAAATTCATCTGTCAAGTTTCAGTCACTGTTTCTTATAAACTACGTAGATAAAGCATCAGGGTATGATTTTCGAGTCTTTTGTTTATATCACAGTATCTTTCTTACATGGCAGTTAGGAAGCAGTATGTGGTTTCAAATCATTCTTGCTTTCTCTTTCATGATATGATCTGTTAATTTGTTTACTTTCTCTTCTCGAAGCAAGAAATGTGAAAATCATGTGAATGTGTGTGCTCTTCAGTTGAGGGTCATGTGGCCAGCTCAACAAAGGCCAGGTGTGATATAGGTAGGTCACTGTGCTATGGAATGATTCCATAAAGTCAAGACCCCTGCCAGGCCTGAAGATCTCAGTGACAAATGCCACTGTTTCCATGAATGTAAAGTATTCTCGTTCATGAATACATTTTGTAGTTTAGAAAACTGGACCTCAAATGGCTATACTAATGAGTAATAGTGAATACTGTGGCTAAAGTGATGGATGTGTGATATTTTTAAGGCCATTTTGTAGTCATATTCTTTAAGTGGTGTTCTTTAGAGTTGTAAATTTTCTTACGTTTATTCTCCATAATATATCATAATTGGAAGTGTTCTTTTGAAAAGTGAAACTAAAATTTTGGGTAAGGAAAATACTTTTAAAGTCAGAACCTCTTCCTGAGTTCACTAGTTCATTAAATTAGAAATTAAAAGTAGAGGAAACTGACAAGGGAATTGGGGCATACTGTGGAATTACTTTCAAAGCTAAACACGAAAGTGAAACTGTGTCAAAATCATAATTAGTATTTGCCCTTGAATTGTCCTTGTTAGCAGAAGTGGAACAGTAGAAAATACTGCATAGAAGCATTGGCTAGGAACAGTGTATTTCTTAGCCAATAAATCCCAACGTCTCTAGTGGAATGTAATCAAGAGGAGGGTCTGTGATCTGTGGGTTTAAAAAAAAGAAAACACCCATCCACATTTCTAACTTGCATCATGGAATCAGTTTAATCTGTGCCCTTCAGGATTTCATTGCCACCAGTTAAAAACAGTATAGAAATTAAAAAAAAAAAATACTGTGTTCTGAATGACCCAATTGTGGTGATTCTAAAAGGCAATGGATCATATAATTACTTTAGTAGTAGATCGTTTTCACTTGGGTTGTTTCTGGTGCGTACCCTACCCATGTGATAGGGAACTTGTGGTCAAGTGGTGCTAGGTGCACTCGGAAGGTGGGAAATTTGCCTTGCTATCATGGGGGAATTCCCGTTCAGTCTTGAGCATTTTAAACTACCTTGGCCTTTCTGTCTCAAAATCTCTGCTATTCAGTTTATCACTCACTTTTTTGTTGAAAGGAAATAAAATTGCCACATATTTCCTGAGTACATGTGTTAGAGAGGATAAGAGGAGAGAGTTTATTTGTGTAGAAGCCAACATTTGTTGTCTGTTGTAAGACCAGAAGCAAATGTTTAAAGGTGATAAATGGTTTGAAAGGCCTGTTGAGTCTCTTGCACTACATCCAGTGGTTATATAAAGTTTCTTATCTGTTTTTCTTTTAACCTTTCTCATATTCTTCTGACTATTTGGCAGAAGTATTTGACTTATCTCCCTATTGACATGTCTTTTCCATCAGTTACATTATTGTAACTCTTCTCAGAGGGCCGAGGCATCCTCCCAACTCATGTCCCAGTCAAGTTCTGCTATGTAGGTCGTGGCTGTCTTAACTTGACCTTAAATAAACAGAGTCTAGGGTGCCGTACCAGTTTGGGATTTCAGCTACAGGCTGTTGGCAAGGGATTAGAGAGGGCCTCGAAAGCAGCCTGCAGGGTGGGTTGCTGGAGGAAACTGTAACCGAGCTCCAGTGCTGAAGTTGAAATAAAAGTGTCTCATTGAAACACTAGTCTGAAAATTCAGGCAAAGGAACCAAAACAGAACTAGGGGGTACAGAATATAAATTGAGAAGCTAGAGCCAGGATGCCTTCTTTTTGCTGCTTAACTAATATGCATGTGTTTTATTAGGACAGCCCAGCTCCACTGGTTGGAGGGGAAAATTCTTAGGATCACTGGGTTGATTTCAGTCCTTCTTACAGGGAAATGATAACCTGAGGGGGTGCAATTGCATTCTCCCATCTGACCTTGGTTGGAAATTGACTGCGCATAGCAGATCCACGTGATGTATGAAACCATAGTAGTGAGGCAGCAGGTAGATCACTGAAGCTCAGTAAAGAGAGCTCTTAAAATGCTGTTTTAGAAAGCTTTCAAAACTATCAGAATACAAAGAGCTGGTATCTTCCCCTTTCTTTTGGGGAAAAAGATGACCTATTGGGTAGTTCCAGAGAAAATTGGTGAAGCTACATTCTTTATTATGTTTTAAATGAAAATCATTTATAAATCCCTTTGAAATGCTTCATACCCCTTCAATTCCCACTTTGGGAAACACTGAAGTGATAGAATAAACAAAATGATACCCAGTAGAATTATCCATTCTATTTGCTTAATTAAATTGTACTTAAAAGACTCAATCATTAAACAATTTATCTGGGAATAAGGGTTTAGACAAGCAGGGAAAGTAATTTTGGAGGCCTTATACGTTAGTCTTAAAGCAAGTAGAAGGCAATAGTCTCCAGGTTTCTTATTCAGTAGTACATTTTTTTTTTTAAAGATTTTATTTATTTATTTGACAGAGAGAAATCACAAGTAGGCAGAGAGGCAGGCAGAGAGAGAGAGAGGAGGAAGCAGGCTCCCTGCTGAGCAGAGAGCCCGATGCGGGACTCGATCCCAGGACCCTGAGATCATGACCTGAGCCGAAGGCAGCGGCTTAACCACTGAGCCACCCAGGCGCCCCTCAGTAGTACATTTTTTAAACAATTTGTCCAAATGGGTTTTTTTTTTAAGATTTTATTTATTTATTTGACAGACAGAGATCACAAGTAGGTGGAGAGCCAGGCAGAGAGAGAGAGGGGGAAGCAGGCTCCTCCCTGAGCAGAGAGCCTGATGTGGGGCTCCATCCCAGGACCCTGGGGTCATGACCTGAGCTGAAGGCAGAGGCTTTAACCCACTGAGCCACCGAGGTGCCCCTAAATGGTTTTTGATACATCTTTTAATTTGTGATGCATTTATATCTGAGCATCAGTAAAGAAACAAGATTTATTTTACTATGGTACTATGAAACAAGGGAAAATATTCCTTACCTTTTGTTTTTCTTTTTTCTCCTTCTTCATGAGTTGATGCTTAGTTTCTAATTTCTAATTTTTATCATTTCTAAAATATGCATTTAAGGTACTAAATTTATCACTGAGCACCCCTGCAACTTTATTTCAAGTGTTTGATATGCGGTAATTTTATTTTCACCTAATTCTAAGTATTTCTAAGTTTCCATTATTACTTTTACTTTTCCCTCTTATGTATTTCTAATATTTGTTTTTATTGCCAAATCAAATTTCTGGCTTTTTAATGTTTAACTGATGACACATTTTAAGCAGTATTGATGGAAATTTATTTTGTGTTATACTTTTCATATTTGATTAGAGTAGATGCAGCATGAACCATACATTGTATTTATAAATGTTAATGTCTACTTGAGTAGAATATGTATCCTTCAATAAGTTTGGTCAAGAGTATATATATATTTAATATATATGTATATATACACACACACATATATATGTACACACATACATATCTAATAGATCAAGCTGTTTAAGTATACTATTCAGAAAATAAATATTTTTATTCATTTATTTGAGCCCCTAGTCTCACATCTTGAATAAATAATTATGTAGCCTTTTTTTTTTTAAGATTTTATGTATTTATTTGAGATAGAGACCAAGAGAACACACATGAGAGAGAGCACGAGCAGGGAGGGGGCAGAGGGGGAGAAGCGGACTTCCCACTGAGCAGAGAGCCCATGACTGAAGGACTCCATCCCAGGACCTGGACAGAAGGCAGACACTTAACTCACTGAGGCACCCAGGTACCCCACCTTGCCTTTCTTTTAGTTTTACCATATATGGATATACCCCAAAACTAACTGCATTCTTTTTCATATTCTTAACACTCACACATATATTCAGTCTTTTTTTTTTTAAGATTTTATTTATTTATTTGACAGAGAGAGATCACAAGTAGACAGAGAGGCAGGCAGAGAGAGAGAGAGAGAGAGGGAAGCAGGCTCCCTGCTGAGCAGAGAGCCCGATGCGGGCCTCGATCCCAGGACCCCTGAGATCATGACCTGAGCCGAAGGCAGCAGCTTAACCCACTGAGCCACCCAAGCGCCCTATATTCAGTCTTTTAAACTTGCTTTACAACATTTCATATTCCTCAGATTCATTCATGTTGGTGTGTAGGTGTAGTTGATTCATTTTTATTTTAATGGAGTATCTCATTGTATGAATGAGTATACTACAATGTATTTCTCTGCTACCCTTTCTTTGGACATTTCGAAATGCCAGACCATTTCATGAAGAAACAAGATTCCAGTAGCCTTAATTCTTTGTCAGCATTTTGGTTCATGTTTTTTATATACTAACAAAGATAAATGCATATACATATATATGTATGCATACATATCCTATATATGTATGCATACATATCCTATATGCATACACACACATACACACACACACATATATATATATATATATATACACACACACACACATATATATAAAACCATTGGTCATCCTTACTTTCCTCTTGAATGAAGCATTCATTCAAAGTATTTTTAATTGAACTTTATTTGTAGACATTTTATATGTAGGTTGGATCCTAATTATTTGCCAGTTGTATATCTTAAACATGTCTTTTTTCAGTTTGTGGTTAGCCTTTTCATGTTGTTTGTAGTTATTAGTTTGACCAGTAGAAGATTATCTTGATTTAATCAGATTTGTTACTATTTTACTTATTATTTCTATTTTTATATCTTGTTTATATAGTTTTCTGTTCTGAGGTCCTTTAAGATGTCACCTGCATTAGTTTCAAAACTTTTCATAATTTCATGATCATATTTATGTTTTAATTCATTTGAATTTGTTTGTTGTTTATAGGATAAGTTAGGGTTAACTTTTTCCATATAGATATATAAAATATTTAACTGAATAAGCAACCTCTACTAACTTACCTGCAATACTAGCGGTGTATTGAGTCGCATTTCCATATATGAGTAGGTCTGGTACCAGAACCTCTGTTTTGCTCCATTGTCCTTTTTTTTTTTTATCCCTTATGCCAAGACATTATATTTGTTATTATCGCAATATAAAGTTGTTATAACTTGTAACATAGCTACCCAGCTTGTTTTATTCTTGTTTTACCTCAGATATAACTTGGAAGTTCAATGTCATTCACTCATCACGGTGACATTTTTCAAGTTAAGAAAGAAAATTGCTGGTAATTTCTTAGAAGCCATTGATCATTCTGGAGAGAGTTACAATATACAACATCCGGTTTATTTAGGTTATGTTTAAATCACAAGATAAAGCAATATTGTTTTCTAAAAACACTTGTACTTGTTTTAAAATTTATTTCTACATATGTGTATGTAGGTATGTTTGCATATATATGTGTGTATATATAATTTTGAAATTATTTTAAATTTCATCTTTTGGTTGTTGCTGAGTTATAGAAATTCCTTCATTCTTATCTGCAAACCCAAGAGCTGCTTAGAGATTCTCATAGATGCTAAAATTTCTGCTTTTTATCTTTCTACATATAAATCAATTTTATTTATTGATAGTGATAGTTTTTTCTTTCTAATAATCCCTTTACCTTTTGTTTTGTTGTATGTGTGACAACATGCAAGCTGTCCTTCTGATTTATTTTTAGTTTTAAAGAGAATTACTTAAGTACTTTGCAATTAAGCATAAAGTTTGCTGTTGGTGTGTGATATAAAACATTTGTCATGTTAAGGAAGTTCCATTCTATTCCCACTAAAAAGAAAGAAAGAAAAAAACACTTAATTCCATGAAATAGTTTTATTTGTTTCCTGGGCTGATTTTTTAAGAAACAAGTTACTCTGTCAACAGAATAAATGAATTGAGTTGAGTTTCTATTGTTAAACCAATCGTGCTTTCTTAGATTAAACACTGGATTTATGTTACTAATATTGTGATTAGGTTTTTCATCAATATTCATGTGTGAAATTAGCTTTTGATTTTCTTTGTTTCTACTGTCACTAATTTTTGGTCTTCAGATTTTTTTGTGCTCATGAAAAAAATTGGGGTTTGTGTTCTTACTTTTTTAATTTGATTTAATTTGTTTGTTTGAATTTTTTGAGAGAGTCTGTGTAAGATTGGGATTACCTATCCTATTCTTTGAAAGTTTGGTTAAATTTACCTATGAAACTGTCTGGGATAAGTATTTTGGACGTTATTTCTAGTCACTTGTTCAGCTTACTTAATTATTATAGGGTTACTCTATTTTTATGTTGCTAAGTGATTCTCCATCTATAGATCTAGAAGTATTTATTGCCTGAAGATCTTCTCTGTCTCTTATACCTATACCAGCTGTCTTTGGGTTGTTTTTTCCTGGTCAGTCATCAGACATTCACTCTAGTATTTTACTTTTGACGTTTCTCTTTGTTGTTTGTAGGCGTACCTTTTGTAAGTAATGAAAACATTAAAACTCCAGGTTATAGGATATATAAATGGCTTCCATAGTCATCTCACCCCTTCTAAAAGGAGTCCTTAATTCTTGTGCTTTTATAATTTCTGTTGTTCCATTTTTATTTCTATAACATGGAATTTTTTTCTTTCTTTGTACCATAATTAGGTATTTTTTAAATATCTGACAAAGAATTTGTCTGTTTTTTGTAGAAAGAAGGCACATATTAGTTTATTGTGTCAATTTGTCACAAGTCAAAACACTTGGGCTAGTCTGTCTTTAACATATTGGTCATTACAGATGTGTTGTTTTTGGTTTAGCACTTCATCTTGTCACCAGTTTTTTCCTGTTTTCTTCTAGTCATCTGTCCCCAGATATTATTTGATGATGACTTTCCATCATCATTTGCATATATTACCACTATTTTCTCTTTACTTTTTTAAAACATTTTCTCAGACATCTAAAATGTGAGTGCATATAGATCAGTAGTTATTCATTCTTACTATATAAAGTCACATAATGCAAAGCACCTATTGACTGTGATGTGTACCTCTACACTTAAACTTTAACATAACCATTAAAAAATCAAAACAAAACAAAACAAAAAAACCAACATGCTTCTTTGTGTCCCAAGCAAGTGATGGTCAGGAATTGATGTTGAGGGGAAAAAAAATCGATATTTTAAGAAAAAACGACAGTTACCAAATATAAAATAAGGTAATCTTAATATTGAAAGCAGTGATGGATAAATCAAACAGTGATGGATAAAATAAATTGGATAAATTGGATGCTTAGAAATTTCACTTAATGTAATAGTTTTTCTCCCCATATATTATCCTCCCATGTACTGTCCTAGAATCTCCATAGTCACTGCTGTCGTGATTTTCTTTTTCCCAAGGTTTCTACTGAGAAGATAAACTCATTATAATATATTGTTTTACTAATCTCCAAATTCCATGTATTTCCATGGGAGAAAACGTAAATTAAAATTGTGATACTTTCTATGGAAGCAGTAAAACCATCCCAAGAAGCTATAGTTTTTAGGTCATACCTTCCACACTAATGATTAAATGGACCAATAAAATATTAGTATTTTTCTTTTCTCTGGAAATAATAGCTGTGTCCTGGAACAAGTAGTTTCATTTCCCTGGATGTAGTTTTTCATTTTATAAAATATTACATGGAGCTTATCTACAACAGAGATCACATACTTCTTGGCATTCTAGCACATCTTAGTAAGATGCCCAGCCTTTCGTCCCTGGCCTAGAATGATCTTTGAAGGTATAGTTAGTTATACAATCTATAACTGTTTATCCAGTGAATGTTTAAGGCTGCCTTTGCCTTGACTTTTTCACCACAATTTACTTGATCAAGCATTGTCCTTCTAGTTAAGTACATGACAATACTTATATATGATACTCTGTCTTTTTAAGATCTTCCCAGGAACATATTTGGCATCTTTAAAAGTGATATGGGGGTGGGCTACTTTAAATGCTTTATCTTCTTAATAACTATGAATCCAAAGAAGCCCTACTGTTGTACAAAAAAAAAAAAAAAATCTCAAAAATATTCCATTGTAGTAGGGTTATTTGTTAATAAGTTAAGAGTTGCTTCACTGGTGTAGTATTTATTTCCAAACACATGATAAACACCTTTGTTCTCTGAGGATAGATTCATTTTCCTTTGAAAGTCATAGTGCAAAAATCCTGAAAATGTTCAAAATACACACACACACACACACACACATACACACTCATTATTAAATACATTAGATATCAGCCAGTAAGTCTGTTGATTGCTATATGTCCAAATTCAAGTAATTATGAATTACACCATATTGCATTTGAAATGGCCAGGAGAAGGGGTCTTTTTAAATTCATTTATTTTATTTTTTATAAACATATATTTATATATATATTTATATTGTTATATATATTTTATAATATATTTTTTATATTTTTCACAGGTCTGTGAATCACCAGGTTTACACACTTCACAGCACTCACCACAGCACATACCCTCCCCAATGTCCATAACCCCACCCCCCTTCTCCCAACCCCCCTCCCCCCAGCAACCCTCAGTTTGTTTTGTGAGATTAAGAGTCACTTATGGTTTGTCTCCCTCCCAATCCCATCTTGTTTCATTTATTCTTCTCCTACCCCCTTAACCCCCCATGTTGCATCTCCACTTCCTCATATCAGGGAGCTCATATGATAGTTGTCTTTCTCTGATTGACTTATTTCGCTAAGCATGATACCCTCTTGTTCCATCCATGTCATCGCAAATGGCAAGATTTCATTTCTTTTGATGGCTGCATAGTATTCCATTGTGTATATATACCACCTCTTCTTTATCCATTCATCTGTTGATGGACATCTAGGTTCTTTCCATAGTTTGGCTATTGTGGACATTGCTGCTATAAACATTCGGGTGGACATGCCCCTCCGGATCACTACATTTGTATCTTTAGGGTAAATACGCAGTAGTGCAATTGCTGGGTCATAGGGTAGTTCTATTTTCAACATTTTGAGGAACCTCCATGCTGTTTTCCAGAGTGGTTGCACCAGCTTGCATTCCCACCAACAGTGTAGGAGGGTTCCCCTTTCTCTGCATCCTCACCAGCATCTGTCATTTCCTGACTTATTGATTTTAGCCATTCTGACTGGTGTGAGGTGATATCTCATTGTGGTTTTGATTTGTATTTCCCTGATGCCGAGTGATATGGAGCACCTTTTCATGTGTCTGTTGGACATCTGGATGTCTTCTTAATTCATTGAGAGAATGGGGGAGCTTCTGGGTGACTCAGTTGGTTAAGCATCTGCCTTTGGCTCAGGTCATGATCCCAGAACCCTGGGATCAAGCCCTCTATTAGGCTCCAGGGAGCCTGTATCTCCCTCTCCCTCTCCCTGCTTCTCCCTCACCCTCTGCCTGCTGCTGCTCATACTTGTGCTCTCTCTCAGTCAAATAAATAAAATCTTTTTTAAAAAGAAAGAGTGGAAAGTAGTAAAAAATGATTCCCATAATAAATATTCAACAGTATGATAAATATAGAAGAGTGTACATACTAAGAAACTCGTGCTGAAAAACTTAAACCATTGAGGCTTTTCAGGATTGCTAGTGGATTTTTGGGATTTATTTTTAGGGTGTTAATTTGGCTATTAGAAGTTGTGAAGTATATTAATCATTTTTACTAAAGTAAGCCATCAAAACTCTCAGTGACTAACAACAAAAGATTTTATTTGTTTGTTTGTTTTTAAGATTTTTATTTATTTATTTGGCAGGCAGAGATCACAAGTAGGTGGAGAGCCAGGCAGAGAAAGAGAGGGGGAAGCAGGCTCCCTGCTGAGCAGGGAGCCCAATGAAGGGCTCTATCCCAGGACCCTGGAATCATGACCTGAGCCGAAGGCAGAGGCTTTAACCCACTGAGACGCCCAGGAGTCCCAAAAGGTTTAATCTTGACTGAAGGGACTGCACATCGGCTGGTGTGACTCAGCTTCAGGTTATTGGTTCATGTTTTCTGCATGTGTCTCGTGTTCCAGGACTGATGTTTAACCAGTAAGTAATATTTGCATAATTTAGGGAAGGATTGCATATGTAAGCCAAACCACACATACACATTCAAAGCTTGGTTGGATGTGGTTCATTAGATCAACACAAATTGAATGGGCAGAACAAGTCACAAAGACAAGCACAAAATCACTGAGAAGGTATGCCACTAAAAAGCCATTTCAAGATGGGAAAGGAAGAAAGAATTGGCAACAGACAACACTCACCACATGGAATGTGCTTCATAATACTCTGTATCATTTTGGATACTTGATGTAACAAAGTTAAAATATAGTTTGAGAAATAGAGTAGACAAAGATGCCATGTATTTTAGAATGATCTTGTTTAAACAGATGATGCTCTTTCAATTCTGTAACCTATTAATGTTTATTTGTATGTCATCTTTGTTTTAAAATATAAAGCTTTATTTGCATAATATATGTGAAAAGTAGATACCAATTTCTGAACTGTGTAAGAGAACCAGAAAGGAATTGGTCATGAGGAAATCATGAATTTAGAAAAACACCACTTAACGGATTTTATTAAGAGTGCCAAATGTTCCATCTTCCATGTAGAAGGAAAGCCTGTCTCTTCCATTGCTAGGTGGTGCCCCTTGCTGGTATTATGAACTATTGTAGATTACACTTGAGTTTTATTAAGATCCACAGACATGTACTCAGTGTGCCACATAGCCTTGGGACAAATCAGAGACAACTCCAGGCAGCACTGAAAATGAAATATGACCTTGGCAATTTCACATTCCCCATTTTTCTCATTCAGTACATATTCATTGATGCTCCAATGTCTTCATTCTCTCCTTTAGTTTTGATTTTCCTTATCTATCTGATTCTCCCTTAATTTCATGTCATCTCCTGTCCTACCCATTTTAATCATTTATTTAATATATAATTCTTCATTAGACATCCAGGGTTTAAATAAGTAAGAGACATGGTCTACTAGGATGGTTGCTTGCAATTTTTTTTTAAATCTTATAGTCCTGTAAGAAATACTTATTGCAATTCACTAAATACATAGCCACACACATATGGATAAAAGAAAAATTTCAAAAGTCATAGTAACTTACTCCATGTGATATATTTTGATCTATTTCATTCAGGATGGGGCTGGAAGGAATTCACTAAATGAATGTCAGTCCTTTTAATGTAGTCTCAATTCACTACACAATGCTACTTTAAGATTTTCTAAGTCTAAATGGTAGCCAGAGTTAAAAGACAGAAGAGATGTCCATATTTAATGTATATTCTCTGGTATCATTAAGTACTAAATAAATAGTGCAGGTTGTAAGTATTGAAAGTGTTTAACAAGAAAGAGGTGAATTTTGGTTACAATAGTGATACCAGACATCATTACAGATGAAGGAAGGGTTGGGACTCGAATTTCAGGTTGATGTTTCAGAAGTATTAAGATGAGAAAGCATTTTAATTGTTAGCTTGGTTTGACTATCAGCTAGACATAGTTTAGAGACTGAATTAGATGAGATGGATAATATGTAGGGGTTTAGTTTGAGATTTGTTATGAATAACCATGAAATGAAGGATTGATTCCAAATTACATCTAAACATGAATTCCAGGCCAGGTATCTTAAAATTTTCTTTGAGCAGTGGGGAGTTCTTTCAAGTCTGATTCGGAAGCTGGACTGATGGGTGAAGTGTTTAAGAAGGGAATTTGGTAGGTGAAGATGACATGGCCATTTAACTGTAACTATTTTTGCATGTTTTTCCTAGACATTCCAATAATTCCTTTGATATTGGGGCTATTAATTGCTGAATGGATTTAATCTACTGCATCTTTTGGAGACATACTTTCATCTTCCTAGGCATTAAAATGAATAGTGCTTTAACTCTGAAGAGTAACTATAGGTATAATATTGAGAAACTATCCATGGGGATATGATATATTCATCTTTCAGATAAAAAATTCAGTCCTGAAAACTTTTAATGTTCTTAAAAGCATTATTCTAAGTATCAAATATACATTGCATCTGTTCATTACTGTTCAGAATGGTTTTATCTTAGCCTGTGGTCCTATGTAACTTCAGATTTGAGAATGGTAGTAATTTGGTCTACCAGTATGTTCTAAGAAATTAATTAACAAGAGTTCTTAGAATAACTAAATAGCATGAAATATTTATAGTGACCATATAGTGAAAAACAGAGTTTTGTATTTTCATGAGGGATTCTGCAGAGGGTATCAGCAAAGCCCTTATGGTTTCAATTTTGGGGGGAAAACATTAGATATATTATGTTTTAAGGCACTGAATTTTGCTTTATCATAGGCAAAAACACATTCACTCTTCAGAGTGCTGGTCACTGTCAATGCCAGAGGGCTGCTGAATTTGACTGTTTTCATATCTACCCCTATAGAGAGGGCTAAAAACATCTTAGATGACGTAAAACTTTATCTGAAAAACTTTGTTCTGTAGTCTAAAAAGATACCAGTATTTTTATACTAACAGGAATCAAGGGAGGTTTGGAGTAACTATTTTTGTATCTTTTTTAGATTATCCTCTTGGAAGCAAATTGTGTTTTCTGTGAGATGTCTCTCAGTGCCTATCTCAGAGGAAGGCTGTGCTCTCATGGGGCTGACTTGGTTGGGGTGGGGGGGATTTATTTATTTATTTATTTATTTATTTAATTTTTTTAAAAAGATTTTATTTATTTATTTGACAGAGAGAGAGATCACAAGTAGGCAGAGAGGCAGGCAGAGAGAGAGAGAGAAGCAGGCTCCCCGCCGAGCAAAGAGCCCAACGTGGGGCTCGATCCCAGGACACTGAGATCATGACCTGAGCTGAAGGCAGCAGCTTAATCCACTGAGCCACCCAGGCGCCCCGGGTGGGGGGATTTAGCTTAGTGCATTTCCAACATAGAAACATATACAATATATATTAAATAATAACTGCAGAAAGATAGGTCTCTGTATCTTGATACATAGTTATTGAAATTTCTAATTTCATAAATAGAAATGCTTTGGAGTGTCAGAGAATCGTTTTGGGGAAGGAAACTGCTGTGCATTAGCAAGCTCTGTTATACCTAAAAGTGATTTTTTCAAGCATGTAAAGGATCAAATTCTAGAAAACGAGGCAGCATCATATAACTGCATTTCAACAATACTTTTCACTGGTCTGTGATGTGTACACACAGGAAACTTTCTCTCTTTCCATCTTGCTCACTCTACCTTCTGCTCCCCCACTTCCTTCCTTCCCTTTCCCTTTCTCCTTCACCACCTCTTTCTGTCTTTTAATCTGGTTAAAAACACTTTTCCTGAACTTTTCTGTCCCGGAACACTTTCTTAGATGGTTTCTTCTGCCTTGCCTAGGTCTTTTCTTTCTATAGGTAAATAAAATTCCTAACCATTTGTTGAAGTCCATCTAAAATCATACAGTCTCCAAGAAGTTTCCTGAAGCTTTCATGGGACTTCATCTTACATCCTCATTTTCACTGTAGCTTGTGCTTTTTAAATTGTAGTTGCTCTTCTCTGCCTGATTTGACAGTGACTTATTTATGTCCACTTATCTTTTCCTAATGTTCTACTGTAGGTCAAGGCTATGCCTTGCTTACATATATCTTAGTTATTGGCACAAAGTTGGCACTCAGTAGGTATTTAAGCTGAGTTTTTACTATAAATTGTTCCTAATCATGTATGTTGCTTTAACCACTTTAACTTTATTGATGTTATTGATGTTGTCATTTAGTTAGAAATCTCTCTTAAAACTACATGTACCTTGATGCTGGCAATATGTCTCACTTACCTGTATGTTGCCATGCCTGTAGCTGCCACTTACTGTGTTCTGAATCTGTTCCAGACTCATTTCTGGGCTCTTTGCACTGTATTTGACTCATCTTACTTCACTCTCAGAATAACCTTTTGAAATAGATAAATGTGAATGTCTTCAATTTATGGGAGAAACAAATTATGGGTCAGAAGTTAATTTCCTCTTGAAGATCTTCAGAGCTAGTCATGGACAAAACCAGGATTAGAACTCTGAGAATTCTGACTTGAACACTTCATCACCTTCTGTAAACCTCGAACAATTTAATAAGTAAGCAAACATGACTTCATAGCTGTAATAGATGTTCAGCAGGAGAGAGAGAGAGACTACCATGTGACTTCCTAAAATATAATGTGTTAATTCTATTCAGCATGGATTGGAATCAATGAGAGAAAAAGTTGTTAGGGGAAAAAAAAATAGAGTAGGAGAGAGACAGTGGGTCTGTTTGTTAAATAAGTGATTTATCATTGTTTTCATTATATGGGTACTTAAACTTTTTTTATAAAAAGTTTAAGTACCCATACTTCAACTTTCTTTATAATCTTTCAATTTCCATTCTCTTGTTATTTCATTATATATAATCATGAATGTAAGGTACTTTATCTTCATACCTACTAAATTGGTGCCATACTTTGTATGAAGTAAGTGCTTATTAAATGCTACTTGGGCAAAGGTATCAGTTGATTTCAAGCTTAGGGTTGTAAACAACTCAACCTTATGCTTTAAAAAATAACACGATCGGGGTACCTGAATGGCTCAGTGGGTTAAAGCCTCTGCCTTCGGCTCAGGTCATGATCTCAGGGTCCTGGAATCGAGCCCCACATTGGGCTCTCTGCTCAGCAGGAATCCTGCTTCCTTCTCTCTCTCTGCCTGCCTCTCTGCCTACTTGTGATCGTTGTCTGTCAAATAAATAAAATAAAATCTTAAAAAAAATTAACGTTATCTACCATATTTTGAGCTCTCATGAAAGCATCATAAGATAGAAGGAATAAGAACACAAAGCACCTGTATAAGTTATCTATTGCTTCATAACAAATTACCACAAAACTTAAGACTTACAACAGCCAACATTTATTATCTTCTGATTTAAGGTTTCTAATGAGATTGGAGTAAAGCAGTTGGCAGGGGCGGGAGTCTCATCAGAGGACCAGGGGAGTATTGCTTCCAAATTCATTCAAGTGAGTCTCTGTTTTCTGCAGACCGTAGCCCAGAAACCTCTTCAGTCAGTTGCTTGTCATGTAGGTTGCTCCTCAGGGCTTTCTCATAAAATGGAACCCGGCTTCCCCAGGGTGAGTCCTCCAAGGGAGAGTGCGTGTGTGAGTGTCCAAGATGGAAGTCGGAGACCTTTATACTCTAAATTGAAAGTGACATTCTATCACTTTTGCTACATTCTGTGGGTTTCAAGTAATTTACAAAGTCCAGCCCACATTCAAGGAGGGAGGAGGATAAGTGAAGGGCATAAATATCACGGAAGGGGTTTGGGGCTTGCCTTATAGGCTGCCTACTACAGTATGGGAATTCTGTTTTCTCAAACCCACAACAGCATACCGAAAAATGCTCAAGCTCTTTTTACCACCTATCCTGCTTTCAGCATCGCTTTATTGTGGCTTCAATGGGATATGCATTTATGTTTGTGTAAAACATCAGCAAATTGGTGTTACAGGAATAGCCGGGTTTTTTCTTCTGAGAGGAAATTGATTTGATAACCCTGATTTAAATGGCATTAAAAGAAACATTGCAAAAGTTCTGTACTTAAAAACTACTACTGACCATTTTAAGACAGCTAGGTGTTTTACTTGGTGATGAAGTTTTGAAATAAGGAAGTTTTGACTGAAATTTTGAATAGTGTATTCTTTATCCTTTCATACTGTGAAAACTATGCTCTTTCCTCAGAGTAGATTTTAAAGTCACACAAGGGATCAGGCTGAAAATTGACTTCCAGAGTCTTTGCTCAGCAGGTTGTTGCATTTTTTTTTTTCTTTATCATTGAAAACTCTCTTGTTCTTGCCAGTTTTTCTTACTGCTTTCAGAAATGTAGTGACAAGCTCCAAATTCTCACAGAAAGAATAAGCAGTAATGATACTGGGTACCATTGAACAGCTGTGATGTCTTTTGAAAATATTTTTTTTCAGTTGAACTAGAAACTTCCTATCTACCTGAAAGCTAAAATATAAGCTGGGGAGGAAAAAAAGGATTTAAGCAAACCATGGGTGAAAAACACTTGAGTAGAAAAATATGAAAAGAATGTAAAAATTGTGGACAATAACATGATGGCACCAGTCAAAGAAATCATAATGTAGGTGTTTTTATTAAAATTTGACAAGCAGGGGTTCCTGGGTGGCACAGTTGGTTAAGCTTCTGACTCTTCATTTCAGCTCAGGTCTTGATCCCAGGGTCCTGAGATTCAGCCCTGCATTGGGCTCTACAGGGGAGTCTGCTAAAGACTCTCTCTCTCCTTCTCCCTCTGCCCCTCCCCTCAACACTCTCCCTCTGAAATAAATAAATAAATCTTTAAAATAAAATCAAATACAATTTGACAAATAGTAACAAATGTAAACATGAAAATTAGGGATAGGTAGCTTAAGAAAGATGAAGTTGCCAGTATTTGTAAAGATTCCCATGAATTCCATTTGAGAATAGAATTTTCATTTAATCAAATGTGTGTACAAAATGTTGTCTTGATAAGCCTTTTAGTTTTAGTATAAGATGCAAGCAATGTAAGCATATATATTCAATCAATTAGTTATAGTCACATGCTCTGTAAATGGTCTTTTAAGATGCAATGTTTTATAAATCATTTACATAATTAAATCGAACAAAAAGTGTTCTTGGGTAAATTGATGTTTCTGTTGTACAGATAGTTGGTATTGTTAACAATAACAATTCTTCATATAATAATAATTCTTCGCATATTATTATCTTTAAGTGCTAAGAAGTCAACTCAGCACCCAGAACTTAGTATAGGAATTGTATAATGGACTGTTAAATGAAGAAATGAGCATTTGGATTGGCGTAATAATAGATATTGTTAGGCTGACAAAAATACAGATTTATGCTCTAAGTACCTAAAACAAGACTTCCCAGTTTTTTCTTAGGAAAAAAATCATATTTTTATAGTTTATAGAAATATTACAAGTGAATAGAAAAAGTATACCTTTTGACTTAGAATATATGAATTCATTAAAGAATAAGTAGGTTAATTTTATACTGATTTGAATTAGTCTTTACCTTGAGCCACTAAAAGGAAAAGAGATTAGAATCAGGGTTATTATAGATGTGAAATTCTTCATGATCCAAATATTCCTTAACTCACACCTACATCCAGGTGATGGGGAAAAAAGTACCTGTCAGATTTTCACTATAGTATCTGAAAGAGTGGGTTCGATCTGCCTTAAGTTACTGTTGTTGCTTATGTTTATTTAGGAATAAATAAATAAATAAATAAATAGAAATAGATTTGAAACAATTTATTTCTTTTATATATGAAGAATTTTTAAAGTGGATGGACAGATGTTTAGATGGAGAGAAGGAGGGAGAGGTGGATGAAGGGAGGGATAGATAGGTAGGTAGATGATAGATAGAAGTGACAGGGAGACAAATAAGGATTTATTTACTTTTCTCAATGCTTTGGAAATGTTTATCTTTCCCCCTGCAATGTAAAGTGTTTGAATGTTCAAGAGTGGACTATAAACTCAGTACTTTCCTGTCTGACCAAGTAATTTCCTGTCTGACTAGTACTTTCAGACTTTATATTTTTATTTATTTATTTATTTATTTATTTTCAAAGGTTCTATTTATTTATTTATTTATTTGACAGACAGATCAGAAGTAGACAGAGAGGCGGGCAGAGAGAGAGTGGAGGAAACAGGCTCCCTGGCGAGCAGAGAGCCCGATGTGGGGCTCCATCCCAGGACCTTGGGATCACTACCTGAGCCAAAGGCAGAGGCTTTAACCCACTGAGCCATCCAGGCACTCCTAGACTATTTGTTTTTAAAGAGTTCTCTCAAATAGTAGCATTTATGACTACCTTCTTATCTAAACTGTTATTTTAGCATATATTATTAGAGATTTGAAAAGATCTTAAAAATCATTAAACTTACTGGTGTTTTATCTAAAGCCCAGTAATGAACATTTTTTTCCTAAAGATTGGATTTGGAACATGAGGCCCATTTGGTTAGTTTCCTTAAACTGTTACGAGTAGAACACAAGTGATATGTTCTTTTATTTAAACTAAATTTAATTTTTTTAAAGATTTTATTTATTTATTTGACAGAGAGAGATCACAAGTAGGCAGAGAGGCAGGCAGAGAGAGAGGAGGAAGCAGGCTCCTCGCTGAGCAGAGAGCCTGATGCAGGGCTGGATTCCAGGACCCTGAGATCATGACCAGAGCCGAAAGGAGAGGCTTTATCCCACTGAGTCACCCAGGCGCCCCTAAATTTAATTTTTTAATTGAAGGACCATTGACACATAATGTTACATTACCTTCAGGTGTAGAACATAGTGATTCAATAGTCTTATACCTTATGCTGGGTTCACCATACTGTCGTTACTGTCTGTCACCATACAACACTATTACAGTATCATTGGCCATATTCCTAATGCTGTACCTATTATCCATGTGGCTTATTCATTTTATAACTAGAATCCTGTGTCTGTCACTCCACTTTACCTGTTTTATCCTTCCTCTCCCTTCCCTCTGGCTACCATCAGTTTGTTTTCTGTCTTTATGAATCTATTTCTGCTTTTAAGTCTGTTGTTTTCTTTTGTTTTAGATTCCACATATAAGTGAAATCATTTGGTATTTGTCTTTCTCTGAGTCATGTCCCTTAGCTAGTACCTTCCAGGTCCACCTCTGTTGTTGCAAATGGCAAGATATCTTTTTTATGGCTAAGTAGTTTTCCATTGCAGCTGTAGACAACATCTTCTTTACTCATTCGTTTATGGATGGACCCAGACTGCTTCCATATGTTGCCTATTGTAAATTATGCTGTAAGAAACATAGGAGTGCATGCATCTTTTCAAATTACTGTTTTTGTTTTCTTTGAGCAAGTACTCAGTGTGGAATTTTTAGATTATATGATATTTCAAAAATAGAAATATCATATAATCTAACTTTTGGGGGAATCTCCATACTGTTTTCCATAGTGGCGCTACCAATTTCTGTTCTCACAGTGAGTGAAGTTTCCTTTTTCTCTACGTTTATTTCTTGTCTGTTTGATTCTAGACATTCTGACAGGTGTAATATAGTATCTCATTGTGGCTTTTACTTATTTGTTTATTTTTAGGAAAAGAGAGCACACACGAATGCGGGGTAGGGAGGCGCAGAAGAAGAGGGAAAGAGAATCTTAAGCAGGCTCCATGCCCAGCATGAAGCTCTATGTGGGGCTCAGTCTCACCACCCTGAGATCATAACCTGAGCTGAAATCCAGAATTGAACGCTTAACTGGTGCCACCCAGGCACCCCTCATTGTGGTTTTGCTATGCATTTCCCTGATTATTAGAGATATCAAGCATCTTCTTATGTGTCTGTTGGCCAACTGTATGTCTTCTTTGGAAAAATATCTATTTAGGTTCTCTGCCCATTCTTTAGTCAGATTATTTGCTTTTTTGTTTTTGTTTTTTGGTGTTGAATTGTAGGAGTTCTTTATGTATTTTGGATATTAACTCATTATCTAATTCATCATTTGAAAATATCTTCTCCCACTCAGTATGCTGCTTTGTCATTTTGTTGATGATTTCCTTCACTCTGCAAAAGCTTTTTATTTTGGTGTAGTGCTAACAGCTTATTTTTACTTCTGTTTCCATTACCTGTACAGACGTATCTAGAAACAGGTTATTTAGAGTGATGTTCAGAAGATTCCTATGTTTTCTTCAGGAGTTTCATGGTTTCAGGACTCACATTTAGATCTTTTATCCACTGGGGGTTTATTTTTGGTGTGGCCTAAGAAAGTGGTCCAGTTGCTTTCTTCTCCATGTGACTCTCCAGTTTTCGCAGCAGCATTTCTTGAAGAAACTGTCTTTTCCCACTTTTCTACTCCTGTCTCTTCTGTCGTAGACTGACCCTAGAAGTGTGGGTTTAAAGCCAAATAAATTTGGAGGTTACAGAGTTAAACTGTAGCTGTACTGTACACAACTTCTCAGAGTCTCCTTTGTGAAGACGTGTCACGCAGCTGCTTCTCAGAAAGGTAGCGTAAGGGTGCTGGGGTGGCTCAGTGGGTTAAGCCTCTGCTTTCAGGTCAGGTCATGATCTCAGGGTCCTGGGATCGAGTCCAGAATTGGGCTCTCTGCTCGGTGGGGAGCCTGCTTCCTTCTCTCTCTCTCTCTCTCTCTCTCTCTCTCTCTGCCTGCTTGTGATCTCTCTCTGTCAAATAAATAAATTTTAAAAATCTTTAAAAAAAAAAAAAAAAGGAAAAGAAAGGTAGCATAAGATAGTATATCAGTGATTGGAGTGAGCAATGAATTCCTGCCTCCATCTATAGAATATCTTGAAGAATGGGTTTTCTTGTGTATATGCTTTAGATCACCAGTTAATAGTTATCTAAATGAGTTTTCCATTTGAATTATACTTCTGTTGTACCATATTAATTATACTTGAAAGTATAGTCTATTTTGTCTATCATTTTATTTTTATTTATTTTTATTTTTTAAAGATTTTATTTTTATGAATGAGAGCGAGTGAGCATGAGAAGGGGGAGGGTCAGAGGGAGAAGCTGGAGAAGCCCATGGAGCAGGGAGCCAGATAAAGGACTCAATCCCAGGATTCTAGAATCATGACCTGAGCGGAAGGCAGTCGATTAACCAACTGAGCCACCCAGGTACCCCTCCATTTTATTTTTAAAATATATTTTTTTAATTTATTGATTTGACAGACAGGGATCACAAGTAGGCAGAGAGAGAGAAGGAAGCAGACTTCCTGCTGAGCAGAGAGCCCCATGTGGGGCTCGATCCCAGGACCCTGGGATCATGACCTGAGCCGAAGGCAAAGGCTTTAACCCACTGAGCCACCCAGGCGCCCCTCCATTTTATTTTTATAGGTGATCTTAAAACTTTACTATTATGACTCTTGCACTTCATGCTGAAGTTCTTTAACCCTGGAATTTATAGATTTAAGCCAACTCTGATACTGAAACTATTACATTGCCATCCTTCTCTCTTCCCACCTAATTCTCAGGTGAAATTTGAAATCTGCTTTGTTATTGCCCTAGTGCTATGGCCAGAGTACTTTTTTTCTTTTTTCATCCTTTTGTTTTGTTTTGTTTTGTTTTGTTTACTCTACAGAGACTTTCTGAGACCCTCCAGAGCTCTGGTGGGAAGACTTGTGAAGTGTATCCACTGCCAAAAGTTGTAAGAAAAAATTTACACATGGTAGCCTCAGTTAAATACATTATTCATTGGCAACCATCCATCAGGGAATTAGAAGTTTATGGCAACATGAATGTGAAAAATAGAAAGAAAAAAATAGCAGTTATCAACTCTTTAAGTGGGAAAGTCAGAAATCGAGATAGAATCTGAATTGTAACCCACACTCATATAAAGACACAGTGTAAAACAGAGGCAAACTGTTTGTGTCTCTCATTATTTGATGAACCTAACAGCTGTCAGTGAGCAGTTGTTGCCCCTTTCTTGTCTTTTTCCTCCTCCTGATCAAGCATAATAATATCTATAGAACAAGCATGTTCTGGTTTGTAACTTTTTAACATTCCTCTGTAAGATTGCTAGTCCTTAGCACTGGGGGCAGGCAGAACTGTTCCCAGAATAGAATCTTATTTTGTTTTCTTTTATATTAGCAACAGTCCGCTGCATCTTGACAAGGTGTTATGAACCAAGGAGGAAAGGTCAATGATTTAAAAAAGCTTTAGTAAAAGCACATATATAGAAGTTGTTTCTGGCTTTCTGAAATGAATTTTAACAGCCACCTGTAATTGAAAGCGCGTCATGCAGGGTCCTTCACAAAACGGACATTCAAAACCTTCTGGCTGACCTGTACTGCAAAATGGAGTTGCTCTTGCCTGTGAGAAGGACTCCGAGATAAATCAGGGGCTGTGTATATTGAATTCCCTGATTAAATAATAATCTCTATCTCTTTTATCACTCTCTAGCTAGCCATCCATCTATATGCTATGTGTGTGTATACACAAAAGCACAGATGCTCAAATATATTTTACATAATTTATCTGTTGATATGTATGAATAAGTAGCCACCGTGCATCTAACGCTTGCTTGGCGTATGATTTTACGTGCACTTTGCAAAAATCTGGGAGGCAAAGAGTGTCATTGATATTTTCTATATGGGAAGCCAGGGTTCAAAGACTTTAAGGGATTTTTCCATGTTTACATAGCAAGGGAAGAAGTTACTATATGTATCATTTTGACAGCAAACACCTGTTTTTTTTTTCTTTTTCTGTCTATTATATTAAAGTTATGTAGACAACTTTCTTTATAAAGTCCTGCCACAGGAACACGTCTGCAGTTGCCATCATATTCTTGGGGACAGAAACATCTTTCTTAAGAAACATCTTTTCTCCTCATCTCTTTATTTCTTAATGGATACATGGTGAGGCCAATTACAGTTCTCCTTTTCTCTTGGCTTTTAACATAGTTATTGATAATGAGAAAACACACAATTGGGTGGTTGCCAGTTGGAGAGGAGGGAATAAAGATCTGAAGAACCCGGCCACTCCAAATTTGAGACAGTCACCTTTTAAGAAATGGAGAGTTCACTAAGGTTGCTAATGAATCACTCAAGAGGATAATTTGTAAATGGCTGGTAGAGAATCACAGCCCAGAATACACTCTCTCCTCTGAAAAACACATTATATGGAGCTAATTATCTCTGCTTTTTTTTTTTGGTCAAAAAATGCTTTTATAATTCCACAGGCAAATGTATTTTTTTCTAAATATGCGCTACATCCTAGAATCTAAAGTCACTCATTCTGGGGAGAGAACAATGCTAAGTTGCCTGTCTGAGGGACAACTGTCTTAGGAGTTGGTACATTACTGAGGAAGGAGACATTACTTCAGAGGAATTTAATGATGCCATTTATTTCCTGGTGCTATGAGGCACAGCCCCCATTTAGATGGATTACTTTGAGACTTCTGTAAGATATTCAGTGAGATACAATCACCTTTATTGGTGGCTCTATAAAGGCAAGCATGAGAGATTTTGGCAAGATCATCTTATTTTAGAGACACATTTATCACTTTCCTTTTCTTCTCCTTTATTAAGTAGGTGCTAATAATGTTTCTGATTCACTGCTGTCATATTCCCTGGACTGTACTAATAGGATAATTTTCATAAAGCTCTTGACCATGATTTCCTGCTACTGACCTGCTACCCTCCATTCCTTGGTTGATCCAAAAGATATTTCAGAGCAGATGTACTTGCCAACAAGTTTCAGTTTAAATTTTTGAGAAGTCCTATTTCTTTCTTGTTATCTCAAAAAAGATTCTGAAATGAATTTATTGAACAATTTCAGTTAGATTAAAATTAAAAATCTTGTCTTTTTATACAAGAGAATTATATCTGGTATATTTTAACTTAGATATTATTTTATCTTATTTTATTTCATTTATTTTTTAAAAATTTATTTGACAGGGAGGGGAGAGAGAGCACACAAGCAAAGGGAGCAGCAGAAGGAAAGGAAGAATCAGGCTCCCACTGAGCAGGGAGCCTGAGGTGGGTCTGGATTCCATTACCCTGGGATCAGGACCGAGCCTAAGGCAGATGCTTAACTGACTGAGCTGTCCAGGCATCCCTTGACTTAAATGCTTTTTAAAAATCAAGTAAATTCCTAAAGAGAAAATTTTTTTGCCATTTTTTTCCCATCTCAGAATTTAGATAAACAGTCACTATAAACTAAAGTAGTTTATGCATTTTCGATTCTCTACCAATAGGGGATCCTAGAGTGTCTGACCCTCCCATTTCTTTGAGACTGTGAACTACACAGTTAAGTGCAATGGTAATGAATAACTTTATAAAACTTGTAGCCTTTAAGGGTAGTCAGTTTGCAATACTATACTATCTTTCAGTACAATGTACTTTTTTATATTACTCTACAGATTGAAGAGAATGATAATGACACTTAAATCCTGCCAGGGTTTTTGTTGTTGTTGTTGTTGTTTGTTTGTTTGTTTCTGGTTTTTTGTTTGTTTTCCCCCTGCCCACAATAGCACTAGCCTTGTACTACATACATGACATTTTGCTATAGGATGAAATGTTTTAGAACAAAGTCATTTGGGCACTTCAATCACTGTATCCCCTTGGATATTTGTAAAGAGTAACTAGTTTTGGGGCATCTAGGTGGCTCAGTCAGTCGTCTGCCTTCAGCTCCGGACAAGATCCCAGATCCTGGGATGGAGTCTGCTTTGAGCTTCCTGTTTAGTGGGCCGTCAGCTTCTCCTTTTCCCGCTGCCTCTGCCCCTTATGCACTCTCTCGCTCTCCCTCTTTCTCTTAAATAAATAAAATATTTTTAAAAAAGAATAACTGGGCCATCCCAGTGATGTATGTATACTTTCTTGGTTTTTTCATATTTTCTTTTAGTAGTTGAAACTTAATGCAAGTACAGCATAGCTTGAGAAGAAATTTCTGTGATGGTATTTCTTTCTAAATAAATTTCAAAATTTTATGATTAAATATATCACATAAACAGAACACTCTGTGCAATGTTTGTGACATTTAGAAATGCAGATTTCGAAACTTTCATAAAGTGTGTGTAAATAACGTAAGTTGTTACAACTTATGTTGTTAACGTTATCATAAAGAATTAGGTTTGACAGAATACAGGACAGTATTGATTTTACTGTCAGAAAATGTGTGATCCTAAAGGCCTCCATAAGTGTCCTTGACCCTCTTCACCCAAAGATCGTTCATTGCTGCATGATTTGATGAGGTGGTTAATACCATAGCTTGGAAGATAAACATGGATTCCAGTCCTGGACCAAACATTTCTAGTTATGCACAACTTTGAGCCTGCTATCTGTTCTTTCCAAGGCTCATTTGCCTACTCAGTCAGCGTGCAAGTAAGACTTTCCCTATAACCTAAGGTGGTGCAAATGAGCACGTGCATGGCACGTATCTAAATACCACGATTGTTTCCTTATGATCAAGGTACAGTCTACTCATTGCCTTTGATGTGTAGCTGCCTCTGTGTTTCCAGTCTAGAGGCTGAGCCCTTCTTTCATTTCCAGATTAAGAATACCACTTGCTGGCCTATTAGATTCATTATTCGTAGGCATAGATGCCTTTCTGAATCTGACTACTCAGAGGCCATCCCCTCCCCCAAACAGCTTAGAGATAGCTTATGTATCATGCAGTTAACCAGGTTAAAGCATGCAATTAAGTGTGTTTTAGCATTTTTACCAAGTCATGCTGCCATTACCATGATGAAATTAGAAAACCCTTTGAAGAAAATACAGGAGTAAATCTTCATTATATTGGGTTACACAGTGATTTCTTAGATGTGACCACAATAGTATCAGCATAAAGAGAAAATGGGTAAACTGGGTATCACCAGAATTAAAAACTTTTTTTAAAAAAGATATTTATTTATTTGTTTAACAGAGCTAGATGACAGGTAGGCAGAGAGGCAGGCAGAGAGAGAGGGGGAAGCAGGCTCCCCACGGAGCAGAGAGCCCGATTCGGAGCTCGATCCCAGGACCCTGAGATCATGACCTGAGCCGAAGGCAGAGGTTTAACCCACTGAGCCACCCAGGCACTTCCAGAATTAAAAACTTTTTTATGCTTCAGAGAATACCATCAGACCCCATGACTATACCCCGTGACTGATCCACGGCCATGAGTGATTAGAGACGGACATTTTACCCATGGTAGGCTGACAGATACTCTCTCATGTCAGAATTTGAGACAGACACAGGAAACTATCATGAAGATGGTCTCTATGGATCTCCAACTTTAGAAAACTACATTCACCAGATTTGACTCACTATGTAGAATGAGCAGCCCAAAAGTAAATAAAGAAAGAGAAGGAGAAGGGGGAGAAGGAGGAGAAGAGAAAGACAGCTTCATTTAGAAGAGAGTTGCTCACATCATGGAGTGTGGATCATTACCCACCTGCTCCACCTGTTAGTGATCTCCAAGGATGAGAAGCTAGTGCTAGTATAGTGAAGCAGACATTTCCTTTAGGTAGCAAGAGTTCCTCAATGAAAAAGCACATGTTGATTTCCATTTAATACGGTCTTGTGAGCAGAAACTAGCTATTGGGGTAGCATTCTTTTGGATTATTAGAACATCAAGCTTTTTGAAGGCACTCGTTGTATCTTTCCTATAATTTTATGTCCAGTGGTAGCAGGTTGCTTGCCCTAATAGAGCTGAACAAGTATTGGTTGAATGAATGATAGAAGAGTGGATAGTAGGTAAAATCATGAGTTTGGGATATATGATTTTTAAAGAAAAATAAAAATGTGGCATGGTGAAATAGGTGTCTTTAGGATCCGCAAACCCATGTGAAAACGCGCACCTAAAAGCCTTAGAACTGATAACTAACAATGAAAACTTTATTACTATTTTGCTAAGAGATGGATGAAAACTTAAAATCTGTGTCTTCTACTCTCAGGTATGCAGGTGAAAATGTTGGTTAAAAATATGGAAAGATCTTTTATTTAAAATAAAATTAGTCTGATAGTTTTGAATCTAAGACTTAAGAATTCAGGCTTTTCCCAGGAGAATTGTGACAACTTGAGACATGCTCTATAAAGAATAAGTACATACCAGTGTAATGGTTAACTTGTCACCCTTGATGATTTCACCCACATGAGCAGCAGCATGGCGATTATTTACTCATGAAATAGTTTGCACCCGGAAACTAATCCACTATAAAGCAAAATGCCACATTTGTTATTAGGTATTCCACATGTGTCGAGAAATTGTATCTCTCAAAGATTTCTGTAGTAAACAAACCTTTGACAATTAGCCTCTGTTACAAGGTTTGAAAGATTCTTCATTTTCTCCACTCATTGTGTTGTGTTTTTTTTTTAATTTTTATTTATTTATTTGACAGAGAGAGATCACAAGTAGGCAGAGAGGCAGAGAGCCCAATGTGGGGCTTGATCCCAGGATTCTGGGATCATGACCTGAGCCGAAGGCAGAGGCTCAACCCACTGTGCCACTCTGGTGCCCCAAAGGTTTAAGGAATTTTTTTTTTTAAGGTTCTACCCACTTATTTGTCAGAGAGATAGAGAGCACAAGTAGGCGTAGTGGCAGGCAGATGGAGAGGGAGAAGTAGACACCCACTGAGCAGGCAGCCTGATGCGGGGCTCCTTCCTAAGACCCTTAGGATCCTAACGTGAGCCAAAGGTGGACGCCTAACTGACTGAGCCTCCCAGGCGCCCCTCCACTCATTGTGTTCTATTACAGCTATTCTATCTCTGAGATTTGTGAGGGAGAATTGCTAGCAATTTTATTCTTGGTTATCTAGGAAGGTCATCTGAGGGAGTACCTTGGATATTCTACATCCACGTCTTTGCTAACTTTCTATCTTTGTTCTCATCGGATTTCTTTCCATACTCCTTTGAACATGAGAATTTTACCTTCTCCCTGACAAAAGCTATCATTTAAATACATATTTCATATACTTGTCCATAACAGTGTGCAAAGATTTATCTGTGGAGATGAAACTGGGATTTGGTGCTTACAAACAATCTTCTGCATACCTTTTGTGTTTACTTTTTTTTTGGCAGCTAGAAAAAGAGTTTTAAGTTTCCTCTTTTTATCTAGCTGCTTCTAAACAGATTTCCACTACATTCCCTAAACTTCAGTCCTCTGTTAATATTCACTCTTAGGATAAAGTAGAATTCTTGTGTTGTTTTAGTAGAAACTAGAAGTAGGTGCCTTAATGAGGCAACTCCTTATTGCATTTCAGAACTGGGTAAAACTTTGGTTTTCCATTTCAGAGCAAAGATAAGCCCTTGTACAGGTGCGTGTGTTTCAGAGATTTTTGTTTGTTTGTTTATTTGTTTCTACTAGTTAGAGAAGTGAGACTACTCCCTTAGAGTAATTGTATCTGGGACACGACAGACATGAACACTTCGTGGAAGAGGCTGCTTCTTCCTCAACGGAGCTCATTTGCTAATAGCTGCCATGCTGCATGATTGATTCTGGTTTGAAAAGGAATAGCCAGTATAGCCGTGCCTCTTGGTAAAAATCACATGAAACCCACTAGACATAGGATGTACTTGCAGGATTCAGTATGGCTTCTTATTTTCAAAAGGTACGCATGATCTCACAACTTTTGTTATTTTAGTTATTATGACATTGTTATTAATATATTTTGTCTTTCAGTGCGTAGCAAGAGAGAGTACTCAATAAATATTAGTTGAATTAATAAATGCTTTAGTCAAGCAGTATGAGCCATAGGCCATAAATACAGTGGATCAATATTCTGCAAAAAGGTATCTGAAAACCTCATAAAGTTAAATGTGGGAAAATTTTGTCATGCTTTATGACTAGACAAGTAGGGTATGTCCACAATAAAAATATTCAGAAAAAATATGTTTATAGGGTTAGATGGCACTTTTGGAATTCTGGAATACTAACCCAGGAGTAATCTTTATGTTTGGTGTTGATTTTTATGTATCTACTTTAAAATTACTGTTCTTGTTGCTGCTATATTTATAAAGTGTGATTATTTATGGTATATTCTTTACTTCAGCCGGGAGCGGGGAAGTTGTTTAATAACCTGAATATTTATTTAAAAAGAGATATGAGCCCCACCAACTTGTAGCATATACTTTAGTAAGCAAGTGTAAGAAGATAAATATACAGGAAACATAATTGCATAATATAGATATAGTTAGTTTTATGATATTAATTTGTGTTCAGTAAAATTCACTAATTTTACATAAACAGTGTGGTTTTCCTTAATGTATCTAATACAGTCATATCACCTACAAAACATTTCCATCATTCAAAGATTTTTTCTTCTAAAAGATCTATAGTAGCTCTAATATTTAAGTCTATGCCCTTCTAAGTTAATAGTTTTACATGGTATAGGGTCATGATTATAGATCATTATTTTGCATATGGATAGTCAAGTATTCCAACATCGTTCGTTAAAAGACTGTCCTTTCTCCATTGAATTAACTTGGCACTTCTGTTGAGTATCAGTTGACCGTGTCTGTGCGTGCATGTGTGTGTGGCGCGTGTGTGCGCATGCTGCACTACAGTCTTTTCCATTCATCTGTGTATTTATCTTGACCCCAGAACATACTGTCATGATTGCTTTAGTTTTCATAGCAGGTCTTGAAATAAGGTAGTGCCAGTCCCCCAGCTTTGTTCTTTTTCAAAGACTATCTAGGTTCTTGCATTTAAACATAAATTTTAGAACCTGCCTGTCAGTTTCTGTAACAACAACAACAACAAAAACTTGCTGGTAATTTGATGGTTGCATTGAATCTGTAGGCCAATATGGTTAGAAATGATATCTTAATAATGTTGGACCTCCCCAATTGATAAAATGGGAGGTATCTCCTTTATTTTGGTTTCCATTAATTTCTCTCAATGAACAGCAGTTTTCAGTTAACAAGTCTTGGACATTCATTAAATGTTATCATTAAGAACTTCACTTTAGATGTTGTTGTAAATGGAAATTTTTTAACATTAAATGTGTATAAACATATACACACTCACACAATTTTTATCTAGTCAGGATCCTATGATCCCGTGAAATATATTACACTTAGGAGATTGTTTAATCTGTGTTCATGGATTATTTTTCTATAGACAATCATGTCATCTGTAAATGGAGACAATTTTGTATTTTTCTAATATCTGAATGGCTAATTTTAATACTTTTCGGGGATGATAGTCACTCTTGGTCTTCTGAAAATAAAATTAAAAACTCGTGAAATCTTTTTCCCCTGAATTCCATTCCAGCTACATTTTATACTTACAATGTCACACCTAAAAACATCTTTAGAATAGAGCCTTTTAAAAGTCAAATTCTTTCTTTTGGTGTTTAGAGCAGGGGGGTTTGCTCCCTAGAGGATCTTGTCTAGAAAGTAACTGTTATCTGCAGCTGTAGTATTCTACCAGCTAACTTTCCTTAAAATGTGCCAAAGCTGACTTAAATATCAAAGAGAGACTAGATATTCATCTTTGGAGATAAAAGGTATTATCCACTTTTAAGCTATTGTCTCAAACACCATTTGCAGATTTTGAGATTTTGGGAGTTTAGGTCTCTTGAACAAACTGCTTCTTCTACCTTGTGCCCCATTGGTCACTTTGAGCGTAGAGCCTTGACTCGGTCTTTAAATATGGACACTCTTTGCCCTTCGTCATTCTGACCTGTGGATAAGGACCATACCTAGAAGTGTATTACAATCTAATTCGGACATTTGAGTATTTCTTAACTTCTAATGAGCCCCATTCACATGCCTTTCTTGGATTGGACTCTGTAAGCTGGCCATAATTTTTCTCTGAGCCCTGTTACTAGCTCACTTTTTCCTATTCTAGTATCATTTTCTGCCCTGGCTTTTTCTCATGAGCAAAGATAGTGGTATAGCTTTCTATATCCTTGAGTTGCCTGGAGATAATGCAGATCATTCAATTATAATATTATAAATCATCTTTTGATGCATACAATAGTAATATCACCATCTTAATAATGTAGACTTTTATTTATAATCAGATTGGAATTAGTCAATGAAAACCTTTGTGATATAGAGCATTACATTTTTGGATGGACAATTGTATTGAAATCCTAGCAGCTAAGAAGTGATACCTGCTGAAAGTGTTTGTTGGCTGACTCTCTTCATGCTAGTTATTTTAACTGTGTTTATTATTTATTGTTTTATATTTGTGGAGTTTTTTTTAAGTCCAAATAATAAGTAGTCAATCTTGATAATTGTTGCTTATTTATCTTGGGTGTGAAGTACCTGATATAGCTTTATCAGAGGCTATGATGATTGGCTAAACTCAGTGTTTAAACTCAGTTTGATGGTGCTGTTACTTACCACTTAGGGTAGGGTCCAAATAACTCACATCTCACATGGATTTCTTTCTTTGTTTTTTTTTTTTTTTTAGATTTTATTTATTTATTTGACAGAGATTACAAATAGGCAGAGAGGCAGTCAGAGAGAGGAGGAAGCAGTCTCCCTCTGAGCAGAGCCCAATAATGGGGCTCTATCCCAGGACCCTGGGATCATGACCTGAGCCGTAGGCAGAGGCTTCACCCACTGAGCGACCCAGGCACCCCAACTCGCATGAATTTCTAATCAGTCTTTTGATCACTGAAAATATGGTTCCCTGAGTGGGTATATATATATATATATATATAATACTGGATTGTGATTATTTATTAATTACAAACAAAATAACTACCAATTTTGTCCACCATATCAAAGTCTTAAGTCATTCTAAGAAGTCACAGAAAGAGAAGCTACATCACTGTGTTGAAAAATTCTGTGTAGTTTCGGAGTAATCGTAGCTGTTAATGACATACCCAACTAATTTTTGGTGACAGAGGTAAACTACTTTCCCAGTACCCCTATTCTCTGTAACATTCTGAATTGTTTAACCTGGTTGTATTTCTATTAAGCTGATTGAACAGAGAAGGCCCAGCAATTTAAATAAATAATGCATTGTTTCTCAAAAGCCCTATTAAATTTTTGTTTATAATCTCTGAGTGGCCTTGCTAAATCAAAAGATGACCTCATACTTTAACCTGCCAGATCTTTAGGCACCAAGTAATTTTTCCTGCACTTTTAATTAATGGCACACAATATTACCTGTGAAGCAGATGTGTTAAGCATTTATAATAAAACAAGACAAAAGTAGCCTTTAGCTCAGTGGGGATGAAAACAGTAAATGCATTTGTTATTGTTGTTTGTTAAAGGAGAAATAATGCTACAGTGTAGCTATGGGGAAATGAGATGCTTCTGAAATAGAGAAAAGAAGGAACCTGCGAGTTACAATATGTCCATTATAAACCCGTACCAAGGTACCATACAGTGGAGGGGGCTCCCATTAAGAGGGAGCGGATTAAAGGGATTTAAGTCAGCATTAGATTAATTTTTCCTTTATTCTCTAGATCATTTCCCTTTATTTTTCTTTCTCCTAAAACATATCTTTCTCCAGAAACTGCAGCCATTGTCCCTGAAGTTCTCAGCTTCTCAGTGCTGTTGTTTATCTACTGGGGTTTTGGGTTTTTTGGTTTTGTTTTTGTTTGTTTGTTTTAAATTAGCATATAATATATTTGCCCCAGGCTACAGGTCTGTGAATCATCAGGCTTACACATTTCTTGGTACAGATCTGAGCACTACCCTCCCCAGTGTCAATTACCCAGCCACCCTATCCCTAAGCCCTCAGTTTGTTTCATGAGATTAAAAGTCTCTCTTATGGTTTGTCTCCCTCCGGGAAATCATAATTTTAACATTGAAGTGTGTGTTTGTAACTAATTGTGGTAATAGCTAAACATTGTTTATCCATAGCATGGCTGGCTCTGTGCTAAGGGCTTAAAACACATTATCTCATTTAAAACCCTTATGAATTCTGTGGATGAGGAAACCAGGGTTTGGGGAATTTTGTCATGAATTTAGCCAAATGGCAGAGCAGGCCAGGGTCCATATCTTTCCCCAGTGAGACCCAATTCCTTCACTGCTGCTCACTCCTGTATTACTTAGTAAGTCACTGTTGTGCTGATTATCTTTAAAAAGAGAATTAGTATCTGCTCTTCCATCAACTAAAAGATACATTGACTATGATATTGGAATGTGATGTAACTTGCCATACATCTAAATGCAGGTGGTAATGAGCATGTAACAGGGAGCAAATGGGAAGGAACAGCAGGAGGGATCATTATATGTGCAGACTTCTTTTAAAATTTCTTGCAGTATATATTAACACTTTGGAATGTGTGCAAGTTGTACTAGTGACCTTTCTACACAGAACTCCAATGAGGAAGGACATCCCATTGTTAGATGAAACACTTTTCATTTCAAGCATGTAAGCAATCCTACCTGGTGGATTAAAGATCGATTGATCTCAGCAAGCAAAGAACATTGTTAAATTGGTCATTCCTCTTTTTTGGCTTTCTCTTTTTTGCTGGGAATGGAAAAAGAGAGGGCCCTGCTGTCTATTGTCTTAGTCTTGTACCTAGGGCCACAGTTGCCACAAATCCAAGAATAATTTGGGTTTGGTTTCATGTGTAATTACATTACAGCTGCTTCTCTTTGCCCTATAGTCATGTTTGCAATTTGTGATCACAGTATTAGTGGAAATAAAGTAATGATGTATTGTAGTTAATGAAGCATTATCTCTGTCTGTTGTTTCCTCATTGCCTTTATTTCTTGCCATAGGTTAACATATGTATGTTAATTTTTATGTATGCTGTAGTTACGTTTCTATATATTATTTAGGGAAACTTTTACATTAGCTCTAATAAATAAATTGTTAAATTTAAATCATAGTCTTTACTCTATTTAATTCATTTGTATTTAGTCTTTTTCATTACTGCAGGAGGAAACCGCCTCAGTGTTTAATTTTTACAATAAAATACTCTGAAAAAGAGTTATTATGGTCCAAATACTGGTATGCAAACATCATTAAAGTTTACACAACAATGCCTTTTCACAACATTTGGAGAGATTCTGGCTGATGCAGTTTTTGTGCTAATATTTCTGGCTTAAAATATGAAACTTTAAGGAAGGATTTAATCCTTCTTAAGATCCTGGAAATGCTGATGTTATCATAAGTATAGATTTAGAAGCATTTAAGTAAATTTCTTTTTACAGTATACAGGGGGAGTCACATCTTTTCACTTTGAAATTTTTTTTTTTTAAAGATTTTTTTATTTATTTATTTGACAGAGAGAAATCACAAGTAGGCAGAGAGGCAGGCAGAGAGAGAGAGAGGAGGAAGCAGGCTCCCCGCTGAGCAGAGAGCCCGATGCGGGACTTGATCCCACGACCCTGAGATCATGACCTGAGCCGAAGGCAGCGGTTAACCACTGAGCCACCCAGGCGCCCTCACTTTGAAATTTTAAAATATTTATTTTCTTGAATCAGGTGACCTGTCAAGTTTAAAGTAAAAAATATAAGCAGAGGACAGAGAATTAAACCAGTAATGACTCATCCCTGACAACAGTAACTGGAATAGGGCTTGGGAAAAGGAAAAGAGAGTGCATTTGGAGGAGGGAGGCAAGGGTGCAGATTTGGGCTGGAGGGAGTTGATAGGAGAAAGAGGAAATGAAGTTTATTATTAAAAATCTTCTCTATAAAAAGTGCTTATTTTGAATGATCATTTTGCTATTGTCTTGACTCCCCATTTAAAATGAACAAGATCAGTGAGAAAGTAGCCAATTTTTATACGCTTTCGATAGCAAAGAGAGTGTGCAAACTTTTGTCAGGAAATTTCCTTAAGTCACACAACACTGATATGTTATGAACCAGATGTATAGTAGAAGCCCATTATATTTAAATTCTCTGCTTCTTTCACAAGAACTTTTTGTGAGAGATGGCTAACATCTTATTGAAATAATACTACAGACTCAAGTACATATTTGTGATCTAGAAGAACTGATGAGAGTTATAATAATTGGATTTCTTCACTCTAGAAGGGCAGAAGATGTAGGACTGTAGAGTCAGCATTTATGAAAATTATTAAATTGCTAAATAGAACAGTGGATTCACCACATCCCAATGGAACAGAAATGGAGGAGGGGTAGGGGCCTGTGAAGTTTTACTAAAATTTGAAAGAGACAAATGTCAAGGCAAATGGCAAGTAACAAATACCTGATTTGTTGGAACTTTGTACATTTAACTCTATGTAAATTTTACACCACCCCCCCAAAAAGTTAATACTACATACAATAAAACAATAATTCAGGAACATAGCTGCTGATTACATGGTTATCACTGTGCATTTTCCTTAACTCTTCTATATGCTTAACAATTTTTATAATAAAATATTTGGGGGAAAAAGTAAAACTACCTGAGACAGTGGTAAGAAAATAACTAATGCTTATTCAGGTAATGATAATTAAAAATGAAATTATTTTTAAAAAGCATTTTGATAGTCATGGATTATATAAACAGTGTTCATTTCTGTGAAATCCCCAGTGTTCCAAACTTATAGGAATCCTGGACTAGGTAAGCTGTGTTTAATCAAAAAGATCTAGTTTTGATATGCTTTTGATACAAAAGAAATTACAGCATACAAATATTGGGCAGAAAATTTCCTTAAGTCACCTGATCTATTGCAAATCAGATGTGCAATAGAAAAAATTAAATTCCCTGATTCTGAGCATACAGAATCTCTATATGAGCATTGGTTCCAACCTTGTTGAACAATTTGCACTACAGACTGATTGATGTATTTGGAACCTAGAATAGAGCAGGGATGAGAATAAGGTTGAAAATAGCCTTTACCAGGAGATTATTTTCTCAGTCCAAAAAATAGCACTGACACTGGATTAGTTAGCATCTCTTTAAGGTGGTACATTATGTGTTTTGGGGGAAGATACTTTCTTTTGTTTTTTTTAAATCATGACATCAGTAATCATACACATACAATAAGCCTGTCTCTGATTTCTCTAACACTCCTGTTAACACTTGTTGGGGATAATCTTCTTTCTGGTCAGCAAAGAGACCTTCTTTCTCCCCTTAAAAAGGTGCAGAGAAGGCAAATCAACTTTACGGTCCCTGAGACAGGGTAAATCTCTGTTGATCGGCCCATCTTCCCACTTCTAATCCACAAGGCAAAGGCTAAAGTGGTTATATGACCACAGATCAGGCTGTTTCTTTATCACATACCACTTTTTAAATCTTCCCCAGACTAAATATTCAAGGTCGTTAGTAAAACGTTATTAAATCTGAAGACATAAAAATCCTGACTTTAAGCTTTACTGACCAACATAACATATTGAATTTTACTCACCACAAATTTCCAATAGCTGGTAAATTAATGGTGTGTTTTGTTTTCCCCTCTTTAAATACTGGATGAAGCACAGTCCTGCTATATGCTGATATCATAATAGCTGTCTTCCTGAACAATTTATACAGCTGCTGTATCAATATATTTTATTTATTTATGTGGCTTTCTATCACTATCTTTATGTAAATGATGGATGTGTTGACTCCTAAGCCCATTTATCCATAAAAATGAAATTGACTATTAGTTGGAAACTTTTGTGAGTTACATAGGCATGGGAATGTCAGAACTGAACTTTTATGACCATGAAACGGTCACTGACCAGATCTTCATTGTAGACTCGTTACTTTTCAACATATTCATCAAGAGGAGGACCTTGATAGTGACTGGACTTTATATATCTACAGCACTGTGCCACTGTGCATTTCTAAAAACCCATTACATAGTATAGACCACGTGTTCCCAAGCTTAAGATTGAGGAAATTCATTGCCCATTCTGAATGTTTACATAATCCAGAATAAAAAAATCTAGAACTGGAAAGTACTATAGGTCAAACATTGGCTTCCTAATGTAACTTTCCTTTAACCATCCAAGACAGGCAACACCAGTTTCTGTTGTAAAATATTTCTGGAGAAAACCTTTATTCCATTTTTTTTTTTAATTTTTAAAAATTTTTTAATTAACATATAATGTATTATTAGCCCCAGGGGTACAGGTCTGTGAATCATAAGGTTTACACACTTCATAGCACATACCTTCCCCAGTGTCCATAACCCAACTACCCTCTCCCTACCCCGTACCCCTGGCAACCCTCAGTTTGTTTTGTGAGATTAAGAGTCTCTTATGGTTTGTCTCCCTCCCAATCCCATCTTGTTTCATTTATTCTTTTCCTACCCCCCAAACCCCCCACATTGCCTCTCAATTTCCTCATATCAGGGAGATCATATGATAATTGGATTTCTCTGATTGACTTATTTTGCTAAGCATAATACTCTCTAGTTCTATCCATGTCCTCGCAAATGGCGAGATTTCATTTCTTTCGACAGCTGCATAGTATTCCATTGTGTGTGTGTGTGAGTGTGTGTGTGTGTGTGTGTGTATGTGTGTGTATACCACATCTTCTTTATCCATTCATCTGTTGGTGGACATCTAGGTTCTTTTCATAGTTTGGCTATTGTGGACATTGCTGCTATAAACATTCAGGTGCACGTGCCCCTTCCTTTATTCCATTTAAATAATGTCGTATGTGTACCCAGTCATTCATTGTGTCCGGTTACTCATCTAACTTTCTTTAGTGCTATGTAATCCTTTATGAATCTAAATTTGACCTTCATAGAAATGAATCACTCCTGGTAACACCCTCTGTGTATAAACTTCCTATATGTGTAAAACTAAATTACATTTGTTTTTATATACATATACACTCATATAAAACAATTATATTTTCCATATGTATTTAGATTTTACCTATAACATACAATTTAAATTCTTTTGGTTTTATTTTAGAACAACATTCTTTGCACTTTGCTGTTAAACTAGTAACAAGAAAGTCTAGAAACTCAAATAAATACAAATTAGTACAACTACTAAGAAAAAAAACTACTGCTTTTTTTTTTTAATTGAAGTATATTTGACAAAGTTACATTAGGTTCAGATGGGCACAATAGTGATTTGACAAGTCTATACCTTATGCTCTGCTTGAGGTATAGCTAAAATCTGTTACCATACGACATTATTACAAATCTATTGATTATATTACATATGCTAAGACTTTTCATCCTTGGGACTTATTGATTCCATACGTGGAAGCTTGCAGCTCTCACTCCCTTCCACCCATTTGCCCACTGTTCCACACTCCTATCCTCTGGCAGCTGTCAGTTCTCTGTATTTATAAGTCTATTTCTACTTTTTGTTTATTGGTTTATTTTGTTTTCTTAGATTCCACGTATAAGTGAAATAGTATGGTACTTCTCTATCTCTGACTTATTTCACTTAACATAATACCTTTTAGGGCTCTCCACATTATCACAGATGGCAAGATGTCATTTTTTTTTTTTTTTTTTTTTTTTTTTTTTTAGTAGCTGAGTAATACTCCATTGTATTTATATACCACAACTTACTTTGTTTATCTGTTGATGGACATTTGGGCTGCTTCCATATCCCAGCTATTGTAAATAATGCTTCAGGAAACATAAGTAAAAAGTACTTCTTGAAAAAAAAAAAAGTACTTCTTGAAAAATTCTTTGGAATCTAAATGATTTGTCTTTAAAACATATGATGTGACTTTTGCTCACTACTCCATTCTGAATTATGCTTGCTTGAAAGTCCCGTACTTTAACTTATTAATTAGATAGACTTCCACACATCAGATGTTTAGGCAGAATGGAGTCTCTGTGAAAGGACCTTGAATTTATTCTGTAGCTTCCCAATCCCTTGCATGCTGCTATGTCATCCTATATGATGTATGTCCAAATCCGGGGAGCAGTGCTTTAGTGGGTTATTATTATTTCCCCAGAATTGTTTCTTACAGCTATTAAACATGGAGGTATTAAATTGAAGCATTTACTTCTAAGGAGTTGAACATTAAGTGCTGTTGGGAAGTATGCTGATGAGGATGACTAAATCCTGGAAATGTGCCTATTGTGAAAGTTTAAAAGACAGGTGATTGTCAAGTTCAGACTACCCCTTGGCAAAGTCATCTCAACAAATTTCTCACGCATGCCATTTATTTGTGTGGATTCCCCTAGGTACAAGATCTGTCACTCAAGTTTAAGGCACAGGTCCTTTGAAATGTTTATAATCCCATTAAACTGACCCATTTCTTGAGTGCCTATACACATTAACCAATGGCACAGACTGGGAAGTAAACCATAGTGCTAAGTCATAAATTGAGAAAGAAAAGGAAAATGGCCATGTAGCCTGCAGGATTAGGAGGCATTTCAGAGAAGCTAGATGAACATCCAGAAGTTGCTTGGTGGATGTGGGATTAGAACGAAGAACATCTGTTTGACGATTACAATAGTTCATAGAGCCCAACATATCCTTATATATTCATGTCTTCAATAGGAATTTATGTTTTTGAGGGATCAGAATGGTCAAGAACCAGGAGTGTACTGCTGGCATTGGCTACACAGCTTTTCCAGATGCAGTCATCAGAATGTAGGGGGTATCTTTCTCTGTAGCCAGGGCCTCGTTCTCTTTCTTAGGATTCAGCTCTAAGAATGCCTTTCTTCCTTTTACTCTCCCAGTTCATTGCTCTACCACGAAGCATTGCAGACAAGCTTCTGATAAGGAAAATGTTCAACTGTTCAGGAACTCTGGAATTTAATAACACACAGCAGTATTAACGTTAATGCATCCCATGTGGAGAGATAGGCTGAATGGGGATTCAGAAATGGTTTTTAAAAAGAAGAAAAGGGATGCCTGGGTAGCTCAGTCAGTTAAACATCTGCCTTCTGCTCAGGTCATGATCCCAGGGTCCTGGGATCCAGCCTTGAGTCGGGTTCCCTGCTCAGTGCAGAGCCTGCTTCTCCTTCTCCCACTCCCCCTGCTTGTGCTCTTGCTCTTTCTCTCTGTCAAATAAATACATAAAATCTTTTAAGAAGTTATAATTTTAAAAAAAAAACATAAAGGAGAGAAAAAGAGGAGAGATGGATGGACAGCTTTGCTAGATTCATATATCCTGATTGATCCTTTGGAAAGTTCACATGTGATCACCAAAATCAAAACTAGCATGCATGTCTGTAAATCTCAACTCTTTTTGAAGGAGCAAACTAGGCTTAGAGAAACAAAAACAGTACAGTTAAAAAAAGAGCAGAGAATCTGAATGGACATTTTCTCAAGAAGACATAGAGATGTTCAAAAGGTACATGAAAGGGTGATCAGCCGCACTAATTATCAGGCAACTGCAAATCAAAACCCCAATGAGGTATCACTTCCCACCTATTAGAATGGCTGTTAGCAAAAAGACAAGAGTTACCAACAAGAGTTGATGAGGATGTGGAGAAACACTGTTGTGGGATTGTATATTGGTACAGCCACTGTGGAAAACAGCATGCAAGTTCCTTAAAAATTAAAAATAAAATTAGCACATGATGCAACAATCCAACTTCTGGGTATATATCTAAGGGCAATGAAATCATGGACTCAAAGAGATATCTGTACTCCCATGTTCACTGATGCATTATTCACAATAGCTGAGATACAGAGATAAACTAAGTGAATGTCTGCATATGAACAGATAAGATGCGGCATATACACATACATGTGTGTACCTACGTACGTAGAAGCGCACACACAATGAAATATTATTCAGCTGTAACAAAGAAGGAAAACCTTGCTCTTTGTGACAACATGGATGAATTTTGAGGGCATTATATTAAGTGAGAAACGTCAGAGAGAGAAAGACAAATACTACATGTTCATTTACATGTGAAACTAAACGAAGCTGCACTCATAGGAACAGTAGGATGGTGGTTGCCGGAGGCTGAGGAATGGGGAAATGGGGTGATGATGGCCAAGGGTTCAGATTTGAGTTAAAAGATGAATAAACTGTAGTTAACAATACCCTATTATATACATGGACGTTCCTGAGCCAGTAGATTGCTAGTGTTCTCACCACAAAAAAGAAAGGGCAGTTATGTGAGATGATGGATGTATTAATCAACCCACGTGTGTCAGGTGTTTCCCAGTTTACGAGTTCATCACATCATCAGTCTGTATGTCTTACTCCTGCACATTAGCTACATGTCGGTTATAGCTCAATAAAGCTGGGGTAAATGAGAGAATAGATCTTTCCTGAAAAGAAAGACACTGAATCTCACTATTAGAGTGCATTCTGTGCTACTCATTTCCACCCATTTCAGTAGATTTTTATTGATTAAAGATACAGTTTAGTGGATGAGACATATAAGAGTGGGACAGTCAGATTCAATTTGATAAGAGCCACCTTGGGGATAGAGCCAAGGTGCCATGCATCAGTTGGGGAGGATGCCTTGTGCAGCTTGGGAACATCATTGAAATCATTCTGGAGAGGCCCAGAAGGCCATCGTGATAAAGTATGCACACATTAACTGGGAAGGTGATTGATGAAGAAAGGATGCTTCTGGTCTTAGAGAGTCATTTGTTTACCAAATATACACTGAGATCCTACTATGCATTGGGCTCTGTTAACACCATGGACACAGTGAACAAAAGAAGTAAGTTTCAACTTACATGGTGTTCTTTTGCTAGTAGATAGATTTTGGGGTTTGGGGGTTAGGTTTTGTAAATTTACATCTGGAAGAGATTGTTTCCCTTTACTCGTTCTTTCCGTCCCCGTCTCCCCTTTGTTTTTTGCCTCTGCCGAGGCGTTACAAAATAGGATTTATAATTTTTCTTCTTTGAAAAGTTTCCAATTATCTTCTCAAATGTCTTCTGCAAGACTTAATGAAATGAAAAATGACTAGGTTCACGTGGGTAAGCTTTTTATTTGTGATTAGTAATATGGAATCCATACATCAATGATTTTAGGAGAGGGAAGCTTGTGATTGGTTTTAAACAACTTTTAAACATCTTCAAATGCCCAGTGCTTTTTATGCTAATAGATCTCACCAGAAAGTGCTGCTGCTGATTTTACAGGAAGGAGAGACTCAAGGTTGGCTATCTTTTCCTGACGGCGGATTATCACTCCCACCTCCTTCTCCCCAACTCAGACATAAGATTGATAGAATTTTATTCTCTTCTCTTGGAGAATGAAAATATAAGACCTACAAAATACAATAAAATAAAATTATAAGGTAGTTTTAAACTACCCGTAAGCTAATAATTCTGGCAAAATGAGCCTTGAGAGCACACCTCTTTTCAAAGGGCATGGGGGATGGTCGGGGGGATGTTTTGAACTAGCAGCACTGAGGGGACATTCTGAGGACTGCTGCAGATACTGGCTCCTGTATTCACAAAGACTAGGGAAAAAGAAGACTGTCTTCAGCAGATGAATAGAAACAGTGACTGGCTTTGAGGCAAGTAATTGCCTTACTCACCCATACAAAAATTTCAGCCAGAGAAGTCCTCCTTTAAGCAGAGCACAAATAATGTGTGATGCATACTTATGCAGATAAAGTACAGCTTACCTTGGATTTATTTAATTATCCCCGGTCCATAAGGTTTCTGAAAAATAGCTAGAATACTCCTTTGCTGCAGAATTGAATAAAAGGCCCAAATCTCTGTTAATTTCTTTTTCTTCATTGAATGGTGTGTATATATATAATAGATACATGTTAGAATTGGTGATAACTAACACAGAGGGCTAAAGAAGTTCAAGCACACATATCCTTAACATTCCAATTAAAAGGAGCATAGGAATATTAATTACCACAGTGGAAATATAATTTGTTATTTCTTTCCTTCTTAAATACCTATATGATACTTATTAACATTTTAATGGCAAAAACAATAAAAATAATTAAAAGCACATTTAGTTCCTGTTCTGCTCCATTTCATTAATTTCTGCCTTTTTTCTTTTGAAGAAAAAGTTGTATAATTGATGTCTTAGCTACAGCTGCCTCGTTATGATATTAAATTTCTGTATGTGATGAGGGAATTAGATTTTCTCCTACACACATGCTGGTTTTTGACACACAACTGTCTTTAAATGTTAAAAAAAAAAAAAAAACACCTCTATTTCCATTCCTACTATTTAAAAGGCAGAGTTGGAAAGTTTTACAGTGAAGTGAATGCATACTTTCAAAGTTTATTATGTTTTATTTTTTTCAGAGTTCATATGTAATAGATGCTCACTAAATAAATGTCAAAAATTAAGTTTTGAGCTCTACTACATGTAACTATTTCAATCAACTACTGGTTTTGACTCCTGAAAAACTCTAAGGTTTTCCTACTGAAAGAGGTGAATTCTCCTTAGCTACCAGCTTTTCCTCTGGCAAGTCTTACTGAGAAAAGGCACTTGCTCCTGAAGAGAGGGCTTTCCAGATCGGACACAGTGCTGACTTACCGGGAAGGTTTTTAGCTTGGGACATGGTGGTGCACAAGTGCAGTTAGTTAACATAAGGGGATCTCGTGAAGTCCCAAATGTTTCCCCAGATGCTCAGCAGCTTCTAAAGGTCAGCCATGTTTGAAGAGCACATTAATAGTGCTGGCTTTCAATTTAGCTGGACTGGAGCTATACTGGTTCTTTTCAAGCTCTTGTGTTTTGCCAGTGGCATATACTACTCTTCTTAACCTTTGTTTGGAATGGTATTTGACTACTGAAATGTAACCATTAACCCTCAGAAAAGGCAGCAAATTAAACACTTTGTTCAACTCAAAGAGATAACTAGGAATGAGGTTTTCCTCAGGTTGGGGTGAAAATGTGACATTTTTCTGCCTTTCTCACCTGTCTTCTAGGGAAGAGTGAACATAGATTGGGTCTTTGGCATAGCTAACATTAGCAGCACCAGGAACCTCTCTCTTTTCTGGAACTGTATTGCTTTGGAGTAGCTTACAGTACAATATTGAATTTTTTTAAAAAATTTTCCTGTTTTTTCCTCCCCTAATGTTGATAAACTATTGTCCTTCCCAAAGAGATTGTCACTTATTTGAATCCGTGAGCTTCTCTGGAGTCCTTCCTGTCTTCCTTCTTCCTTCTCTCTTTCTTTTTCTTCTTCCTTTCTTCCACTCTTCTGTCTTTCATCCAGCATGAGTTGACATCTACCTTAGCAACAGGCAGAGCTCAAACTTATATTTCATCATAAATGCACGTGTTTACTAAGACTGCATAGAAGTCTTCAAACTGTCTGTTTCAAAGGACCTACTTTTCCTGATTCACTGATAGTTAATACTCATTTCTTTTAATTCTTCAAAGTTAAGGGACATGGTTACAACACTTAAGTTTATGCATACTAAACAGTTTATGGAAAGCTTTTACTGGCATTATTTCTTGGAAGGCTCACAAATATATACAAGTTTGGGATATCATATCTATTTTCTATGTGAACAAAGTGGGGCTGTGTCTCATCTAGTGGATAGGAAAGTGGGGATGGGTTTGTGACATGCTTGATACATCAGACTGTGCCCAGTGGTGTTATTTTATTTTTTTTAAAGATTTTATTTATTTATTTGACAGAGAGAGATCACGAGTAGGCAGAGAGGCAGGCAGAGAGAGAGAGAGGAGGAAGCAGGCTCCTGCTGAGCAGAGAGCCTGATGCGGGACTCGATCCCAGGACCCCGAGATCGTGACCTGAGCCGAAGGCATCGGCTTAACCCACTGAGCCACCCAGGCGCCCCCCAGTGGTGTTATTTGGGCATACGATGCTGTTTCAGTTTGATGCCTAAAAAAATGAAAGCTTTACCTTTAATCACACAGGTAATTACTAACATGGGCAGACCAGGCTACTTGGTTTACTATTTTCTATCCCTCTACAATGAGTCTTTCACTTAAGACATAGATAATCTCTAGTCAAGTTAGTTGTATACCACACATTGATGTAAAATTAGTTTCAAAAGAGTACTGAAGATTAAGAATTGAAATTCTGAAAGGATCTTTAAGGTAAAGGTAAAGATTAAATATAAAGCCAAAAAAATGATTTCTTAGTTTGTTGCATTCATATATTCCATAAATATGGGTACCAAAAACTGCATGGGGCAATACAATCCAATGAGAAATGACTAGATTCTTCCCTGATCATAAGCCAGAGGTTAAAGTACTAAAAACCTTAGGAAGACTGAAACTTCTTACTTCCAGAAATTAGGTTCAAAGCTGGGATTGTCTGGCTTGTTAGCAATTCATGCAGGATAATCAACCATAGAAATTTAGGGCTATTGATCAAGTTTACAGATCACTGAGATTCTTTCAGTGCTCTTGAACCACAAACACAGCCTCTGAGATGAGTTGATGGCTACATTGCTGGAATGTCTCTTCTCCTTAGATTTCAGACGAAGGTAACTAGTTCATCTCCTAGTCTTCATGTGTCTGAATGCATTCCTCAAGATTAAAGACCCTGTTCTTGATTCTTAGGGCATAAATCCAAGCATATTGCTTTGAGCTAAATATTTTGGTGACCATTTACTATGTGCTGTGCTAGGTGTTGAGGATGCAGAGATGGGTATGAAGTGGTCTCTGACGAGGTGGAACTCATTTGAGACTAAAGCTTGATTTGGTAAAAAACGAATACAGAGGAGGATAACGGAAGTGATCATTCTGTCTCAGCACCACTCATTGGGTCTATAATTATAGTAGATTTTGTCCATCATGTCTGTACTAGGGCGATAAGCAGCTAATTGGACATGGAAATCCTGATGTACTGGCTACAAAGCCACTAGGTCATAAGGCTTCTACCAAATTCCTCTGAGGCCAAGATGCATCATTTCAGCAGTTCCAGGGCTTAATTTCTGTGGTTCAGGTACTCACACTTGAGTGTGCCAAGGAAAGATACACAGGAATCATGGAGAGTTTGTTAAAATAACTTGCTCAGCCTTTCCACAGAAAGACAGTAGGTCTGTGGTGGGGCTAAATAATTTGTGTTCCTATAATCTCAGAGGTGACACCGACCCTTACGTGAGTAGCTCTGACCTAGGGGAATGTTTGTCAAACTTTAACATAGAGCAGAATCATCTGGAAGGCTTTTTAAAATAAATCACCAGGCTTGCCCTGACCATGGAGATTCATAAGGTCTGGGGTGAAACTGTATAATTTTTATTTCCAGCAGGCCTTCAGATACCGCTCAGCAGCATAAAGGTCAGTTGCAGACTGCTGGTTCATGGACTGCACTGAACGAAGGAGCTATCTCAGTGGATCAACAGAAGCAACCTACTAAGAATCCCAAATTTTAAAAAAATGTAAAACCTTTGATCAAAATAAGCACTTCACTTACCATGGAGTTCTCATCAGTGTGGTAGAAAAAAAGTGACAAACTGTGAACAGCATGAATCTAATGGACAGTTTTAAGAAGCAGTAAGGACTATAAGTAATAATTGATTATGATACATAAGAAAGGTGTTCTTGTTACAGAAGGAAAAGTAGACTGCTTGAAGAACAAGTGATAACCTGTAGGAATCTGTCTCCTTAGAGATCAATTTTTTTTTTCTTTTGAAAAAGTTTGCCCATGCATTCTCTTTTTAGCATGAACATATAAAATTGCTGGAAACTTTGAATGATATAAAAAGTAGACTTGGATGCTAGCACTAGAAATACCGTTCATGTAGGGCACAAAGTTAGGTTAGGGCCAAGGGCTGGGAAATTCCATAGTTTCCAACAAGCCCCAGAAGAAATCAGTAAAGGAAATGGAGCAGTGGCTAGCACTGGAGGATTCAAGAAACAAACGGGCAAACAAAACCAGGAGAATGTGGTGTCACAGGAACCAAGAAAATGTTTTCCTGGGAGGATTTAATGGTTAATGGATGAGAATGCTGCTAAGAAGTCATGTAAGAAAATAGAAAATGTGTCTGATTTGGCACCATAGGGATCGTGAAGACCTCTCATCTGAGTGTTGTCAGAAACCCCAAGTGTCCTTCCTTACAGAAAGTAGGTATAATGAGAAAACAGATGTCAGAAATAAACAATCGTGTTTATGTATTTGTGTCGATGGATCATTTTTCCTTTGACATACAGTTTCTAAAGTTTTTCTTAGTAACCTCATACTTTTTTTCATTAGCACAGATGTAGGTTACCTTTCAACATTTGGCTTCTGTCTTTACTTTGTTTTAAAATTATTCTAAATGTATGTGGTATTTTTTCCAGATGAATTTTAAGATCATTTCCTTGGTTTAAGAACAGAAGAGTTCTGTTGGGATTTTTATTGGAATTACTTTTAATTTTTCTGTTACTCTAGAAAAATGAGCATGTTTACTCTACGGAATTTTCTTTACCAGGAAGTGATCCTCTTCGTCTTTCAAGTGGCCTTAAATCCTCCAGGGAATCTTGTGGTCTTCTTGCTTTGGACACTAAAACTATCTAAAGTAATTTCATATGTATCTGCGGCTATTGTGAATTCTCTTACCTACATTTTTAAAAGTGTGGCAAAATACGTAAAACATAAAATTTCCCATTTTAATTATTTTAAAAGGTATGGTTCTCTGATATTAAATGTATTCACGTTGCTGTGCAACAATCACCACTCCCTGTCCCTGGAATTTTGCTTGCCTTTTTAGACTGAAACTCCATATATACTAAACAAATACTCCTGCCTTCTCCTCCTCGAGCCCCGCCCTGGGCAGGCAGCATTCCCATTTCTGTCTCTACACATTTGACTGTCCTAGTAACATCTATTTGTATGACTGGAATCTTATAATATTTGTCCTTTTGTGGACCATAGTGTCTTCAAGGTTCATCCGTGTGGTTGTATGTGTCAGTATTTCCTTTCTTTTTAAGGATGAGTCGGGCGCCTGGGTGGCTCAGTGGGTTAAGCCGCTGCCTTCGGCTCAGGTCATGATCTCAGGGTCCTGGGATCGAGTCCCACATGGGGCTCTCTGCTCAGCAGGGAGCCTGCTTCCTTCTCTCACTCTCTATCTGCCTGCCTCTCTGCCTACTTGTGATCTCTGTCTGTCAAATAAATAAAATCTTAAAAAAAAAAAATTAAAATCTATCCCTTAAAAAAAAAAATTAAAAAAAATTAAAAAAAAAAAAAGGATGAGTAATATTGCATTGTACCTATGCAACATGCTTTCATTTCCATAAATGGAACTTTGGGTTGCTTCTACTTTCTGGTTATTATAAAGAATACTGCTGAGAACACGAATGTGTGACTATCTGTTCAAATCGCTGATGATTGAAGTTCCCTTCATCTGTCTTTGGTTACTGTTCACAGGGAATATCTTTTCCTTCCTTTTCCTTTCCTCTCAGGTGTGTCCTTAGGTCCAAAGTGAGTCTTTTGTAAACAGCATATATTCAAGTCTTGCTCTTTTTGTTTTTCCTTTATCCATTTTGCCAGTCGGGATTTTTGATTGCAGCACTCGATTCTTTTGCTTTAAAAATAATTATTCAGAGAAGGACTTACTATTGCCATTTTGTTTGTTTTTCTCTGTGCCCTATAGCATTTTGTCCCTCATTTCTTTTTTTTAGTGCTTTATTTATGTTTAATTGGAATTTTTGTCTAAGGTGTTTTGATCCCATTCTCATTTTCTTTTGTGTAAATTTTAAAGAATTTTTTATAGTTATCATGGTGATTATATATTATATCCAAAAGTTATAAAAATCTAGTTTAAATGAATACCACATAACATCAGTTGGATATAAAAAGTTTTTTATAGCACTATCCTTCCTGTGTTATTAATGCTGTAAATTACATCTTTTTATTGTATGCTCATAACTTAACAATTATTGTGTATGTGTGTGTGTGTGTTAAATCCTGTGGAAGACTAAAATGTGAAGTTAGGAGCCAAAATTACAATAACACTGTTTTTTATATTTGTCCTCATATTTACCATTATGGAAGAAGTTTGTGTCTTCATATGGGCTCAGGTTACTGCCTAGCATTTTGATTTCAACTTAGACTCTGTATGGCATTTTGGGTGGGACAAGTCTAATAACAATAACCTTCCTCATCTTATGTTTGTCTGGAATGTCATAATGTCTTTCTCTCCTTCAAAAGATAGTTTTGCTTGACATAGAATTATTGATTTTTTTTTTCTTTCAGCACTTTCAATATGTCATCCCACCGTCTCTGGTCTACAAGGCTTCTGCTGACAAATCCTCTGATAATCTTAGTGTAGATACCTGTAAGCAATGAGTCACTTTTCTTTTCATTCTTTTAAGATTCTCTTTTTGGCATTGGCTTTTGGTAGTTTGATTACATGTGTTAAATGTGGGTCACTGTGTTTTTTCTGCTTGGAGTTCATTTGTGCTTCTTGTGTTTTGATCTTTCATCAAGTCTAGAAAGTTTCAGTCATTATTTCTTCAAATAAGCTTTCTGACCCTTTCTTTCTTCTCTTTCTGGGATTCCTATAATGTATATATTGATTCACTGGAAAGTGTCTGTTAAGTCCCTTAGTTTCTGTTCACTTTTCTTCATTCTTTTTTTCTTTTTGCCCTTCAAACTTAATAATTTCAAATGACCAGTCTTCACTGATATTTTTCTGCTGACTGAGTCTCATGTTGAACCCCTCTATGGGGGTTTTTCAATTCAGTTATTTTTCAACCCAGAATTTCTGTTTCATTTTTTAAAAATGCTTTCTGTAGTTTTATTGATATTCATATTTGGCTTATATTTCATTTTTCCGATTTCCTTTAGTTCTTTGAGTATATTTCATACAGTCATTTTAACATCTTGCTGTAGTAATTTCAAAAACTTTGTTACTTGACAGTGGAATTCAAGAGATTTATTTTGTTCATTTGAGGGGACTCTTTTCCCCTGATTCTTTCTATTCCTTGTGATCTTTTGCTGAAAATTGGGCATTTAAAACTATTGGCACCTCTCTCAGTCTTTGTAGACTGGCTCCGTGCAGAAGAAGATGGTAGGTAATTAGTGTAGTGAGAAGGCTCAAGATCGCCTCAGATCTTTATGCAACATTTGTCTTCCTTGGGTTTCTGTGTGCATTTTCTTCCCAACTCCCCTGTATATACGGATGTTTTTAAATGTATTACTTTCCACAGAAGTTTCACCCTACTTTCTCTGGAGGCCCTAGGTGTTCTACTTTGTTCCTCTGCCTATAATTTCTTGCTCTCATGTTCTGCATGTCTGTGGTTCTATGCATTTTTCATCTACTGTGGAAACTACCACTGCCTTCCAGGGCTTCCAACTTGAGATCCAGTCTGTGTAGCCATTCTCACTGACCTCCAAGCCAGGCAGGACAGAAATGAGTCCCTCAAGTAGCCCACAGACAGTCGAGAAGGTACAAACAAGTTCCATTCCTTTCCTTCCTTTAGAGGGAAAGAACTGGGATTGGGCTACTTCCTCTTGACCATGCTTCACTGTGTAGGGGGCAAGGGGAGGGTATAGCATTAAAGAATGTCACAAAATTTCTTTTTTTGAATTGGCTTTTTCTTGATTGGGCTTTTGCTTGCTTGCTGCAGATCCTTCATTGGTTGTTAGCAGAGCTCCCGCAAACTATTTTAATCAGTCTGCAGTTGCTTACTTGGATACTTAATGTGGGAAGAATGAGAGCCTAGTGCTTCTTGGTCTGCCCTCGTGCTGATATCAAATCAGTTTTTTGTTTGTTTTTTAAGTGCTGTGTTTTTTTAGTTGTGGTTTTGAACCCTAAACATGTTCAGAGTCAGAGATACTCATACAATCCCTAAATCATAATAGAAATTTAAAACAATCACTGCATAATATGTATTTTTTTTCATAATATATTGATGATACCTGTCATCTTTGTTTTCTAATTTAATGATGATCTATCTAGGAGTGTGTCACCAACATTATAATTATTGAAGAAAGATAAATGTCAAAGTATAACTGAGATAATTACTTGTTCTTTTATAAACAAATAAGTGGTGAACAAATAAAACCAAATCAGGATTAAAAATAATAAAGCAAATAGCAATAACAAACCTTTTTGCATATCTAACAAGCTTCCACTATTGTCTGTAGTTCACACTATCTGTGGCACTGACTCAACACTGCTTCATGTACATTGACAGCACAAAACTATAACAGGCATAATTTTGAAAAACATAACTTGTGAGCATTTACCAAAAATATACACTTGACTTCACTTAGAGTCCTTTAACTAGAGAAACATGATGAATGAGAAAATTGTGAATGGCCATGAATATAATGGGAAATTTTCATAAGCAGTAGGCATTATAAATAATAATTACAAAATAGATAGGAGAAACAATCGCTATGATTATATTTTTATTGATATGCTTAATATGTTCTAGGCGACTATGGCTGTATCTCCTAATATTGGACAATATTTCATAATATTTAATGATTGTTAAGCTCCTGCATCTACTTCACTAAAATTTTATTTGATAAATTGACATATATTTTTATTTAAATTGAGTTGACCCCCCTCCTTCTCTGCCTGCTGCTCTGCCTACTTGTGCTCTCTCTCTCTCTGTCAAATAAAAAAATAAAATTTTTAAATTGAGTTGAAAATTTCTTTATGTGCTATATTTTTTAGACATAGTATAGAGACAATGTAGAAACTAAATAAAACTTGGAATTTTTCCTTTTCTCAGTACATTTCAAATGTTATAAATGGTATAGGAATTATTTGATTTTTGGAGGCAAAATCTGTGACCCTCTATTTTAAAGGAGATACTTAAAACTTACCACAATTTTTCTTATTGGGCTGGTCCATATTATAAATTTTGTCAATCATTTTTGCTAGAAAGAAAAAAAATGCATACTCTGTTTAATTTTCCCAAATACCTAAGTGGGTATTTTTATGTGCACTTCACTTAAAAATAATCTCCTGTGATTCCTTTTTTTCATTCCAGAGATTTTGCATAGTTATATAATCTCAGCACATCATTTTTTACAACATGCTGATTGGATATTCAAAGCAATTTTTTAATATCATTAAGGGAATTAAAACTTCTTATTTTCCATAGAAACATTTTATAGTTTCCTGCTTTATCCTTATTTATATAACCTTGTATTATATTGTTGGGTTAGCAAAATCTTCCTTAGAGTTTATGCTTATTGGGGACAGTTCTTACTTTAATTTGTATTCCTAACTGCATCTAGTGTAATATCTTATCCTCTAAAATACTCCAGTATATTTTGTTAAATAGGATTGTTTAAAGATAATTGGCCAACTGTTGAGGTTTTTCAAGCCAAACTTATCTAAACCTCTCTTAGGAATGCGATAAAAACCATTTTTCACCAATTTTGAATCTTTCCAAGGTGTCTTTAAAACTCTTAACTCTAACATGCTATGTTTTTCTAGTATCATGAAATAATATGGAACATTTGAGAGTATTTAAACCTTATGGTATTTTCTAATTATTCAATGTTAACGCCTGGATTGTTTCTGTTTATTTTTTTAAAATTTTATTTATTTATTTGACAGAGAGGGATTGCAGGTAGGCAGAGAGAGAGGAGGAAGCAGGCTCCCTGCGGAGCAGAGAGCCAGATGCAGGGCTCCATCCCAGGACCCTGAGATCATGACCTGAGCTGAAGGCAGAGGCTTTAACCCACTGAGCCACCCAGGGGCCCCTCAACTATTCTTAGTTGAGAATGTGAAGACCATGGGTAAAGTAAAATTATTTAAATAAAAATAATTCAAACTTTTGAGCTTTTTTAACAGAAAACGAACTGGTGGAATGTGTTATCCCTGTTTTGTTTTGTTTTGTTTTTTGTGTTTTTTATTTTTAATTTAAGGCACTTATTTGAATTCATTTCAGAGAACATAAACTGTCTGTTTTGGTGAAGATTTTAGCACATATGATGGTTTTGAAGTAATAAAGTATACATGGGGAATAAAAGAAAAGTGAAATGTTGAGTTTTTAGATGGTTTGTATGGTTGTGTTGAGAACCAAACTAAGAATCAGTGTATTAAATACTAATACTCTAAGTCTGGAAATCTATGTTCACCTTTTCAAGTAGCAATAAAGATATTTTAAAGAAACTTCCCTGTGGTTCTCTGAAAGTAGACATGTGGTCGAAGAAAATCTATTTTTATTAGAACACACGCACACCTAATCTACTAGTGTAATTTAACATTATGATTTTTCTCCTTGAATCTTCCTTTAATTGTTTTCACTTTTTGAGACTATTTCAATGTAGAGGGATCATATTTCTTCTCATGGTGCATATGGCAGTGAATACATTGCAGTTGTCTAAGGGGAAGTACAAGCGGCATACTATAAGTTAAGAAAGCCCTCAAATTTTGATATTCTTTACTTTTTTTTTTTCCAAACGGAATCAGTTTGGCCGTTTTCCTTTACTTAGCCAAATGAAATATCTAAATCTTGGGGTTTTTTGCTTATGTCTTTTGCTTATGATTTCTAACACTTCTTTCTTTGCACTTGAGTGAATAAAAAATGCATTTGGATTTTGGCAAACTCCCTATGTAGTGGACAGCCTTGTCTTGTAGACTTAACTGTTCTCTGGAAAGTGAGAGTAGATAGGCAACAGAGGTAACAGGAGTAGCTAGTCTCCAGCTAGGATCCAGCTCCCCTGCCGTACCAACATGTCTCTAGACCATGACAGCATTGAATATTATGTGGAATTGAACACAAGTCTTTCAGCTGATGCATCCACCCACCGGAGGACTGATTTACAAAAGCAGCTTTATATATGGATTATTACTTGTATTTATGAAGGTACCCTCAAGCCCATCCTGGGAATAAAATTTCCCAATATTGACTCTGTTCTGCCTTCAGAGCATCCAGATGACCTCACTGCAAACTCCTTAGCATGTTTTCTCAGGTTGCTGCACAGCACCATACCTGTTTCATGGGCCTGGCATGGACACTTGATTAGTTTCAGGTAGTGGCTTACAGGAAGTCATTGAAAAACAAAGACAATTAGAACCGCTTCCCACAGCAACAGAAATTATCAGGTTTGTGGAAAAGGAAGTTGACTTGAAAATTGGCAATTGCATTTTGGAAAGCTAGCATCAGATAAATGAGCCTAAAATTAATTACAGTCAAATTGATCTTTAGCAAGAAGGTAGATTTTAAAAGTTGGCTATTAATGTGTATTTGATGAATGGCACTATATCTCTGTCCCCTTTTGGGTTTCCATTTATACTAGTTAATTAATTGGGCAATTATTTTCTGAGCACTTATTAAAAGAACAAGAGATCATTAAGTGGTCTGAGTAATCTAAAGTTGTCTAAGATGTCCTTACTTTAAGCAGATAGTAACTTTGACAGGGATCTGATGGCTTTTTATCTATGGCTTTAAGCATTATCCTCAGAACCACCACCACTACCATCATCATCATCTTTCTCATAGCTGTTATTGTTACAGGATTTTGTGTCCCCTTAGTGCCCATGGTTCTTGGTCATGCTGCTTTGAAGAATGAAGAGGTAGACTAGATGAAGAGTGGTGGGCAGCAAAACGAAGTTTATTGAGCAAGAGTACAAGCTCCAGGAGAGGGAGGGGGACCCACATGGGTTTCCCCTGGAGTTTTGAAGTGTAGAGGTTTTTAATGAGCTCTTTTGGGGAAGTATCTTAAGCAACCAGGGTGTGCTGAATCCTGCCAGTCAGGGCTTTGGTGATGTATCTGTCTATCTATTAGGTTAATGTGCATGTGCTGATGGTCCTTTTTTTTGCTGACATCTAGGGGCTTAGGTCTTAAACTGCCCCTTGCCCATGATATTGTCCAATGTTTTTGTGATTAATTGTCTTAGTTTAGACATTTGCAGAAGTCATTTCTGTAAAGGCTGTAAAGTAGAATGTCAGTGTGGTCCTGTCTAAGCTGCAAAACAGGATGTCAGTGTTCTATTTTAGCTGTCCTGACTCCATATATTTTTGTTGTTGTTGTTGGGGACCCTGGCCCTGATTACTGTCCAGCTAACTTCTAATACTATAATTCATTCATTCATTTTAAAATTATCTGCAGTGTACCTAGTATGTGTAAAACTCTGTTCACAATGCTAGTGATGTAGCAGAGAACAAGATGAACTACATTAATGACACCATGAAGTTTCTATTCTGGAGAGCTGAGAAGGATAGAGTGACATGTAAACACATTAATGTATATTCTTAATTAGCTTGATATGTTATTATAGATACATGATTAAATATGACCTGTGATGTATCTAAAACAATAATGCTATGAAGAAAAAGGGCAGTGAGAGACTAGAAGGGATATAAAATGTTACTTCGAGAAGGTGGTCAGGAAGCAGCATTTGAGATGAGACTTGAATGTAGAGAGTGATCTACATTAAGTGTGTTGAGGAGGAACATTCCAAGCAGTTCATTTAATGTGAACTTTATTGTCCCCAAAAGTTTTGTTTGAATAATTGATTTTAAAACGTACAGTTAAAATAATTACATTATTCCATTTGTTCTGGTAAAACAAGGAAACAAACAAAAAAATCTGAGGTTCAGAAAAAGACATCTTTGCAATCTCACAACTCTTAAGTAATTCAGCCTATTGGTACAATGTAATTTAGACATTCTTTTTTTATTTTTTTTCCAGAAGGGAAATCATTTTTGGCTTGCATAATTAGAGAGCCATTAGAGCAGGATGTTGAATGATTGACAGTGCCTACAAGTGGAGGCATGCTGAAGGGAATGGGTAGGGAAAAATTAGGAAGGAAGGTGATTTGAAGGTTGAAGCATCTGAGGCTTGGGTGCCAAATGGCAGTCAGAGCAGTTTAGGGTTGTGTTCTTTTTCAAAAGGGATCAAGCGTAATGAGGAAACTGGAGCTTGGCTATAGATAATTGTTATTGTAAATTCTCTCACTTGCATTTGATCCTGTAGGTAGTATAGAGACATTAAAGGACTTTGTGGGATACAGTGACATAAGGGAAACCATGCTTTAGAAATATTGCCATAGTAATAGAATATAAGGTAGATAGAAAGGGGGGAATTATACTATAAGCTCATTAAGTCTGCAGTTACCAAATGGATTTGGAGATGTCTCGGGTATTGACAAGTCATCTTAAAGGAGCCACACATTCTTATGTGCATCACTTTAGGAACAGAAATTTTTTTTTTACTCAAATATGTTTTATCATTTCAAAAATGATGTATCTTCCCAGTCCACCATGACTGAAAAATATAAATTTATTTGAGAACATTACAGAATTCAGGATAGCTTTTCTTTAATTTTGAATTTTGTCAAATAAAAGGTAATAAAGTACAACTGTTATTATGTCAGAATCCAAATTATTCCTTGATTCATTTATTTATTTATTGATTTATGCATTTATCCTTGACAAATTTGTCTTTAGAACAGCGTATTAAAGGGGTTAAGGGCCAGAGTTTATGGACTGGCCCCAGAGATCTCCCACTTATTTATAGTAAGTGGATTTTTAATTAATCTCCCTAAATTCCATTTTTCTCATCTGCAACTCTTATGAAAATAATAGTAATCTCACCTGATTTTTTATGATGATCATGGGAGATTATGAATATAAAGTATTCAGTATCATGCCTAGTAAGGTATCTAAGGTGTTCTTACTGTTAGATAACATTTGGTAGATATTACATGGCTATTCAAAAACTGGAAAGTACACTCAAGTCATTTCTTTAGTAATTTGCCTGTGTTCAAGTATATGGTACTTGCTGGATAACTAATTTGTGAAAGCACACCCTGAATGCCCTGTTAATCACTGAGAATGTAGAAATCCTGTCCTCTCTCTATATTCCCATCAAGCAGAATGTACAGAAGAACGTGTTGTTCAGTGTTCAGGTCAAAGGCTCTGAGGCTGGCCAACCTGGAGTATCTCCTTTGTAATAGTGTCCATTTGGCAAGCCTTTATCTCCTTAGGGCTCTGGCCATGCAGGGAAGGAGAGGCAACAGATAGTTGTTAAGGTAATTTGCTCTGGTATCAAAACATAGAGCACGTAGATCCCAGCAATGGGTACTTGTCCATTTGGCCACTCCTGGATTCCCTGTAAGTTTTCCCAGTAAACCTATGTCTCTGTCACTGTCTCTGGGTCTTGTCTTTGACCTTATCGGACCATCACTCATCGTAGGTTTAGAGTCTTCTAAGGTAAGCCTGCATATCAAGTGACAAGGAATCAAGATCAGAATCTGTAGATTTAAAATTATAATTTACTCTCAATTCTTTTATTGGAATGAGATGTCAGTTATACATTTAACCCATGAGCAATGTGAGGGTTGGGGCACCAACCCCAGCACAGTCACAAGCCCATGTATAACTTTTAATTCCCCAAAACATAACTTCTTACAGCCTACTGTTGACCAAAAGCCTTACCAATAACAATAAAGAAGTAAAGAGTTAACTGATACATATTTTGTTATGTGTATTATATAGTATATTCTTATAATACAGTAAGTTTGATAAAATCATAAGGAAGAGAAAATACATTTATAGTAATAAGCTATAAATATTTGTATACTATATGAGTGGACTTGTGCAGGTCAAGTATGAACGGAGAGTCTAGCCAAAATGCAGTAAAATTAGAGGTGTTGGATAACGAGCATTAATAAGTGTGGAGAAGAGGTGTGAAGGCAGTTGTGTTAAAAGAGTAGAATTGGCCTCTGCTGGATTTGGTCCATCAGACTGAAAGACAAAACAGTTGATCACAGAAGGGGAAGGAAAAGAACAAAATACCTTCCACGCACGTTCTCTTGCATTTATTTGGGGTCTACTTCTTCATGTCCAAAGTGTTTTTTGCAGAATTGAATGTCAACATCACTATATGAAAATTGCTCATGGTTTTAATCTGCGAGTCCCAGGAATCCATTTATAATTTATGACGTGTTTGCTATTCTATTTGTCTTTGTTTAAAGCAGGGCTGCTCTTGCTGAGTGATCTGTACACGCGTAGTGAGTTGGATAACTTTATGTTCTGTTTCTTTGTCTTCAAATCACTTAGCTAGTTTTGAATAAAAAGGCTTTGTTGGGAAGGAGGAAAAGAAGCTGGGAGATAGGGGTAGGAAGAAAGAAATGAGAGATTCAGTGCAAAGAAAATCTGGCATTCATTTTAATTCAGTGTGGTGTTTGCTTTGCTTTGGTGAATCGTGCTCACGTTTCTAGTCAACAGGGCAGAACACAGATCATCTGAAAAATGAAAATCTTTATGTATGTGAGAGATGTTCAAGTTTATCCTCCCTCATCAATCTTATCTCCTTGCCAGTATTAGGCATGCTGCCTAGGGAGAGGATGCTACCAACCGTTGATAGAGAAGCACTCATTTAATTTAGTTACTACATCCTGTTGATTTTTATGAGTGGTGGGGGAGCTGTTTGAAAAGGACCTGTTGTGTTGACAGATGTACCCTGCTCTGCAGCTGGGGCAGTTTGAATGATTTTCCCATCTCAAATCTTTTCCCCCACTATCCACTTAGAAAAGTAGTCCATGAGAAAAACTAGAAAACTAGTTCCCCAATTGGGAAATAATGGTATCTAAATCTTTATCATAGGTTCCATTGTAGTAAGAAAAACTGTAAGTAGGTGCACTTTATTTCCATAATATGTTGCAGAGTATTTTGGCTATTGTCCTATGCACTATTTATTTATTTATTGTCAATGCACTTTAATGCTGTCTACATTTTGGACAGCAGGCATAATGCTCTGTTGGTTTATCTCTCAGAGAAATAAGATTACCCCCCAAAAGATAGCCATTTATAATATATGCACCTTTGAATAATTAAGTGAACTACTGAAAAAGAAAAGGATCCTAATTAGCTTTCAAACTGTGATTGTGCCATGCACTGAATCATTCCTTTATGAATACATTTCTTTCGGAGCATGTATAATTATGAACCTTTTTATTTTTTCTATCTCGGTAGGAACTGGGAAGTAACAGCCCTCCACAGAGAAACTGGAAGGGAATTGCTATTGCCCTGCTGGTGATTTTAGTTGTATGCTCACTCATCACTATGTCAGTCATCCTCTTAACCCCAGGTAATTTGTCTTTATTCCTCTCTTATGATGGTATTGTGGATGATAATTTCACATTCAAATGCCTTAAGAGGGTAGCCATATGTGGTATCTTAAGACACATTAGCATTGGTTGGAATTTAAAAAAATGCATAACCAGACATTTTGCAAATGGCACAGTAATTTTGTGGTTCAAATATCATGTGAGATATTTTGGGGGAAGCTGAAATGTAAAATCTATACATCGACAATGCCAAGGAGATCTTCAGTCTCCATTGCTACTTAGAGACTTACTATGTTAGTTAATAAATGCAGGGGACACTTGACTTTCATTGTATGTTGACAATGAGGGAGTGGAGACTGGAAGTCCCCATATGGAGGTGATAGCTCAGCTGTGATGAGGGCGGTAGGGGACGGTGGTAGGGAAGGATTTGAGAGACAGTGAGGGTTTGATCAAAAGAGAATGCCGTCAGCCGCTAAATGCTTCCTTCTTCTGTTCCTTTCTTTCCTTGTAGTTTTTATATTCCCAGTTTCCCCTTGTCTAAAGAACATTGCCAAATTGCCCTTGCAATGATCTTTAAATTGTGTCCTTTACATTAAAGAGTTGAACACTAATATATAAATTAGCAGTAGGCTTAATTCTTCTTTGGGGATTATTTCAGTACCCAGAAGTTTTACTGCTCTTTAGTAGGTGCTAATATTGGAAGACAGAGAAAAGCTGCTGGCTTTTAAATCTCCCCAAAATGTCTTCCAATAGCAAATGCACTTGGCATGCTGCTACACCCATCCACCTAGCTTCCTCAAAAACTGGACACCCATAGATTTCTCAGGATTGTAAAAACTAGTCATTTCTGGGATAAGATTAAGCTCATCCCCAGATCAACTGATATAATGAAGTTACAGCCTGTTGTTGAATAATACGTATTTACACTTCAGTTCTTGCTCCTCTTTTGTTATTTATGAGCCCTTAACCACATTAAATTTATTTCCTCATGTACAAAATGGGATTAACAATAATAGTTCTCTTTCAGAGTTATTTAGTCAACTAATTACAGTGACTAATTACATAAATGACAGTATCAGTTGCTCCAATATGGTATTTTGTGAAATCTACCATCTTTGTAAAAATATGGGCTTTGTATGAATTGCCAAAAATCACTTGTAATTATGATTTCACATATGAAGAGATTGAAAAAGGAATTAAAGAAATCAGGAGGGAGGAAAGGGAGAGGAAGAGAAAGGAAGGAAGAAAAGAAAAAAAGGAAAAAAGGTGAGAGAAAGAAAGAGAGGAAGGACAAATGAAAAGGAAGAAATGGAAGAAAAACGAGAGAGAGAGAGAGAAATCTTCCCTGATGAGAGCTGACTTATCCAGCATTCTCTTCAGGAATGCTGTCTTAACTGCCTCACATGTACGTCTGCAATACAGTGTGATTGACCAACATGATGGCTCTCAGTTGTTGCTGAATGCCAAGAATCTTTGTTTAAAGGAAGATAAGCTTATGTTCAGCATAGTGTTCTGCTTAAATTATTTTAATGTAATTATTAGAAAAATGAATGACTTGGGTATATTACCATCTATTGGGGACTATTAACCAGATGGAGAAATTGGTGCCCTGATGGCCTGTGTGTTTCTCTTAAACTTTCTTCCATCTGATTATAGCAGCTTTTCCCACTGATTCATTTTCTCAGAATTTCTTATTACTGGAGGCCATTGTGATACTTCGGGGTCCTTTGAGTATCTGATATAAGCAAGACTTTATAAAGTTGCCCACTGACTAAACTTCTAGCCAGCTGTTTCCATGTTGTTCAATGTAAAAATGGAGTATGGTTGGAATAAATTTGTCATGTAATTATTCGTTTTTTAAAGCAAAGACTTTGAGCGAGACACACCTTGGTTTGAGTTCCGGTTCTGTAATTTCCTGGTTTTGTGAAATTGGCCAATTATTTACCCTTGTTCAGTATTTTACTCATCTGTATTATGGGTGAAATATATTATGCCAAATTTATAGTGTTATTATGAAGGACAAATGACATACAATAATTCAAGTGTTTAGTAGAGTAGCACTGCTGTTGCTATTCCTCTTATAATTGCTTTCTTCAGTACTTACTGACAACCAGACACAACGCCCAACACTGTGTGCCATGAGGGAAGTTTCTAAGAAAAAACAAGGTCTCTCTGGAATATAGATCTTCTGTAATTTCTATTTTTAAATTATGACAGGGGAAAGGGACTAAACATTCAATCTGGAGTAGCCTTTCAATAGTCTGTTTGTTCATTCATTTATTCATTCATCAGTAAATAATTATGGAGTTCTTACTACATTCTCAGTGCTGTGGGTAGTTGGTCTTGCTTTCTCCTGTTTTATATCCATCACCTCAAATCCTTTCCCCTAATGACACAAACACTCAAGACTTAATTTCATGTGAGATTAGTCATATGAATGGAAGTAGCAGTTATTTTTAGATTTGTAGCTTATTAAGTACACTTAACATACCACATGTTCAAAGGTCTATGGTTTTTACTGTTATTTTTGTCAAGAATATTATGATATGAAAAATAAGTCAGTATGCTGGAGTGGAAAAGGTATTGCTATCAGGAACAGTTGAACTGCGTTATGCAATTTTTATTTGTACACTGAATGCCACCAAGGACTTGGGAAATTATAGAAATTAATGAAGTAGATAAGGGTAATGAGGGTGTTTAGGAATTTACTTGAGTCATGAGCAAGCAAATACCAGTCTAGTTACAGGACCTTCATGGTGGGCTCAAACTGAATGGTGTAGTGAAGTACAGGGTAGGGAGACCATGGCCTAAGACGCGAGTCAGAAGCCTGGAAGCAGTCTTAGAACCTAGGTAGTCTTGTCTTCTTCACGAGAGATGGAAAAACCCGAGATTGTTTAATCTAGAATGTGCATCAAGACCATTAGTGTAGACTTTTGATTAAGCATGTGTATGTGCCGGTGCATGTCTGTGGTCAGACTCTAGTACTCTAATTACACCATGTCTTCCTCTTCCAACTCTGGTTTAAGACCCCTCAGCTGTGCTAGAATAGACCCACAAAAGAAAACCTCCAACTAGAAAGATAATGTACAGTACCTCCTTCTGTTGTTGCTTTGCCCACCAGTAGCCTCTAAGGTCAACTTCCTAGGTAAAACTACTCAGGCAGATGGAAAATTTTAACCAGGAAGGGGTTCACAATTCGTGTCATAAGGAGAAACTTCTGATCCAAAAATTATTTAGCAGAATACTAGACCTTTTTTAAAAAAGGTTTATATTTATTTATTTATTTGAGAGAGAGAGAGAGAGAGAGAACGTAACAGGGGAGGAGCAGAGGGAGAGAGACAAGCAGGCTCCTGCTGACTGTGAAGTCCTATGTGGGGCTCCATTTCATGACCTAAAACCAAACCAAGAGTACGATGCTTAGTTGACTGAGCCACTCAGGCGCCTCTCCATATGCTTTCTATAGCTTTATAATAACCTTGGGAAAATTTCTTACCTCATTTGACATCAAGCTTTTGGTTGAAGAAGGGCATCTTTGATTTAGCAGATTATGAAGTGATTTTTTGAAGTATCTTATGGTTCAAATATCTGTGATCTAATATAATAACAACAGCAATAATTATGGCTTCTTTGGTAGCAAATGTAGCAGCAGATTAAATCTGGTGAGCTCTCATCTACTCTGAAAATATATATATTTTTTCTTTTCAGCTTAACAGAATTCATTGTTTAGGCACCACACCCAGTGCTCCATGCAATCCGTGCCTTCCACAATACCCACCACCTGGCTCCCCCAACCTCCCACCCCCCGCCCCTTCAAAACCCTCAGATTGTTTTTCAGAGTCCATAGTCTCTCATGGTTCATCTTCCCTCCAATTTCCCCCAACTCACTTCTCCTCGTTGGTGCAGACACTTTGGGGAACAGTATGGAGATTCCTTAAGAAATTAAAAATAGAGATTCCCTATGAGCCTGGAATTTACTGGGAGATTTACTGAAATTTACAGTACCCTGAAAATACTGGGTATTTACCCCAAAGATACAGATACAGTGAAAAGAAGGGCCATCTGTACCCCAATGTTTAATGTTTTTTTTTAAGAGGGTGGGGGAAAGAAAGCAAATAAAGAGTTATGTAGTCTAAGAAATGATTTAGAAACTGTTTTGCTCAAAATAGTATCACATTTTGGAGGTAAGTGCTAGGCAATGCAAGCTTATAACCAGAGAAACACATGTTCATTGTAATTTTGGTTTGATTGCAAATTTTATTACAGAAGTAATTTGACACAGGTGTCTTAATTTCCAAGATTGTCAGCAACTTCCCTGCCTGGTGAAGAGAAGTCCTAATTATTTTTGAAGAGTGGGTTAACCATTCAAGTATTTATTTAATAAGTAACTATTTTTGAAAGGAAGAAATTATTCATTTCATTTTTTTATTAAAGGGAAGACTTATTTAGATGCATCGATCAAGCCAACATATTTTTTTTTTCTATCATTGGTACTAAATCAGTTTAAAGAGAAAAGAGCACCCATGCTTATTTTCAGAATGTGTAACTCGAAGATTCGTATTTATACTCTACAAATAGATGAATGTACATCGAAGCCTAAGTTATGGAGATTGGCCTTTTGTAGCCATGAAGTCTCCCTGTGCAGTCTCCTATATCCATGGGGTATATAGAATGAGAATGATCACGGTCTGAAAACTTTTCATGCATAATGTACTTACACATTTTGACCTGTTTTGAGAGAAGAGACATGTATTTCATGAAACCAAATGTATTTAGAGGAGAATATTCTTTAAGCTTTGTTGCTGTATTGAGACAGACAGCGATGTGGACTGTGTGTAGTACACCGATTTTCAGTAACAGTGGCCTGCTGCCCTTTGATTGGTGTCTCTAATCAGTCAGTGTCAAAACAGGGTCATTAGATTAATTTGTTACTATGGCTGACTAAAGACAAAATTGTAAGGCATTAAAATTGTGTCTTCATCATTAGCCCTAGCTCCTCAGACAATTTCCTTTTCCTTTAGTACCCTCTTGAGGTAAGCCTCCTGAGTTGGTCTTTGCAGGTCTGTCAGAGCATAAAAGAAAAAAAGCATCCATATATAAGTCATCCACATGCATGTAGAAGTCACCAGGGCTCCGCTTGATCCAAGTTAAACAAGAACTTAATAGGGATCATTTTGTTTCACTGTATGCATACCTTTATTTTCACTTCTAGAAGTGTGTCTAAGAGTAAATTTTACACTAATTTTAGATGCCATGTTGGGAAAGAATTTACAGATGTTGAGATTGCCACTGTGGTGCTAATGGTTAGGTAAATCTTTATGTCAGGTAAGGATTTTGATCTATGAAGTTGTGCTCAAATCATTCCCTGGGAGCCAAAATTTAGAACTGAGGAAGCTGAGGGAACCAGAGAAATTTAGGCAGCTCTGTCCAGAGAAATAAAACAAAAACTAGAAGCTAAAACTTAAGGATGTGTATTTGTCTTTGAAGAAATGCCAACTTATATTTTTCAAAGAGAGTGTATAATCCTGTCATTTATTCCTTATAATATACAAACTTGAAGATAAGTGCAGTTTTCTAGGTAATACAGCTAAGGTCTGAAGCTTTTGGATAACTTAGGTGCCTAGTTTGTGGAGAAAAGATTGCAGAGTGAGTGATTACAATGACCTTCATTCAGACTGACGTGAGTTCATGTCCTAGCCTTGACAGGTGCTTGAAAATAAGATTTTGAGGAAAAGGATTCTTTCTTCCTGTTCTTACATACCAGGTTTTTTAATAAGGGACGATTTGATCCTTTGAAACGAGGCTTTTAAAAGATTAATCTGTTCCTATTTATTAAAAAAAAAGAATTTTCTAGAAAGCATTTGATAAGTATTTTGTTGGAATGGTGACAGCTGATTAGTTATTGTTATGCAAAAACTCAAAATGAATTTATTCTCCTTACTATTATGTTCTACCAAAACAATTGCTTCTGGTTATAGTTAGTTAAAATGTCATGTTATATTATGTTGCAAGCAATCTCTTGGCAGCTGCAATAAAAGGTGTCATTTAAGCATCTGACCTGTGTTTTAAAATGTCAAAGTGACAATTAAACCATCCCATAATGCTTTTATGAGAGGGAAATAATGTTTTACAGATTTTAAGATTTGCATTACTCACTTGTAAACATAAACATCAACTAAGATGCAAATTGTTTTTTTTATTTTGTTGAATTAAAAAAGAAGATATGTTGTATTGATAGGCATAAGCTAAATTGTCTCTGCTTGTTTTTTCCAAGAACAGCACAGATGAGCCCATTTGAATATAGTATTACCCAGGCATCAACGGGCTGCCAAAGAGAAAACAATGACAGATTCTAACAGTTTCCCCCTGGATAACATGGGTTATTGTTGCTTTCCTAGATTTATCTCTCATGCTGAATGAAAAATAATTTTCTCTGATATGTATAAAGTTAAGAGCAGTTATATTTTTTTGTCTTTGTTTTCCAGTTACATTTACATTTAAGTCAAATTTGATTTTTTTACTTATTCTCATTTTTTGTATTATCTAATGAGATAAATAATGGATTTAGCTTACATTATGATGTGTTCAATTTAATAGGTCAAAAGAGAATCTGTTTTAATAAGCAACATTTATTAGCTCCTTGTTATAAGCCAGATATTATGCTAAGTGCTTTGTATGCACTATTTTATTTATCCTTACACCACTAATGTGAAATAGATACTATTAATTTATGCATAATCTACATTGTTCGGTTGAGTCTTACAAGTTAAAGTAAATTGTCTGTCACAGAACCAGAACATGGAAAAGCCAGAGCTTTTTGACTCTAGCGAGTATCTTAAGCTTTGAAATACAGGACAAGATATATTATTGCACCCATGGAAAGTATAGGCAAGAAACATGTTAGAAAAAAAAAAATGTGCTCTGCTTCATTCTCACCCTGATTTCTTAATAAATGAGTTGATTCTGTATCTTCTTTAAATGGAATGTGTAACAAGGAAGGAATAAATTGGGGTACATAATGGGAAAATGGGAAGGGAATGGCAGAAGTGGGGAATTGAAAATCATGCATGTCAGTTCTGTATGCATTTTTATTTCAGCTATTATGTTTGTTTGGTTGGTTTTTGTTTTGGTTTTGGTTTGTTTTTTTGGAACCTCAAACACCCGTGATAAAATATAAAGCCATACTTTCTTTTCTAAACCACACTGTACTAAAATTATTTATATGTCACAGCTTTAAATATTTTGTCATATTTTTTCATTGAAATACAAATTTTAGGAATATGATAGCCTGCCCTCTAAAAATGGGAGGAACAAGACAGCTTGATCCTTGAGAAGCGTAGTTTCCTTAAAAGAGGGTATTGCCTTCAACTCCCTGTCCTCCTGGAGGAAGAAAGCAAAAGCTTTTAGCATACATTTGCCCCCTGTGTTTGTGGAGGGGGGGACATTTTAAGAAGCAGTGATTTGCCGAGGGATTTATGGTCCAGCTCCTTGTCTTTGAACTGTAAGTTAAACTCTCGCATTCCGGAGTTCATTCATTAAGTGTAAGAGAAGACTCTATCTGTAGAAACTAATAAAACAGACAGACAAATAAAAATCTTAATTAAATGGTCCTTCAAAATATCCCACTTAGTGGGGCACCTGGGTGGCTCAGTGGGTTAAGCCTCTGCCTTCGGCTCAGGTCATGATCTCAAGATCCTGGGATTGAGCCCAAATCGGGCTCTCTGCTCAGCGGGGAGTCTGCTTCCTCCTCTCTCTGCTTGCCTCTCTGCCTATTTATAATCTCTCTTTCCATCAAATAAATAAATAAAATATTAAAAAAAATAAAATATCCCACTTTCTGCCATTGTTCTGGTGAATGAAATTTTAGCTGGAACAATTTAATGAATGTTCATTGCTTTGACTTGTTTTCTACAATATTTGTCTTGGTCTAAGATTATTCTACTGAGTGTAGGGCCCAATTGAATAAACTCTAGAAAAACTGGAATACTGAAATAAGACTTGGGAAACATCTTTACTTATAGGGGAAGACTGTTCCTTAAATCTATGCATAGGGCATAGAAGATCTGTGATCCTAGACTCACAGCTCACTTTGTTTCTCCCGAGGCATCATTTGAAATTACATAACAGGGGACTAGACTAGTAAATTCACTTTTTTATATTGATCATAATTCAACACTTAGGAGTTCTGGTTACTTCAATTACCTTATCTTTCCCAATCACATTCATTATCTTTATTGAGAATAATTTTAATTTTATTAAAGAGCTGTTCATATGGTGCATGGCTGACCCAGTGGTAGAGCATGCAACTCTTGACCTCAGGGTCATGAGTTCAAGCTCCGCATTGGTAATAGAGCCTACTAAAAAAATGAAATTCTCAATTTTAAAGTGAGTGATCCAGTGGCATTTAGTATATTCACACTTTGTGCAACCACTACCTCTGTCCAACTGCAAAGTATTTGTATCACCCCAAAAGGAAACCTTATACCCAATGAGCAGTTACTGCTCATTTTCCTCTAGCAATCACCAATTTTCTCTTGGTCTTTTTAAATTTACCTGTGTAATATTTCATGTGAAGTGTGACCAAACAATATGTGATGTTTTATTCCTGACTTCTTTGACTTAACATAACAATGTAAGCATTCTTCCATATTTCAGATATTAGTATTTCATTCCTTTTTATTGGTGACTAGTATCCCATTGTATGTATGTGCCTCAACTTGTTTATCCTTGTATTCACTGATGGAAATTTGGGTTGTTTTTACATTTTGGCTATTGGGTATAGTGCTGCTATCAACATGTGCATACATGTAGTTTTTGAGTCCTATTATTTTTTTCATGGTTAGGGGTGTATAACTAGGAATGGAATTATAGAATCATATGGTAATTCTCTGTGTGAAGAATTCTCTGTGTGAAGAGATGTGAAGTGGTATCTCATTTGGCTTTAATTCACATTTCCATACTGGTTAGTGATGTTGAGCCTCTTTTCATGTGCTTATTGGCCATTTGTATATCCTGTGAAGAAATGTCTATTTAAATCCTTTGCTGCTGTTTTAATTGCACTTTTGGTTTAATTGTTGACTTGTACAAGTTCTGTATTCTGGATATAATCTCTTGCCAGATATATAATTTGCACATATTTTCTACTATTCTATAGGTTTTCCCTTTTTTGATAGTGTCCTTTGATACACAAAGTTCTCAATTTTGATGGAGTTCATTTATTTTGTTGTTGTTGCTCGTGCTTTTAGTATCATGTGTATGAATCCATTGCTAACTCCGAGTCATAAGGATTTACCAGTATATTTTTTTAAAGAGATTTATGGTTTTACCTTATCTTTTTGGATCATTGATTGATTTTGAGATAATTTTGGTATATGGTATGAGGTAGGGAATCCACCTTCAGATTTTACATAACATACATTTCTCTTAGCACCTTTGCTGAAGAGACTATTCTATCCCCATTATATGGTATTTCACCTTTGTTGATTATCACTGATCACAGATAATCTGGATTTATTTAAGGATGTGCATTTTTAATATATGGCTCTATGAATCTGTCCTTGTGCCAGCATCACACTATATTGATTACTATAGCTTTGTAGTAAGTTTTGAAATGAGAAAGTATGAATGGTACAAATTTTTTTAAATTGTTTTGCTATTCAGAGTCCCTTGCAATTCATATCAATTCAAAAATTGGCTTTTCCATTTTTGCAAAAATAGGCAGTTGTGGTTTTAATAGCAATTGTGTTGAATATGTGGATCACTTTGGTTAATATTATCATCTTAGAAATATTAGTCTTTCAAGTGACAAACATAAATTGTCCTTCCATTTATTTATGTCTTTAATTTCTTTCAGTAATACTTCGTGATTTTAAATGCACAAGTCTTTCATTCTTCAGTGAAATTTATTCCTAAGTATTTTATTCTTTTGGATGTTACAAAAAATAGAATTGATTTTTTAATATCCTTTTTTTTTTTTTGATTACTCAATGCTGGTGTATACAAATACAACTATTTGTAGAATATTGACTGGGTACCCTTTAACTGTATGGAATCCACTGATTAGTTCTCTGGGGCTATTAAGGATTTTTTGGTCTTTTAGTGTATATAATTTATTTCTTCCTTCCTAAATTCACTTCCTTTTATTTCTTTATCTTGCCTAATTATTCTGGCTAGATTCTAGTACAGTGTTGAATAGCAGTGGTGAAAATGAACATCTTTTTCTCATTTCTGATCATAGGGGTAAAGCTTTCAGTCTTTCATCATTGACTATTGTCTTAGCTTTGGGTTTTTCATAAACGATCTATTGGTGAGTTTGAGGAAGCTTCCTTCTATTCCTGATTTAAAAAAAAATTTTTTTTTATGAGCAGAGAGTGATGGATTTTGTCAACGCATTTTATCATTAATTGATATGATTAAGTGTTTCTCTTTCTTTGTTTCCCCCTAATAATGTGTTATTACTTTGGTTGATCTTCTTTAGTTGAGCTCCCCTTACATTCCTAGAGTAAATCCTTTTCCTTAATGATGCATAATCCTTTTGATATGCTGAAAAATTTGATTTGTTAATTTAAAAAATTCTGCCATTCTCTGCTAGTATTGTATTGAGGAGTTTTGCATCTATATTCATAAGGAATATTAATAAATTATCTTTTCTTACGTTTGTTTAGATTTGCATCAGGATGATTCTAACTTTATAGAATGAATCAATAAGTATTCCCTCCTTTTCTGGTTTTTGGAAGAGTTTGAGAACATTGGTGTTAATTTTTTAAGTGTTTTGTAGAATTCACAAGTAAAGCCATTTAATCCTGATAATTCTTTATTGGAATGTTTTTCATTTCTGATTCAATTTTTTTTTTAATTTACTTGTTACAAATCTATACAGAGTTTCACAACCCTGAGTTAGTGACTTGAGACAAAATCAAGAGTTGGAAGCTTAACTCACAGAGCCACCCAGGTGCCCTTACAACTTTCTTTGAGTTGATGCTAACTCAACCTCAATAGCCTACATAAACTCTACTTCTATATAGCTTTGCTATTTGTTTTGTTGCAAATTATATCTTCTATACATTGTGTACCCTTTAGCACAGATTTAAAATTATTTCTTCATTTGTCTTTTATATAAGAAATATAGAGTGGAATTCTAAACCAAATATACAGTAATGTTGACTTTTATGTTCAGTTATATAGTTATTTTTACTAGAGTTCTTTATTTTTTCATCTGATTTTAAGTTACTAACTCCTTTTACTTCATCCTAAAGCAATCCCTTTAGGAAGAAATAAATTATATACACTAAAAGACCAAAAAATCCTTAATAGCCCCAGAGAACTAATCAGTGGATTCCATACACTAATCTGACTAGGTCAGATTCACTTGTAATGAACCTCCTCAGCTTTTGTTAAACTCGGAATGTTTTGGTTTCTCCTTCAACTTTGAAGGATGGTTTTGCTGGATACAGGATTTTGGTTGACGGCTTTTTCTTTTCAGCACTTTCATAATGATATCTCATCTATTTCTGGCCTCACAGTTTTTGTTAAGAAATTTGCAGTTAAACCCATTGAAGATTCCCTATATGTAAGTTGATTGTCTTTTGCTGCTTTTAAGATTGTGTGTTTGTCATTAGCTTTTGGTAATTTGATTACAGTGTATCTCAGCCTGGATCTCCCTGTGTTTATCCTTCCTGGAGTTTTTGACCTTCTTGAGCATATAAATACATGTAGTTTTACAAATTTAGCAGGTGTTTGGCATTATTTCTGCAGATACTCTTTCTGTCCTTTCTTTCCTCTCTATTTGGGACTCCCTTGGTCTTATATTGGTATGCTAGTGGTCTTCCACGTGTCTTTCAGTTTTGTTTTCTATTTTCTATTTTCTTTTTGTTCCTCAGGGTAGATAATTTCAGTTAGCCTAAATTCTAGTTTACTGTTTTATTTTTCTTATGCCTCCTCAAACCTACTATTTAAACCCTCTAGTAAATTTTAATTCTCATTGTAGTACATTTTAGCTCCAGAATATAGGTGGATTTTTTTTAAAGATTTCTATCTTGGGGGACCTGGGTGACTCAGTAGTTAGGCATCTGCCTTCAGCTCAGGTCATGATCCCAGGTTCTGGGCATTGAGCCCCACATCAGGCTCCCCACTCGGCAGGAAGTGTGCTTGACCTCCTGCTACTGTTCCCTTTCTCCCTGTGTCTTTTTCTGTGTCAAATAAATAAATAACATCTTTTAAAAAATTTCTATCTCTTTAATGATATTCTCCATTTTTTATACATTGTCGTCATGGTTTCCTTTTGCTCTTTGTTCATGGTTTCCTTTAGTTCTGTGAGTATATTTAAAACAGTTGATTTAAAGTCTTCATCTAATAAGAAACTTGTTTCTGCTTCCTCAGGGGCAGTTTCTGCTAATTTCTCCTGTCAGTGGACCATACAATCTTGATTCTTCCTATGCTTTAAATTTTGTACTGAAAACTGCATTTTGAATACAATATTATAGAACACTTGATACTGGATTCTTCCCCCTCTTAAGAACATATTTTTGTTGTTGTTGTTTGGTATAGACTGGAGCTGTTTTTGTTGTTTTTATTGACTTTTCTGATGTATTTTAAAAAGTCAGAATTTTCTGTCATATGTAGTCTCTGAAGTTTCTTTAGCTTGTGTTCAGCTAGTATTTTTACAAAGAATTCCTTGAATTGTAGGAGCCAAACAAACTCTTCCATTCTTTTCAGATCAGTTCTGTGCTGGGGATTTAATTCACTACTTAATCTGGTCATTTACAACTCTGCCTTGGCTGTCAAGTCCTGTTTTTATTAAGCCTAGAGTTCAGTCAGAGGTGGACACTTAAGGTCTTTTCAGGTCTTTTCTGAACATGCAACCTGCTCTTAACATGCTTGTGGTTTCCTGAATTTCCCAATATATGTAAGCACTTTGAATTTCTAATTTCTTAAAGAAATCTTGCCCCAGCTTCTCAAGCTTGAGTGCTCTGTTTTATGCTTTAACTGTAATTTCACCATGCCACCCCCCCCCCCCCCGATAGCTGTGGCTTATTCTTTTACCTTATACAATTTTTCATAATATCCACTGATTTTCTGTACTGGGTATTCTGGGTCTGATGTAAGAAAAATAAGTGCCTTCTGTCAGTCTTTCCAATAGCTCCAGACAAGGAAGAGCAGGCAAACAGAGTTTCTTTGAGATAAGGTCTATTCTGCTTCTTCCAGAACCCAGGGACCAAGGTCACATACTCTAAATGCAGGCTGTTGACTTAAAGATCAGCACGGAACTAGGGAGGGGATTGGAGTAATGACAAATACAAATGCCACAAAGCTTTTCTACTATTTCTGGGTTACTTTTTTCTTGATCATTGTTTACTAGATTGTTGTAAATGTTTGACTATTTTCCAGTGTTCTGACAAAGTTTATTCTGGCTGTTTTGCTTGCTTTTTGATGTTTCTGTGGAGTAACAGCCTCTTGGAGCTACTCATTCCTCCATGTTCACTGATACTCCTCTGATGATAAACTTTGCTGATACAGTTTACATGTGCTTTGGCCTCTGTCTATGATTAACATGAGCTCTTTATTCTACTTGAAACCTTCAAGCATAGGGTTTATATCTTTACCATCTACACAATTCTTATATCTTTACCATCTACACATGCTTATCATACCATGCATAATAGTTTGCATTATCAGTACAAACTGGGTTTCCAATAAATGTTGACCAGGAACAAACTTGCCAATTATTCATGCTTACATTAGCAATTAGAGATTTTAACAGAAGTATTTTGTGAAATTTCTTGAGGGGGAATAGAGTATATAGGGTATGATCATTAAATCTGATGAAAAAATGATGATATTGCCAAAAGAAAAATCCACATCATAGAGACCTAGAATACTATTTATTATACACTTAGCTGTTTGAAATGTAGATAAAAGTAAACAATAAAATACACAGTGATATACACAATAGGGCCTAGGGTAGTATATTTTAACAGATTATTAAGGACCTAAAAATACTTTTTGGGCATTTCAATTATATCTATCAACATTTACTGGATTAGATATTAAATTATATATTAATATATACTATTAATATATATAACATAAAATATATTAAATAAATTAAATATTAGATATTAAAATATAATTTTTGAGAATTTTTCTAAATGTTTCTTAATCACTTAAAATGGCAATAATAAAACTATACATGTGAATATACATGACATATAATAAAATAGTCATATTTTTCAGAAGAAAAAATAGTGAGAATAGCATTATTTCTTACTTTTTACAAATCTGTTTAATGTCTGGATGAATAGAAGGCATCAGATTGCTCATATGTTTTTCTGTGTTAATTCTTTTTGGTTGACATACATGAAGGAATCATGATCTCATAATTATATGTTATATGTAGTTATAAATGGACGATGTGTTTTAATAGCTTTTCACATAATTATAGTTGTCCTTCCTTGATCTTTCTTGAAAACTTGGCAGGTGATTGATTCTTAAAGGTTAGTTGCCATGTGGAATCTGAAAATATGTCAATAAATTATCAGTACTTTTCTACATTAAAACCCATTAGTCCACCTTTTACATTAGAAAGAGCTCTTACTTATGCATGATTCTGTAGCATTGTGCCTCGGCCATTTGCAGAATATCAGTTCATTGCATTATGCCAATTTTCCAATTGTTTATGGGGTTTATCGTACAACATAAAAACAAAACAGAACAAAAACATAGTTAATGTCACTGATAACACTACTTAAAAGTCTCAGTAGAAAAATTCTGGGGAGTGCTTGCTGCTTCATTCAGTAGCATGTGTGACTCCTGAACTCAAGGTTGTGAGTTCAAGCCCCACATGTGGTGCAGAGATTACTTAAAATCTTAAAAAAAAAAAAAAAAAAAAAATTGGAAAGCAGTCAAATTCAAGGTAGAAGTCACCAGTTTTCCAAAATGTATGAGTTTTGCTTATGAGCTTAAATTTTATAATTTTATAATTTGTAACAGATAGTCACATGTATGTATGTCTATATGTTCATGCATGTATATGTTTTACATGAGAGGCTCATTTCACTATTTCGAAAAAAAGCATTTGCCTGTGTATCCTGTGTTTTCTGAAAGCTTGCACTATGCTACTTTGTTTTTGTGAAAAATCTACATGAGTATAATAAGGATTCTTTTTTTTTTTTTTTTTTGTAAAACTGAAAATCCTCTTTGGATTTCTTTTGGTTAGCCAAAACAAGTACTAATGTAGGACATTCATAAAAACAGGTACAATATAATGTGAGCTCTCAGAAGGCAGGGGGTACTTTCACTTTATGCATTTCAGTTTACAAAAGGTTTCAAAGGAACAATCTACTTTCAAATACCAAACGAAACCTATACTTAAATCTGAAGTCATTGTTTGTTATTCATTCCTTCTTGTAAATATGGTGTTACGTGAAAAAAAAAAAAAAGGTGGTTAATTCAGTTCATAACTAGCTGCCAAGGTGTTTTTCCTTGAGACGATGATCGTGTTGGTATAAGGGATTTTGATTTTGTTTGAGTGTACTTCAGATTTTAAGCAGATTTTACACAGATATTAAAAGATTTAAGTATTGATATTTAATACAATTTTATATTTTATAATTGTATCAAGGAAATTCTTAAGTGAAATTGTTTTTTTTTTAAATTGAGAGCATATAGACATAATAGTGTTGGCTCACAATAAAGTGCTCTGAATTTCATCCACCATTGTTTTGTACCAAGGGTGAAAATTTCAACCCAGTGTAAAAGGAAGATAATGTTGTAATATTATTGTGAATATAATTTTGAGTGTAGGACCCCTCTTTGGTAGTTTTCACAAACTATATATACTCTGTAAACCTGAGCTATAGGGTACTAAAGATATGAACCAAAAATTTGCTATTGGTAATGTAATTGAAACAGTGTACCTGAGGGAGGAACATGGCTAAATAAGAACTCAAAGGCTCAAAGCAGAACCATAGCACTTTAAGGCAAAAAAAATAAATAAATAAATAAATAAGGAAAAAGGCATCATTCCAGAGTGTGCATGTGTCTGCATCATTGCATAATTTTCTCACCATGTGAAAAGACTTTGTGCAAGTATATTTCTCATATTTAGCTTTTCTACTCAAATCCAGGAGATGTTAATTTGAAAAAGGCCTCAAAAAGAGGTTTGAGAATGATTAGCATTTTGAATAATTGACTAATTTGACTAATTAAACCTATGAGTAAATCCTAAAGCTCTTGATTTATTTATTCAAGAGATGACAAGTTTGAGGTAGAATTTAATAAGTCCTTCAGAACCTGAAAATACATTCTTTCTTTGATGAGCACCTAGAGTCTCTGCTGAAAACAAGGGGAAGTTGTCTAACATATAATAGAAGTGAGGGGATCCTACTGCTAGGCCATTGTATGTGTGTGTGTGTGTGTGTGCATGAGCATGTGTGCGCACACATACCAGTGTGTGTGCATGGTATTTCCAATAAAATTCTATATGAAGAGGTCAAAAATATGGTAAAGTAGAGCTGTTATGGTTGTGGAGTTCTGACCACATAACCCCTGTCCTTCCCCCTCCAGTTTTGTCCTGAGAGAGTTTATAGTAGTTTCTGGAATACAACAGGCGGTGGTGGGATTTTGGTCAGAATTTTTCTCTCTACAAAGAGGAAACTGATGTGTAAACGAACTAAGTGAAATTGTCATGGGCAAATGTGCTAGCTAAGGGTTGAACTAGAATTAGCATATGACCTCCTAGCTCTGATGCAATCTCTGTTATTTCAGCACTGTTACTTGTTCTTGTGTGAGAACAGAGATGGGAGTATAGGTCCATAACCATATGTTGGGAACCTCAGAGAAGATGAAAGGGTTACAGGAGGCAAACCTCTGGTAATCCACATTTCATTATTTCATATTCAATGTAAAATTCATAAAAGTTCTCCCCATGTATGGTGAAAAGGGAGCAGAGTGGGGAAGGGGAAGAAGGAGACACATGAATAAATATAGGATACCTTATTTACCAGCTGTCCTGTTGGATTCTATTCAGTATAGACCCAGTTTGGTCATAGTTTGGTAACTTTTCACATAGCTGATTTTTAATATGCATTTTTATAATTGAAATATGGCTTTTGATATAAATATCACGTGCCAGAAATATACCCAAGAAGGAACAAATGTTCAGTGGAAAATAATCTGATTTAGGGAATAAATTGTATTAGAAGGGTATATATTGATAGAGTTTATAAGAAACTAGGTTAATCTGAATCAAAAGTAGTTGTAGGCAGTAAAATTGATGAGGAATTGACTGGCCTCTTTGTTCAAGAAATTTAGCTATTGCCGCAAGATACGAGAGTAAAAAAAGGCAAAAGAAAGAGATACAAAAGTAAATTCCCGACATGCCAGAAGGAACAAGGGTGTTTTTCTGGTACTATAAAACAGATGTTATGTGATGCACTAATTCTTTTTGTACTTCTGCTTGAATGGCTGAATTGATGGTCACAACAATACTACTTGACAAGCTGCTTGAAATTTCCTTCATTGAAAAGAGTAATAATTTATTATTTGTGTGATTCATATTTTTGGCCTTATAGATTCAACATAGTCAAATGTCCTTCTTCCAAAAAGAGACTTTAGAGTGATTTTTACATTTTGCCTTTTTTTTAAATTAATTACAAGAAGAAACTCAAATACTGAGTTTCTGGTAGGGTAAATCTGAGATTTACATTCATAGATCTTGAAACATTTGGCTTAAAACAAGAGTGAAAGACAGGGATGTTCCAGAAGAACAAAAAAACATTTCTTTGTGGTTCTGAAATTGAAAAATTTAAAGCTGCTTCATATTGACTTATACATTTTGATGTTTTAATGATAATAATGAAAATGACTTTTAGTAAACTGAATATTTTGCCTAATGATTTCCATATATTTGCTAATTTCTTTAAAAAATAAATAGGGGTGTGCTTGGATGGCTCATTCAGCTAAATGTCCGACTCTCGATTTCAGCTCCCGTCATGATCTCAGGATCTTAAGAGCGAGCCCTGTGTCCAGTTGCACACTTGGGGTGGAGTCTCTTCCTCTACCCCTCTCCTGACTCATGCTCTCTCTAAATCAAATAATCAATCAAATTTTCATTAAAAAAATCCACCTCTCATTATAACTAATAAGGTACTGGGTAGCATATTTCTGGTTAGATTGCAATTAAATATGAGATACCTCTCTGATGTGTGTGTGTATACATACAATATCTGTAAACCTATAATAATTAATAACTGCTGGTAAAAGGCTAAGTATTTTTTAGCCAAAAAAGACACTATGATTATTGTTATAACAATGAAGAGCAGCACAAAAATCTAATAACATGCATGGTATAACAAAAATCACAAGAGGAGAAGGGAACAGAGGATTTGGGGCTGGGTAAAATAGGTAAAGGGGAGTGGGAGAAATAGGCTTCCAGTAATTGTATGAATAAGTCCTAGGGATATCGTAATGGGAACGTAAAGGGACAGATGGTAGTAGCTACACTTGTGGTGAACATAGCTTATAATATATAAACTTGCCAATTCACTAAGTTGTATGTCTGAAACTTATGTAACATTGTATGTCAACTGTACTAAAAAAAATTTGGCAATGGTAATCATTTGTTAAATGGTTACAAGATATAGAATCTTAGCTAAAATGTTCAGCTTTGGCAACATGAATTCAGTGACAGAACTGACATTAAATAATTCATTCCATGTTCTTTTTTCTGCTCTAAACTGTCTTTTAAGATCATAGACTGTTACTGGTATTTTTGTGCTTTCTTCCAAAAATCCAATCTTGCTTTTAAATGGCCTTTTGAAATAAGTTGATTGCATAATCTTAGAAGAAAAAAGAAAGTTCTTTAGTATTGAACTGAAGAAAAACTAATTTCTGACTTTCAGTTCTTTGTTTCTCTTTATAGAAACTAACTGTGTTACTTTTTATCTAGTTTACTCTTGACATCTGAGGTTCAGAAATATTTCTTAATTTAATTCCTATTTGAAATAATTTCCTGTTAAAACACTAATAAAATATATCTAATCAGCTAGTTAGAATTTTCCATAAGAAGTACAACACCATTTCCCCTTCTGTTCACGTGATTCTGGCCTCTCTCCTGATGCCCACTATACCACCTCTTCCATTGCCCACTGCAATGTTTAAATCTCTATCTACTTTTACAGGAGGTTGTTACCTGTTTAGTGTTAGTGCAAGCTACTCTTCTAGCACATTTCTATTTTTTTTTTAAGATTTTATTTATTTATTTGACAGACAAAGATCACAAGTAGGCAGAGAGGCAGGCAGAGAGAGAGAGGAGGAAGCAGGCTCCCCACCAAGGAGAGAGCCCGATGCGGGGCTCGATCCCAGAACCCTGGGATCATGACCTGAGCCGAAGGCAGAGGCTTTAACCCTCTGAGCCACCCAGGTGCCCCAATTTCTATTTTATTTTATTTCTATTTTAAACATTGATAGGGCGCCTGTGTGGCTCAGTGGGTTAAAGCCTCTGCCTTCGGCTCAGGTCATGGTCTCAGGGTCCTAGGATCGAGCCCCGCATCAGGCTCTCTGCTCAGTGGGGAGCCTGTTTCCCTTCCTCTCTCTCTGCCTGCCTCTCTGCCTACTTGTGATCTCTGTCTGCCAAATAAATAAGTAAGATCTTTTTAAAAAAATAAAAAAATAAACATTGATGAATTTTTAAAATTCACTGAAATGATAATACATTTCCCACTCCTTTGTATCTGATAGTTATGGCTAAGTCCCAGACCTATTCAAAATATTTGTTGCTTGAACATTTCTCAACCAGTCAACAGACCATGAAGTTTTGCTTTATTATCTAACTGCTGTGTCATTAGTTGCCTTCTTATTTTCCATCTTTTTTCCCCATTCTTTTCTTTCACTAGGATGTTGAAACACTATACAGCAGACTAAATGTCAAAGTGTTTGTCATTTGAGATCAGATACACAATCCCAAACTCTCTCTAATGTTTCTTAATTTATCACCAAGAAAAAGAATAAAGGTTTACTAATTCCCAGTTAAATAATTGGTTCATAATGTAAATTTGAAGAATGAAAGTACATATTATTGAAACAGAAAAAAAAAAGATGTGTCCTAGTACAACCTGTGCCTATTTCTTTTCTTTCTTTATTTTTTTTAATTTTTAAAATTTTTATTATTTTATTTTATTTTATTTTTTAGAGAGGGAAATAAGGGCCAAAACTAAGAGTTGGAAGCTTAACCAACTGAGACCCTCAGGCACCCCAAGAGAGATGGATATTAAATAAGTAATATTTTGTTATATTAGGGAATAGATAGTGTTTCAGAATTTCCTCTTAGGAAGATTTGTAAGAAAGGTACTGTACATGAGGGGGTTCATCTCTTAAAATCCTTTACACTCTGTTACCACTTTCCCTCTGACCTATCTTCTCTGCATTCAATGTGAATGGATTTGGGATGAATGGTGTCCATGAGCCTTTGTTGTTAAGTGTGGCCTTTGTGTTGAAATACAGAGAAAGTTGTTAATAAGATTTCTCCAGATTAATATATATATATATTATTAATATATATTAAATATATATAATTTAATATATATTAAAATATATATAATAATATATATTAATATATATATATATTTCCAGATGATTCTAGCATAAATTCAGTTCCTACGAAATGAGGTTTTAATGTGATTTATATTTGCTGATGAGGTGTGACAGGGAATGCTTGAATGCTATTGAACAGGTAAAACAGCTCCCAGCAGTGAGCAGAGGTTTAATTTGGGATTTTCCTGACAGGTTACAGGCCATTTTCTTGAAGAAAACAAAACAAAGCAATAAAGCCCTACTTCTTAGTGAGTGCTGTGAGAAAAGAGAAAGACCGTGGCAATGGGACTTTCTTGGGCAGGTTGAACCAGAAAGGAATGCTGGTAAGATCTGAGGAGAGGATGCTGAGGAGCTGAATTTCGATTTGGAGAAGGGTTCTTGTGGCTAAAAGAGAGCCATAATATTCTTAAAATAACATATATAAAATTGTATATTGTTGCTTTTAAAAAGACCTAATTGATACAGTCTGAAAGAGGATGAGGAGAAAAAACTCAATTTGAGAGACATTGGAGTTTAATAAGTCAGAGAGATGCAGGTTCCATTTCAGTCCTGCCTCTTACTAACCATGTAAACTTTCTCACTTTTAATCTCACTGGGCCTCAGTTTTCCCTGTGGAATGAACATGACCAATAGGATTGGGAGGGCATTTGGAAAATGGAAGATTAATTGCAAAGGATGAACACCCCAAAAGATTATGATGAGATATGAAGAGACAGGAGATGGAGGAGAGAAGCCAGCTTGGGAGGGTATTCAATGAGAAGCTTAGTTACTCATTATATATATAGGCAGAAGAACTCTTTATTCCAGGACTGAAATATTCAAGAGACTTTAGTGCCCAGGAGCTAAGACAAATTTAAAGAAAGGAATGAAGAAAGAAATAAAGGGGAAAAGAAAGAAAAAAGAATGAAGTATATAGTTTGTTCTCTCAGTAATGAATGAAACCAAAGAAATTAATCTCTGATTATTGTTTAAAAGGAAGATGAATTATAATAATTTGAATTACTTTGATGGGTTGATTTTATTTGTTTTCATTTTTTTATTTTTTTAAGATTTTATTTATTTATTTGACAGAGATCACAAGTAGGCAGAGAGGCAGGTAGAGAGAGAGAGAAAGGGAAGCAGGCTCCCTGCTGAGCAGAGAGCCCAATGTGGGACTCAATCCCAGGATCCTGGGATCATGACCTGAGCTGAAGCCTGAGTCTTTAACCCACTGAGCCACCCAGGCGCCCCTTGATGGGTTGATTTTAAAATCAATTCCAGGTAAATTGGAGTTAAAAGAAAAAAAATCTTCTTTTAAAATATATTAAATTATGGCAAATTACAATAAATAAATAATATAAATTAATAAACAATATTTTATTATAATTATATAATTATATTATTATAATTAACAATATTTAAATATATAAATAAACAATTTAACAATAAATAAATAAAAGTATAAATAAACAATATTTAATATTTAAATATAAATAAAATAATAAATAAATAAAAATAAATAATTTACTAATAATTTAAGAATGTAAATCATATTAAAATTAAATACTAATTTAAATAAATGTAAATATTAAAATAAAATATTTAAATATTAAAATGTTAACTGATCAGTATGATGAAAAATGAAAAATGAATCATGTCATTTTGTTCATCAACACAGATCTAAACATTTAAGTAAATATTTTGCAATTAATCTAGCAGTATAAAACAGTAATAATTCACTTGACCAATTAGGCTTTGTTATAAAGAAAGAAGTTTGCTGGAAATAGAAAGTTTCATTTATACAGTTTTTATAGCAATACATTAAAGGAAGAAAAATATAAAGTTTGTATGAAAGAGGCTGAAGTTGCATGATGATATAGTAATTTCAAATAAAAACTTTGACATAGAAATAAAAATACTTTCTATGAATGATATTCCTTACCAAAATTCTAGAAAGAAAATATCTTATTCTATAATGAAATATTGAAGATGCTGCCATTGTAGAAAAAAGGACGGGTGTGTCATTACCATCATTATTATTCAACATTGTTTCTGGCATTCAGCATAATGGAATAATTCACTAAAATGAAATAAATGCTTTTTAATAAATGGTGCTAGCGAAATTGGGCATCAAGTAGAAGAAAATTTAAATAAAATATGAATCTCAAATGATCCTCAAACCATATTCGAAAAGTAACTCAAAATGCATCAAGGACTTACATACAAAATATAGAACTATCACCCTGTTAGAAAAAAAAAAATAGGAGAAAATCTGCAAGATCCCAGAGTGGGTAAAGAGTTTTTGGTTTTGACAGCAAAAACACGATTTATAAAAGGAAAAATTGATGAACTAGACCACAACGGTTTTGAAAAAGTATTTGAAATTGAATATCTGGCAAATGATTTGTGTCTAGAATAAAGAACTTTCTAATTCAATTGGTAAACCAACAAACACACAAACAAAAGTAATCTAATTAGATATGGGCAAATGGCATGAATAGACATTTCACTGAAGGAAATATACTGTTTACAAATATTCACATTAAAAGATTTTTATTAGCTATTTGGGAAATGCAAATTATAACCACAGTGAGAAAAAAGGCCCATTTCCAAAGGTTGCATGTTGTATTATCCTTTTTACATAGTATAACAAATAACAAAATTGTGGAGATGGAAATAACAAAATTACAGAGATGGAAAATAGATCAGTGTTTGCCAATGGCTGCAGAGGGAGGCTATGGTAATAAAAGTACAGTTCTGTCCTGTGACACAGTTATTCTGTATCTTGACAGTTGCTCATCATATATAATAAAATCACCCAGACACACCCACACACACACACGAAATGTAAAATTGAACATGTAAAATTGTAATCTGAATAGCTTTGTATAAATATCAATTTCTTTTTGTGATATTCATTATGAAAGAGGTTGCATATATTTAAGAGAAACTGAATGAAGTATAAAAAGGATTTTCTTTCTGTATTATTTTGTACATCTGTGAATCTGTGAAATCCTTATATATCTATAATATGTAATATTGAAAACCTTATATATCTAGAATATATAGTATTAAAGTAAGAATGATAAGTATTCTGTTCATGATAATAGTAAACTATGTATCATTAGGACTAAATATAATAGGAAAAGTAGAGGATCTATATAAAAAACAGAAGATGTGATCTAATAAATGTACAAAATGTGAGTGGTATAAGTAGTTCTGAGTGAAAATCTTTAATATTACTAAATGGTTAAAGTTTTTCAATTCAGTGTGCATATGTAGTACAATTTTAAGATTCTCCATATGATAGGTTAAAATATGATTTTAAAGCCCATATAAAGGAAGATATGTTTGAGAATTACTGATACATAATTTGAAATATTTCTTGAAAATAAGATTATTTGATATGGTATACTTGCCTTATAAGATATTTCTTATATTAACATTTATAGCTGTATCTGCATTATAAAGGATGTAGTAATAAAATACGTGTAAAATCTGTATAATAAAATATATAGTAGACAAAATATGCCAAATTTACCTAGGAACAACAACAAAATCCTTGTAAAAAAAATACACACACACACAAACATATATATATATTTTTTTTTAATATTTTAAAGATTTTATTTATTTGAGAGAGAGAGAGCTGGGGGAGGAGCAGAGGGAGAAAGAGAGACTAAGAATCTCAAGTGGACTCTGCTAAGCTTGGAGCCCAACGCAAGGCTCAGTGTCGCAACACTGAGGTCATGACCTGAGCTGAAATTGAGAGTCAGGTGCTTAATGGACTGAACTACCCAGGTGCCCTGGTTTAGACAAGGGTGTAATTACTCATGTCTACCATTATAGATCATACAACGTAGATTTACTGATTTAGAAATCTTCTGTGCCCTGCCTGTTTCCTTCCCCACTCTGCCCCACAACCCCTGGCAAACACTCATCTATTTTTAGTGTCTCCATAGTTTCCATTTTTCAGAATATTACATAGTTGAAATCATATAGTGTATAGTCTTTTTGAATTGTCTTCTTTTACCTAGTTGTAGGCATTTGAGTTTTCTCCATATGTTGTCATAGTTGATGGCTCATTTTTTATCACTACATAATATTCTGTTATCTGGATATATCACAGTTTGTTTATTGATTCACCTCCTGAGGGACATCTTGGTTCCTTCCAAGTTTTGGCAGTTATGAGTGAAGTTCATACCCAGAGTTTTGTGTGATCATAGGTTTTCAGTTCATCTGGGTAAATACCATAAAGCACAAATGCTGGATTGTGTATTTAGTTTTGTGAGAAAACTCTTACTTGTCTTCCAAAGTGGCTTTAATACTTTGTATTCCCTCCAGCAACGGATGAGAGTTTGTCATTTTATTTATGACTAAGGCCTTCTCTGATGCCTTTTGCAAGACATTTCCCTTCATTTCTTTGAACTTCTGCAATACTCTGTATCCTCATTCTGAGGATTTGATCTTTTGTTTTGCAAGTGTGAATCCCTCAGGACAGATCCTAGATATGTCTCCAGGAACTTAATACTTCATTTAAAATTTTGAAAATTAAAGGTCCAGTATTTGTTGAATGAATAAAGTAAGTTCCAGTTTTAATGTGTTGGAATCTCAAATGGAGCATTTTGTTTTAAAAATCCATATATGATCATGATGCCCTCTTCTAGCCTTGGGATCATATGGTTCTATCACCATTAGTAGCTTTTTTTTTTTTTCAGTTGTTTCTTAGCAGTTATTTTGTGGATTAAATATGTGGTTGATTCATGTCAGAGGAAATTGCATTTGAAGTTATTGATTCTTTACCCCAGCTTTTCAGCTGGAAGAAACAAAGCTCTCACTGCAATAAGAGCTGAACTTTTAAAAAACAATATCTAATGAGGTTAGTATATATCTTTGACATTTTATTTTCAGCCAGAGTGAAGGTCACTGTTGAAAGGTAACAAAGATGATTTTATACAGTAAATAAAAATGCTATTGAAAAGAAAATGAAATACTGCTAACTTTTTATAGCCTCTTGTATCAAAAACATGTTTGTTATGCCAGATTTTGGTACTTCAACCATATTATTTTTCCATTTCTTAGGCTCTTGAACTAAAAAGGGGAGTTTAAATAGTTTTTATGTCAGGGGCTTACATACACGTATACATTTTATTAATATTCTTGAATTGTATTTGAATTTTTGTGTTTAACTTCTCAATCTATTTAGTATTTGGTGGTAATTATTTGGTGGAACTTGGTATTCATTCTGTTATTTGGTGAACTTCCTTCTGAGTTGGGAAGTTTTCCTTATTGTTTATATCAAGGACCCTCAACTCTCTCATCTTTGGTGTTTACAATGAAAATACAAATTTAGCTTTAGGAGAATATGTCAAAGTCATTTTAGAAAGTAATGAGCTGGATTATGATTAAACCCTAAAAAATGTGTGGGCACAGTGCAAAACAGGAACTCTTAACTTCTTTTATACTATATCACTACCTAACAAGGGATCGATCTATTAAATTTGTGCTAGATGAAGACAGATCTAATATTTAAAACAACTTAATATTTTGAAAAACTTCATGAAACAAAAAGCTTCAAATGCCAAAGTCCGTATGATGATAACTACTTTATATTGTATTCTAATTAGTCCAATTTTTAGAATTCATTAGTTTTAAAAACTAACATGAGATAAGTGTCTAATCTAAGATTTGCTTCATTTTAGATGAACTCACAAATTCATCAGAAACTAGATTGTCTTTAGAAGACCTCTTCAGGAGAGACTTTGTGCTTCATGACCCAGAAGCTCGGTGGATCAATGGTATGTGCTCCATTTATTTTGAATTTCATGTCATTAAAATTAAAGTAAATAAAGTAAATAATGGTATTTTTAATTAAAATGGTATTTTAATCAGTGATTACATATACCGATATACTACTTAATCAGAAATTAATACCTTGGCTCTTGTGAGAGAAAACCAGTTCCTAAGATAGGTCATCAATCAAATTATTCTCCAAGTTTTAGATTGACTGTTCTATCTCTGCTGTTCTTCATGATCACAAGTTCTGTGGCTTTTCAAGCATATGTTAAATCTCAACATTTCTCTGGGTCATTCTTACTGGTATAGAAGTCTAGATTTGGGGAGACTGTATATGTAAGTGCTTCAGATTTGGCAGTTGAATTAATTTTCTTTTCTGATTTTATCAGTATCAAAAGTTTTAAAAAAGCATTTAGATTAAAAAAGAAACAACCAAAAATAAAAGCTACAAATGGCTCGCTCTATGGACTTGGGTTTAACTTAATGAAAGGTAATAGGAGAAGTTACTGGATAATCTAATCATAAGAAATGTGCGGGTAAAAAGGAAGTCATGTTTCCTTTCCTTGAGAATTCCAATTTGCCTTTCCATACGAATCACTGTTGTTAGATAGCTGTTAATCTTTGCCCTTCACTTTATTTAGACATAATAACTTTGCTTGTTTGCAAGGCATAGAGTAGATTATTTGTATGACAGATAAAAAGGATCTTTGCCTTTTTATGTAATAAAGATCATCTCACATCCAGTCCATCTTTCTTCTCTAATATTCTAATTAAGTGCATTTATGCCTGCAAATCAAATGATAATTTGTGGAAGCTATAAAAAGAATGTAACTTAGTTTTTGAGGGCAGAGGCCAAATCATACTTGTTTACCTAGCACTGATACAGTTCTTGGAGATCAGCAGGCACTCAAGATTTGAATAAATGAATGAATGTATTTGATTGAAATCCAGTGTTATTTTTAGGTAAACGCAAGTTTCAGTTAAAATTGGTTGGAAGATGAGTGTGTATCATGGGGATGGTATTATAGATACAGAAAACAAGACAGCATTTTATTTATTTCTTTGTAAAATTTTATTTTGAATTATTCATTAATTTGGGATTTGCCATCCTGTTGCCTTGCACTATGATTACTTTAGATGTACCCTATGTTTGGTTCAGAAGAGCACTATGACTAAGGAGGACTAATAAAGAGGTATGTCATTAACATTAGATGGATCTCTCACAAATCCTTCCCTTTTAATTTTAAAATCATCTTTGTACTTGCTAGCATTTCTATTTTCTATTAAAGGAGGTGGCATAAAAATTGTGGAAAAAATTGGGAGTCATTAGATTTGAACTGGTCAGGAACATTCTGTTTTATTTACCATAATTTTGGACAAACTGTAGAAATTTGTGTAGTCTTTGACTTTGGAAAGCAATAAAAAATCATGGGCTTCATCATCCTTCTCAGGCGAGCTCAGACTATTCAAAGAGGCATTTACTCCTGTGTATAACTGACACTTTCATATTGAAATGCCAAAAGCCTGTACAGATACTTATGGTGAACTACTTGCTAAATTAAGCCACATTTCAATATCTAGGACACACATTCCACTTTAACCCTTTGCAGGATACCAACATAGTGTTTTTGTGGTTAATCATTTTCATCACTTTTTTCATCATTTCTTTTCCAATCACTGGTAAACCCGATGTTGAGAAAATATCCTCAGACAAAGCTAGAGTATTGTTATTAAACTCTATTAAACTATTATTAAGTAAAACCTAACACCTAAAATATTTGTGAAATGATTTGGCATAAAAAGAATCTTTGAAACAAGGTTAAACAGACTTTAAGCTTTCAGACGCATGCAGTCCTCACAGATACCACTGAAGAAACGGACTCACTGTTAGTGGATTTGTGCCGTGGCTTGCTTTTCAAGTAGAGCAGTAGATTTGTGTTCATTCATTTCTCTTATCCAACTCAGATCTCCTTTCTGGCAATCATTAGATACATGGCCTATTTACACATTCCTCACATAGCCAGAAAATACAGTGGGAGCTATGTGGATAAAATGTGTGACCTTGGCCTCATTATCACAGATTATATCTAAGGGTGAAATGTCATCTTTTTCTTTATGAGATGTCTCACTAGGTCATCTTTATATAAGTGGCTTGAAAGAGTCAAAGCTGAGCTCATTTGGAAGCTTCATTTAATTCTTGGAGGTCACCTAGGAACACTTAATGCATTACTGGCCAAGGAGAAGGAGGGAGTCGACATGGCCCTGGCAAGTCTAGGATGTAGTGCAGTAATGTCGTTCATTATGCTGTTTCTCAACTAATATATCTGTGAATGTCATTGCAGCCTTGGATGGGTGCTCATGTTCATGGTTAGCTTAACAGCTGCCTTCCCCCAAATCTGCTCATATCCTTGAAATCTCCATTTTTATAGCATCATCTTCCTAGTTATGTCACCTTGAAACCTGGAAATCCATCTTTGGTAACATTATTCATCTCCCCACATGCATTTGATGATCAATCAATCATCAAAGAAAGACCCAACATTAATTGGGGGCCTTCTGGGTTAACCTTCTGTGTTAAGTTTTGTGTGAGATGCTTTTTACCCATATTTTACGAATAGCATGTAAAGTTAAAATTATTAAGCCCAGAAAACTGAGACTTCAGCAAAAATATATATCCAAAAACACAGCTGATAAGAGATGGACCCTGATTTACCGACTTTGTGACTATGTTTAAATGTAAAACTTACCCTCTTTCATTGTTCAACTCTGAGATGTTGTTCCCAGCCTCTAACACATGTGCCAACTACTTTAATAATCTCATTGTTTTAGATTTCATTGCTATTAATCCTTTCATCTTTAGTATTACAGGAATGTCCTTTTTCTGGGTATATCCATATAATGTTAACTTATGTGGTCACGAAAGGAAATATATATAAATGTATTTATTAACATGTTCATATTATAAAAAGTGAACAAAGAGGTCTTCAAAACAGTGTTTATGGCATGTGACATCACACTATCTGTATTGTGTACCAGTGAATATGTCCAGATGGCTGGATTTTGGCCTGGTTTTTTTTGTTGTTGTTTTGTTTTTTTGATTTTGTTTTTGGTCTTCTGCCATTACTTTTTTTTTTTCCCTAAATTTTCTCTAACAAAGTATATGTTTATGTAATTTTTATAACTAATTAGAAAAAATAATGCCCTCCCCTTTCTTTAGTCACGTGCGTCTCCAACCAATCCCTCCATCAGTCTCCTGTCAAATACAATTTTATAAAGCCCCGCTGAAAACTGCTAATGCACTTTTCAAAACGCCATCAGAGGAACCCCTTTGCCAGTTGAATAAATTTCAGTCTTCCCTTTGTAGCAAGCCTCTCAGAATTAAGCTCAGCCTCTTTCCTATTTGTCAGCTTTACATCATGTTTTAGGCACATTGAACTTCTTGATGTTCTTCGTAAGCTCAGAAGCTTTCTAGACTCTGTGCCTTCACCCACGCTATTTTCTCCCTCTGGAATCTCTTCCTCAGTAGGAAAGCCCAGATGTTATCCAGCTTGAAACCTGATGCCCAGGTACAAAGTCAGTGACTATTTGTCTACTAGCTGTAAGGAACGTTATCTTCCTCTAAACCCTAAGGTTTGACTCCCCACATTGAAATTTATACCTCAGTTATAATTTTAATATACCTAATCTCCTCTAAGACAGTGCTTCTAAAACTGTTGTGAAAGATCACTATTTTTAAATTTAATTCATTTTTTTCCCTTTGACTTTTGAATAGCACAGGGTTAGGGACACCAAACATCCCGCACAGTTGAAAATTTGTATGTAACTTCTGACTCCCCAGAGACTTATCTACTAATAGCTTCCTATTGACCGGATGCCTTTCTGATAACATAAACCATTGATTGATATGTATTTTCTATTTTATACCTGTTATACTGTATTCATATAAAATGATCTAGAATTTAAGAACCACAATAAACAAGCAAAGGGAAAAATTAAGATAGACAAGACAAGAAACAGACTCTTAACCTCAGAGAACAAACTGATGGTTATCAGAGGGGAGGGGGTTAGGGAATGGGTTAAACAGGTGATGGGGGATTAAGGACTGTGCTTGTCATGATGAGTTATGGGTTATTTATGGAACTGTTAAATTACTATACTTTACACCTGAAAATAATACTACCCTGTATGTTACCAATCTGGAATTAAAATAGAAACTTAGATTAAAAATAAAAAATGGCAAATGGAAAAGAAAATACTCTTTATTTTTTTAAAGATTTCATTTATTTATTTGACAGACATCACTTCTCAGCCTTTTAGCTAAGATCAAGTGTATTTATTTGACAGACAGAGATCACAAGTAGGCAGAAAGGCAGGCAGAGAGAGAAGGGGAAGCAAGCTCCCTGCTGAGCAGAGAGCCCGATGCGGGGCTTGATCCCAGGACCCTGAAATCATGACCTGAGCCAAAGGCAGAGGCTTAACCCATTGAGCCAGCCAGGCACCCCGAGAAAAGAAAATATTCTTAAGAAAATCATAAGGAAGAGAAAAAAATACTTACTGTACAGTAATGTACCAAAAATCTGCATATAAATGGACCCAAATAATTCAAATCCATGCTGTTCAGTGTCATTTTCATTTTAGCATGAATGAGTACTTTTGAAAAGTACAATAAAAGTAAATAAATGGAAAAAAAGCTAACTAGATACTCAAATACAACCTCAAATTTCATCTTATTGCAATCAAATGTTCTAAAATTGTATTTCAAAAAATGTAAGTACAAACATAATATTGGAATTAAAGAAGGAATTTCAAATATTACTTTGGGAGAGTATTACTATTCTGCCTCTAACTTTTTGTTATTCCTAAATCAGAATTAAACAAATATTAAATGCCTCTTCTCATATTTTGAAGAGACACTGGCATATCACAATTTAAAGTTTTAATGTAATAAATTAACTTGCTTCCTTCTTTTTAAAGTAAATAATCTAGGTTAGACTGTTGATAGCACTGCTCATCGAGGACAACCTTTATCTCAATTATTTCTGTTTTTTGTTTTAATAATATTCATGTAGAAGAGAAATCAGTCTCCAAAATGAGGCTCATAATAATGGAAAGCAAAGACTTTAAAGCGGTTTTGGTGATCTCTGAATATTCATTTTGAGCTTTTACCCATAACGAATCATGAGATAACTTGGTAACTTCCACTCTTTACCACTAGTCAGTTTCAAAATTTATCTCGCGTAGTATAGATCATTTAAATCATCTTTTGTTAAAAGTAGATCGTGGATTTTAAATACGTCTGGGTTATAATAGGCAAACTAATGTTAAATTATAGCATCAGGTAATGAGATTCTGTTGTGTACAGCTAGTCTGTTACTGGCTCACCCACTAGTTCAGCTGCTCAGTGAGATTAGTCCACTTATGTATTTGGACTTGCAATGATGTAAATTGCTTCCAGATTTTCTAAATTGTACTCTCAATTAAACTTGTCCCATTGTTGACCAGTGACCAATACTTTGCCAGCTGGCTGTGGTTTGCCAACATCAGCTCAGAGAGACAGAAGGCCCTGGGGAATGGAACCTGCATCATGTTCATGTTTGAGTCACCCCAGGAATTAGCACCTTGCCTAGACTCATCTCCTACTCAGTAAGTGGTTTAGTTAGCATAATGGGATACACCACTATATTTTCCTATATATGGGTGGACCCCTTGATCCACAAACAGTAGAGGATTAATTTCAGTTCCTTCTCTCATCATATGCATAGACTTTCTCTGTTCTATACAAACCTGTCCTTCCGAGTGCCTGTACAGCATGAGAGCTGTTGCACATTTTTTTTTTTAAATGGCTAGCTACGATGAATGATGATGTCTGAGGTTCTGGATTTAATCATGACTTTATTGGACAGTGTTGGCACCATTCAAGTCCTCTCCCAAGGTAATATCCAAAACCAGATATGTAAACCTGCTACCTTTTAAATGATGTGTGACAAAGTGACGTATTAATATAGGAAAGTCACTAAAATGAGACAAACTTGGGTCTCTCAACAATTTTTTAAAGCCTACTAATGTTTGTATTTTGTCTTACTTTGTTTTCATTTAAACTGGGGGTAATAGTTCCTATATGTAGAAGTATAGCAAAAATTAAATAAGCAAAATACGTAAAAAGCAAAAATAACAAAGGTAAAGACAAAATAAAAAAAAATAAGAAAATAAGTAAGTAAAAGGGGAAGGTCTGAAGCCTTCCAGATCTTCAAATGGTCAGAATCCTGATAACCACTTTTAGAGATGCTGTTAATACCTAATATTTCTTTGTAAATGGCCCTCTCATCCTGATGAACAGGATCTGGGATATTGAATAGAAAGTGAAAAACCATTGTTGCATTCTTAATGATAAGTAAAGCAAATTATGGAAATAATATTGATAATATTTATAATAAAAAGAGAACTCATAATTGGGGGAAGCAAACAAATGAATCTTTTGTTATATTTTGTTTGGCACTATTTTATCATGCTAGAATTTTTGTCTATCCATTCACTGTGTTGCAGAAGCTTTTGAATTTTTTTATACATAAGGAGCTAGTTACAGTGCTGACAGCATTCTCACTCCCAGTCCTCCCTGTCAGAATTTTAACTCTTTTGTCTTACTTTTTATTCTCTTAAAAAAATTATAACCATCAATCAAGGTGATAATAAAAAATGGTAAAATTGAACTCATGACTATGAGGTTTGGGGGGATAATTTATGTTTTTATTATAATATATAAGGACAAAATAATATACAGTACATGTGCAAAAGTAGGTATATGGTTAGGTAATTTATCTTCATCTAGTTTTCCATCTGTTTAATGGAAAATTACAAAACTGATCTTATGGGGAAAAAAAAGCTGATGACATTAGAACAGCTCAGAATAAAATGTTAAGTGAAAATTGCTGAATATAGAATTACAGTCATATAGAATTATATACCAGTACATCCACATGCATGTACATATGTAGATGCAAAGAATGTGATATCAGAATTAAATATGTTAACATATTAAGTCCTCTCTGATGGAGTGATTATGAGTTACTCTTCTTAATTTTTTCTCCTTTTTTGTCTATTTTCAAAATATGCAATAAATATGTTGTTACTTCTCTTACATGTAAAGAATTAGTAAAATTCTTATTAAAATGTAAGTACTTTCAGCTTACTAAATATTTATTTTGTCACTATTCACAGTAATTGTTTATTATTTGGAAATGAGGTAGAGGGCTCTTGGGTGGCTCAGCAGGTTAAGCATCAGACTCTTGGTTTTGGCTCAGGTCATGATCACTGTCATGGGATCGAGTCCCACTTCAGATTCTCCTTCTCCCTCTCCCTCTTGCTCATGCTCTCTCTCTCAAATACATAAATAAAATCTTAAGAAAATACATTAAGAAAGCAAGTTAGAGATGTAACCTAAAATGATGAATGCCCAGGCTGTCTGACAGGCACTGGGGAGTGTGGAGCCCGTAAAGATGTGAAGGAGGACACTAGGAGCACCGTCTCATCTATGGTAGACCTGCAACACAGGGAGGTCTTGTTGCCCCAAGACCAACATGAGAGAGAGAAGTACAGAGAGAAGCATAGGGTTGTTACTGAGCCTGGGAAAAGAGGAATGTTCTCAGAGCAGAGCTGGACTGTCTTTTTTGTTTTTAATTTTTTATTTGATTATAGCTGACACACCATGTTACATTATTTCAGGTGTATGACACGGTGATTCGACAAGTCTCTATGTTACGCTCTGCTCATACAAGTGCAGCTGCCATTTGTCACGGTACCACACTACTGTGATATCAGTGACATATTCGTAATGCTGTGCTTTTCACTCCTGTGCCAGGATTCCTGTAACTGGAAGCCCACAGCTCCCACTCCCCTTCACCTGGTTTCCCTACACACTCCCTCCCTTCTTGCAACCCTCAGTTCTCTGTATTTTCAGGTCTTATTCTGCCTTTTGTTTGTTTGCTTATTCATTTGTTTTGTCTTGTTTTGTTTTATTCCATGTATGATTTCAGTCAGGCAGAATCCAACTTGCACTATCTTAAGGTGTGCTGATTCTTTTATTAGCAGTTTTACTCCCTATTTCCAAGAGACCAGGATAGAATATTCCTTGTATTTTACTGATGTTCTTTTTTCTCTCTGTAATAAAAACATATAAAGGGCTGTTAAAATTATGACATCCCTAGCTCCTGATTCATAGCTCAGATAATTGAAAAATTAGGTTAAAGTATAATTAATTGTTATCCTTTTAGAGTAATGTATGTCAAAATATATTACTATCAAGAGTAGATCATTTCCTGCCAAATTAAAGAAGTACTTAGAAAAATATACCATTAAAACATATTTTCTTATCTCTAAGTTACCAAAAATATTTTCTTTATCACTGTATGATTTAAATGTCATAGTGTGCTTTTAACCAAAGTTTAAATTACCTTACATTAAAGTACTTGAAGTCAAAATATTTGCTATTAAAAAAAAAACACTATGTCAACCTTATATACTAGCTACAAGTATTCAGATTTTGGTTTGAAATTTAAGTCTAAACATTTTTTTTAACTTTTTATTTTTTATAAACATATATTTTTATCCTCAGGGGTACAGGTCTGTGAATCACCAGGTTTACACACTTCACAGCACTCACCAAAGCACATACCCTCCCCAATGTACATAATCCCACCCCCTTCTCCCAAACCCCCTCCCCCCAGCAACCCTCAGTTTGTTTTGTGAGATTAAGAGTCACTTATGGTTTGTCTCCCTCCCAATCCCATCTTGTTTCATTTATTCTAGTCTAAACATTTTTTAAGGAAATATTTTAAAATTCCAGCTTGTCTTAAAATGACATAATTTATACTAAACATCAAGAGAGAGACTGGGATGAGCATTTATCCACAAAATCCAGTGTTAACACTTCAGGGGGAAGATTTTTTTGGAAAGACAATATTTCTGTGTTTTAGAAATACAATGATTACTTTAGAGAATTTAAAAGGAGTTGGAAGGAGAAACCAGACTTTCGATTAAGTACTATGTTTGGATTCATAAAAATAGGGGGAAAAAGTCTGAGTGGGATGAAAGAGTTGTGTTTAAAGTTCATCAACAAGCATTACTGAGTTTCATGTATATGCTCTGTACAGGTTTTTGTCTGTTTCAAGTGGGATCTATGGACATTTGAAAGGTTTGTGGTAAAATAAATAGTAGTTCTCACAGTCATAGGGCATTTCATACAATTGTGGTTCGTCTTGGTTTTGTAGGCTCAGAGACTGAGCTTGTCAACAAAAATGTAGACTAATGGACACTTTTGATGTTGGCATCTATCTTTCCAGTAATTTTTCCATCTGTCCTCTTTCACATTAAAGACCTATTCATGGAGCATAGCCAACAATTCTTATAGATACACGGGCATAAAGATGAACAAATGTGGTTCTTTTGCCCTAGGAAATTATTAAATTATTAAATTGAAGTTCTTTCCCCATTGTGTATAGTGTCTTCTATGATAACTAGGGTTTAAAGAAGTGAAATTAGTCATCATAGTCTGTGATCAGGCAGAAAGTAGAGATAGCGAGCATTATGAGAAATACTCAGTACAAATTATGATGAGGTTTCATTAACTTTTTTACCCACAAATTTAAAACACATGTCCAAATTCCACACCTCTCTCTCAGGTGTGATGGACGAAAAACACTAGCACATTTTGGGTTTTGAACTTTTTTTGTTCTCTTTGCGTCCACTTTTTTTTTTTTTTCCTAAACAGGATATTTATTTATTAGTTAGTTAGTTAGTTAGTTTGTTTGCTTGTCATGTCATTAGTAGATCACTTTTTAAAATTTAATTTTTTCAGTGTTCCAAGATTCATTGTTTATGCACCACACCCAGTGCTCCATGCAGTACGTTCCCTCCTTAAACCCACCACCAGGCTCACCCATCCCCCCCCAACTCCCTTCCCTCCAAAACCCTCAGTTTGTTTCCACTTTATTTGATATAGTCTTCACTTAAATGTGTTAACAGTATGCTATACATACATGTGCCACTGACAAGTCTGCAAGAAATGAAATATAATTAAGTTATCTAGAGGATTTAGAAACTATGTGAAAATTCAGTGATAAATTACTGGATTATTAAAAAGCATACAAAATGAAAGTAAGAGATTGGTTTAACTTAAGGATAATTGGAATGGTCTTTCTGGAAGAGATGAAGTTCAGTGTCCCTGTAGTGGGCAAATGAGCATAAAAGTGAGAGGACATCACTGGGATAACAAGGCTGTGTTGTGACAACATCATTAAAATTACCATAATATGTAGGATTAATGAACAGTAGTACTGTGTGTGTATTTGTGTGTGTGTGTGTGTGCGCGCACACGCGCGTGCGCGGTGTCCTTAAAATTAATGGTAAAAACGTCGATCACTTCAAAATTGTCATAGAATCGCATAGTTGCCTATCATTTTACTGTATTTTTATATTTTAATTAACTTTACTCTTTTATTAGGTCATCATTTTGAAACACAAGAATTTGAAGTTGCTCTGATGATTATCAGCTATTTTATATTCCTTAGAATTAAGATTGGAGATGTTGGTGACAGGAATTTCACCTAATAAGTTTATACTATATCAGAATTTACATTTACTTTTCTACTTTTCTATGATATCTCCACATGTAACTCATCTGCATTTCTTTGAAAAACTTTCTTTGGCAGTCAGAGTGGACATTAATTTTTTGTCACAGATGAGTAAATGTAGACAGAGGTTTTCTTCACTTCTTCACAGTTCAAAATCAGTGATGAGCTCTGGCTGGAACATACTCTTCATGTGCAATGTTGGGTAGGATACATTGGAGTAGAAAAAATTGTTTCATGTAAATTTTTTGCCTTTAACATTTATTAACATGTATTAATGTTTGTATATTAAAGAAAAAACACATCAAAGCTTAAGGAAAAGTGTATTAAGGGAAAGACCTAATAATAAGCGAAGATTTTCTTTGACTCATATCTGACTGAATTTGATTAGAATTTTTAGGTGATTTTGTGAAAATGTAATCATTTCATATCATTGTAACTGACAAAAAAGAAGTCTTGCAGCAAACCATAAGAACTTAGATTTACGTGTTAACCTTTGTATTCACCTTGTTTTCCTTGAGCGGATTTTCTGCCTTTGTGTGTGTATGTATGTGTGTGAGTGCACACATGCATTTCTTTCTAAGGCTGCTTTTACTTAATCAGCTTGGTCATGTAGTCAGTTTGGGTGGGCCATTGAGATGGTTACATAGAGCACAATCAACTGTTGCATTATTTTGTATTGAATAAACAAGTATTAACATGAAGATACATTTCAGAAAGTCTTTAGTGAGAAGAATTGCTAGAGATAAAATATTGGTTATCATTAAGTGGCTATATTCTGTATGGCAAGTCATTTCAAGCATAAGCATTGAGTCAACTGAAATATTTCATTCAAACAGTGGTTTGGTGTCATGTGTTATGTTTACATGTAACAGTAAATTTACCAGGTCTATATCTATTTCTTTTCTATTCTTGCCTATTTTTGTGTTTTTGATGAAAATGAAATGTCATTTTTATATAATGCTGTATGGATGCAAAAAGTGAAGTTATAATATCTGCCTTTATCAATTTATTGTTAATGATAAATCATAATAAAAGTTGTGTTTTGGGGAGGAGGTTTCTAATAGTAGCCAGGAATCATGATTTGCATTTTTAATTTATTATATCTAATTTTATAGTTCCCAAAGTAGAAATATGTTCATTTTATAAATGAAGAAACTGAGGCTTAAAGCAAATAGGTGATTTATTCAGGTTCACACAGCTATTCAACATGTACTACAAGTCGTAGCTGCAGCAATCAAACCAAAAAAAAAAAAAAAAAGAACCATCAAAATGGGTAAGGAAGAAGAAAAATTTTCACTGTTCGCAGATTACGTGATACTATATGTGGAAAACCCTAAAGACCAAAAATAGTACTAAAACTAATAAATAAATTCAATAAAGTTGTACAATACAAAATTAATATACTGAAATATGTTGTACTCCTATATAGTAATAATGAAGTAGAAGGAGAAATTTTTAAAAAATTAAGTTATAAAGCACTGATGAAAGAAATTTTAGGTGACACAAACAAATCGAAATTCCATGCTCATGGACTAGAACAATGGATATTGTTAAATGTCCATGATACCCAGAGCAGTCTATAGATTAAATATACTCCCTATCAAAACACCAACAGTATTTTTCACAGAATAAGTAATACTAAAATTTGTATGGAACTACAAAAGATCCTGTATAGCTAAAACAATCTTGAGAAAGAAAAACTAACTGGAGGTATGACAATCCCCAATTTTAAGATATATTAAAAAGCTGTAGTAATTAAAAGAGTACAGCACTGGCCCAAAAAGAGACACTGAGATTAGAGATCCCAGATAAACCTGTACTTATAAAGTCAATCTACAACAAAGGAGACAAGAATATACATGAGGAGAGGATAGTCTCTTCAATAAGTGCTGTGGGGAAAACTGGACAGCTTCATGCAAAAGAATGAAACTGGACCACTTTCTTAAATCATACACAAAAATAAGCATAAAACAGGTTAAAAACGTAAATCTGAGACCTGAAATCATTAAGTTCCTAGAAGAAAACATAAGCAATAATTCTTTGACATAGGCTATAGGAACGTTTTTCTAGATATGTCTCATCAGACAAAAGAAACAAAAGCAAAAATAAACTATTGGAACTACACTGAAAACCAAGGTTGTTTGCACAACAAAGGAAAACCTCAACAAAACAACAAGGCAGCCTACTGAGTGGGGATTATATTTACAAATTGTATATCCCATAGGTAGAGTGAATATCCAAAATATATAAAAACTTTATACAACTCAATACCAAAAAATATTATACCAAACAAATAATGTAATCAAGTGATAATTCTATTGAAATGGGCAAAGGAGGGAGCATCTGGGGGTGCCTGTGGGGCTAACTCCATTAAGTGTCTGCCTTAGGCTCAGGTTATGATCCTGGGGTCCTGGGATCAAGCCCTGCAGCCTGCTTCTCCTTCTCCCTGTCTGCTTCTCCCCCTGCTGTGCTCATGTGTTTTTCTCTCTCTCTCTTTCTCTCTCAAATAAATAAATAACATTTATTTATTTTTTCATTTTATTTTTTTAAATTTCTTTTCAGTGTTCCAGAATTCATTGTTTATGCACCACACCCAGTGCTCCATGCAATACATGCCCTCCATAATATCCACCACCAGGCTCACCCAACCTCCCACTCCCCTCCCTTCCAAAACCCTCTGTTTCTGAGTCCACAGTGTCTCATAGTTTGTCTCCCCGACTCCAACTCACCTCCAACTCACTTCTCTCCATCTCCCAATTTCCTCCATGTTATTCCTTATCTTCCACAAGTAAGTGAAGCCATATGATACTTGACTCCCTCTGCTTGACTTATTTCACTCAGCATAATCTCTTCCAGTCCCATCCATGTTGATACAGAGCTTGGGTATTCATCCTTTCTGATGGGGGCATAATACTCCATAGTATATATGGATCACATCTTCTTTATCCATTAATCTGTTGAAGGGCATCTTGGTTCTTTCCACAGTTTGGCGACTGTGGCCATTGCTGCTATCAACATTGGGGTACAGATGGCCCTTCTTTTCACTCAATCTGTATCTCTGGGGTAAATATGCAGTAGTGCAATTGCAGGGTCATAGGGAAGCTCTGTTTTTAATTTCTTAAGGAATCTCCACACTGTTTTCCAAAGTGGCTGCACCAGTTTGCATTCCCACCAACAGTGGAAGAGGGTTCCTTTTTCTCCACATCCCCTCCAACATATGTTGTTTCCTATCTTGCTAATTTTGGCCATTCTAACCGGTGTAAGGTGGTATCTCAGTGTGGTTTTGATTTGAATCTCCCTGAAGGCTAGTGATGATGAACATTTTTTCACGTGTTTGTTAGCCATTTGTATGCCTTCTTTGGAGAAGTGCCTGTTCATGTCTTCTGCACATTTTTTGATGTAATTTTCTGTTTTGTGTGTGTTGAGTTTGAGGAGTTCTTTATAGATTGTGGCTATCAGTCCTTTGTCTGTATTGTCATTTGCAAATATCTTCTCCCATTCCTTAGGTTCCCTCTTTGTTTTGTTGACTGTTACCTTCGCTGTGCAGAAGCTTTAGATCTTGATGAAGTTCCAAAACTTTACTTTCACTTTCATTTCCTTTGCCTTTGGAGACATATCCTGAAAGAAGTTGCTATGGCGGATGTTAAAGAGGTTACTCCTCTAAGATTATGCGAGATTCCTGCCTCATGTTGAGGTCTTTTATCCATTTAAAGTTTATCTTTGTGCATGGTAGAAGAGAATGGTCGAGTTTCATTCTTCTACACAAGCTGTCCCATTTTCTCAGTACCATTTATTGAAGAGACTATCTTTTTTCCATTAAATATTTTTTCCTGCTTTATCAAAGATTATTTGACCATGGAATTGAAGGGCCATATCTAGGCTCTCTACTCTGTTCCACTGGTCTATGTGTCTGTTTTTGTGCCAGTACCATGCTGTTTTGGTGATCAGCATCTTGCTGGACTTCAGATTCTTCATCTTCAAGATAAGACAGTTCGATTGAATGACACATGAGATCTCTCCACTTTGCTCATTTTGGAATTACCCAAATATGGGTGCTGTTGTATAAAAGACCCTAAAGCAAAGGACAGTATAGCTAATGCATATTTCTAAACTGCTTGTCCTCTGGCTTGGGTGGAAGTTCTATTATTATTTAACACTATTAGGGTTAGTATTTTATAATTCTCTACTATCGCTTTCAAAACTTGATTTTACTCTTTTTTAGCTTCTAATGGACTTGGTAAATGGCATGAGTTAAGCTGATAATCAAATTTATGCTGTTTTATGTAAGATGCCAACATTTTTTAGAACATCACTAATAACTTAATGCCCTTAATGCACTACACATCTACTTATGAGTTAAAATATGAGTTTTGCTTTGTTTCAAATGAGAATTGAGAGTTTGGGGCAGTACAGCAAGCCTGAGAATTAGATATTCTGCTCATGTCATCTTTTATACAACTTTTATAGTGTAACTTTTTGTATTATACATAAATGTTGAAAGAGTAGACAGTGAACCTCTAAGTAATTATCACTAATTTGTGAATGGTCGCCATTATCTTATGAATTGCTTCATCTAAGGATAGAGATATGTGTGAATAACTATGAGTTAACAAAATTAAAGAAATAAATTTAACTGAAGCGGAGAGAAGTAGTAGAATTCTGGAGATGTGGACAAGGGGAGGGTTCTATGCTGGTCCTAACTAGCTTCTGCAATTGTGGTAATTCTGAATGACAGAGTTTATCAGTAACAGTGTATGCAAGGAAGCAAACCAGGATTATGAGCTAGATTTTCTGAAATACAGTGGTAGAAATTCAGACCTTGAGAAGACAGGAATTAGAGGTGTTAACCATAAGTATCATTGGATTTGAAAGGCCATCCTGTGAGTAAGAGGTCAGATTTATTCTGTGGACTTGAGGTAACTAAAGAGAAATCAGTAGGGATAAATGTCAGCTCAACTGTGGTAAATTAAATATGGCAAGTGCCATTTTCCAACTTTTGGTTAGGGTGAGCTGGAAAATAGTGATTTCTCCATCCCAGCTAATATTATAGAAAGGTTGGGTAATCATGTTACCGTACTAGAATGCATATAATTGATATGAGGTTATAAGGATGACTTCTTAGAAGTTTAGTTCTAAGATTTTGCCATTTTATCTCAAATCAATATGAAAGTCTGGTTTAAACCACTGTTTTAAGTTTTTGGTTTAGGAAACCAGTTGGTTCTTGGTCTAGACTAGTTCCTGGGGAATGCTGTCGGCTTTCATAGAAATTTCTCTGCTTCTCATTTCTGTACAGGAAACCACCAGGATATGACACAAAACTCTTTTCTCTTTGGTTTGACTGGCCATATGGAGTTGTTGAAAAGCGATGTAAAAGCTGATCTCATTTTGCACTTCAGTTGATAACACCTCAGTATAGTCCTTTGTGCTGTCAATACCCATGCCGGTTTTAATGAGCTTGAGTTCATTGCTGAGGCTGTGTACCCAAGCCATTAACTTGTCACTGCCATGTTCTTGCACATAGCATCTGAAAGCAGGTAGCTTGCAACTCTCTGGTCTCTGATGATTTTCAATTTGTAAATGAAAAAAATGCAGATATTAATTAGTTGTATGTGTGTATATTTCCTTCTTTCCCAGGAGTGTGAATGTTAACTTGGTTTTCTGCCATTACCTGTTTTGCTAATTGTTTAAATTGTTTTCTGTCACTCACACACACAATAAAATATATTTATTTTTAAATATTGAACTCCTTAGATTTTATTTCTACCAAGAGTCTGTTGTACTCAAAACATTAAAGATATTTGGAAAAGTGAATAATACTTCCCCATAATCTTCCCAGGCTCATGATTAAGTGACTTTGGTGCTATGAACCATCAGATGTGTTGCTCTCTAAGGGCCTTACCAGCAATCAAGGTGGTGAAGCAGCCTGTTTGTAGGTCAAACAGGTGTATGACAAGGGAAGGGTTAGGCCTCCAGAAATCAGAGCTTCACTTCTGCCTCTGGTCTACATGGTAGGCAAATCATTTGACTTCTTGGAAGTCACTGTGTTTTGACCCATACACCAGAGAGGATAATTCCTCTGATACCTTACTTCTAAGGCCATTGAGAGCATCACAAGAGATAATGTTCTCCAAAAAATTGAAACCACTTAATTTCTCTCTCTCTCTCTCTCGCTTTTTTTTTTTTTTTTTTGGAATGAAAATTGATTTTCACTTCACCAGACTGTATGACCTTGAGCAAGTCCATCAATATTTCTAGTCATTACTTTTGTCAAAGCGCAACAGCAATAACAACTAGTTATTCATTGGGTATCGAGTATGTGCCAGACACTGTGCTAACTGCTTTTTACAGTACGATCTTATTCTTCACAACAATGCTATGATTGTTTTTATTTTTTATCATCTCTAGTTTACAGCTGAAAAAGCAGAATTCAGTTTAGTAACGTTCCTAGGCTCACAGAATATAGCTGGAGGGAGATGCTTTAGGTCATTAAATAAGGAGGAATTAAGGGTACCAAGTTTCAGTCATCCAAGAAGAATAAGTTGGGGATCTGATATACAGCAAAGTGACTATTCTTAACACCACGATCTTGTTATACTTGAAATTTGCTAGGAGGATAGACCCAAAGTGTTCTCACCACAGAAAAGAACAAGAAAATAAGATAAGAGAAAGAGACAAATGGAAAGAGAAGAAAGAGGAGAAAATGAAAGAGAAGAAAGGAAAAGGAAAAATTAGGTCACTATGTGGAAGAAAGAAAAATTTAAAATAATACTTAAAAATTAATGCATCTTCAGAAGCACCTGTGGCATTTCCTGCTCAGTAGTTGCATTTTTAAATTAATTAATAAATAAATTAATTAATTTTATAAGATTTTATTTATTTATTTGTCAGAGAGAGATCACAAGTAGATAGAGAGGCAGCCAGAGAGAGAAGGGGAAGCAGGCTCCCCACTGAGCAGAGAGCCCGATGCGGGGCTTGATCCCAAGACCCTGAGATCATGACTTGAGCTGAAGGCAGAGGCTTAACCCAATGAGCCACCCAGGCGCCCCCAGAAGTTGCTTTTTATTTTATTGAGTCCTTTTTTTCCTATTTGATTTTTTAAGCTTGTCAACACAATGACAATTAGTCCTAGAATGTCAAAACAGAATAGTTAAGTAGACTCTGAACCCAGTGTGAGCCCAAAGTGGGCTTGAACTCATGACCCTGAGATCAAGACCTGAACTGAGATCAAAAGTCAGATGCTTAAACAAATAAGCCACCCAGGCACCCTAAAACTGGAAGAGTTCTTTCTCAGTTAACTGTGAGGCATTGTAAGTAGGAACCATGTTGAGTTTATTTTAATCTTCTAATGCTTTTTAGGTATTCAATACATTTTATTTATTTATATTTATATTTTTATTTCTCTATATATAGAATATATGAATATAAACATATATATATACACACACATATATATTTATTTTTTTATTTTTTTTTATTTCTTGAGCTAACCTGAAGCCATATCCATTAACTGCCACCTTTCGTGGTCAACATTCCAAACTCTGTTTTAGAGTTAGAGAAAGTCAGTCCTAGGATGCCTGTGGTTTTTCTCAAGGTCAGAAGACATGGCTATATTTAAAATCAACCTAGTGATTCTTAGTTTTGTTATTAATCAGTATTAATACATTTCTGGATTTTCTGACCTATAATGAAAGTTTCTGATTATAGATTTATTGATTTCTTGTACTCTAAAAGGTCAGTTTTAAAGGAAGAGGACTTAAACAATGATTGGTAGTCAGTGCATGAGATTTTGCTGAGAAGTCACACACTGATAATAGAATTATCTGGTTTCTTTCCCAAGAGGGACCTATAATCTTAAGATGACTCTTTACTTTAAGCCTTTTTTATCTATTATTTTTGTCCCTTATTAGTTTTATCTCTTGACTAGCTTACCAAGTTTACCTTCTATATTACATATTTCTTTTCTTGTTTTTTTAGGCATCAATTCTATTTAGTACTTCTAATACTGCTAATGAAATTTTGGTCCCTTGAAGATCTTAACTATATTCCTTCTTATTTATATCATTCAAAGTTTTTTTATTTTCTTGAATCTCAGTTTTATTCCTTACAGTTCTATGCTATGATTCTATACAAAGCACATTTCCATATATCCCTTTTAGTTACCATATTTTTAAACTATTTTTATTGATTTGTCATTTATAAACATCTTTTCCTATTTATCATTAGAGAGAAGACCGTCTATTTAGACTTGGTGTTTATTCCCCTCGATTTTGCTGATTTTCCAAGATCCACAGATATGAAACTGGTGTTGCTGCCTAGTTCGTGGACCTCTTCTTGGTGTCTAAGCAGATGCCTGCTAGTGAATTCTCATGGGAACTGATAACTGCGCTTATGTTTCTGTTTTTGTTTTTGTTGGTTTTTTTCCCCTCATCTCTATTTCTTGCCTCCCTGACACTCTAAACAGCACTGATGAAAATAAACACATCACCTTCCCAAGAATACCCTTTTAGGAAGGTTCTTCTTGCTTGAGCTCAGGCCCACAATTCTCTACTTGTAGGGGCATCACTATCTTCCCCAAGGCATCCTATGTGTACCAAGGTGTTTTCTGGAAGTTGATATTTCTAATGGATACTGTAAGGGTGGTACTGTAGGGAGGAGAGAGTTGGAAGGTAAAGCACAGCATGTGGGATACTTGACATAACACAGAAGCAGTACCCACTTGGGTGGCCTAATGATCTGGTTAGTACATCCCTTGAATTTAATTTAATTTAATATTTTGTTTTATCTTATTTTATTTTATCTTGCTTCATTTTATTTTATTTTTGAGACAGGAGGTAGGAGTAGAGGGAGAGAGAATCCTAAGCAGACTCCACATATCCAATGTGGAGCCCAAGGTAGGGCTCAGTCTCACAGCCCTGAGTCACAAACTGAGCTGAAATCAAGAGTCCAGTGCTTTAACTGACCTAGCCACCCGGACACCTCCATCACTTGAATTTTAGATCACAGGAACAAACAGTGGTGACAGAGTATAGATTCTTCTTGATTTTGGGGGTATTGTAGTTGTAGCCTATTTTTTTAGGAACAGCCTTATGATTCAGTTCTTATGATTTTTAATGCCTACTCCAGAGGCATTAGGGTGATAGAAATTCTTCCAAGTTCCTGGAGACTTTTCTACTTTTCAGTATGGTATGATGCATACTAAATATACCTATATTTGTTTCCATTCATAATTTGGTAGAGTTTTGGGAAAGCATAGAAAATACTGCTAACCAGGTGTCATTTAATGTTAATAAACTTACAGCCTTTTTTTACTTTTTAGGCTCTAAATGCCATTTTTTGTCTTGACTGATTTTAAAAATACTTCAAATTACCAAAATATTTCTTACAATTTAAAGAAAGTTAGGCTCAATAAATCACTGAAACATTAGTGAAGTACACTATTGAAGTAGTCTTTTCACCAGAAATAAATTGCATTTATTAATTAATAACAAGAACTAATGAACTTCTACATATTTTATGAGATAGATGTTTGCTGTTTCTTTGTTTTAAAGTTAACATAGTAGTAAAATTCTATATAATAGCTAACAAAACTAGCTTTAATATTTATGAAAACAGAAGTTGATATTTGATAGGTGTTCAAATAGAAAGAAATAGTGATTATTCTAGGTTTGGGATTGAATTTTAAGATTCCCAAATGAAAACAATTTAGAAATCTAAGGTACCTCATCTTACCTCTGACTCCTTTTTATGTCTACGTTTGGAAAAATTATGTAATCTCAGGGGTATCTGTTAGATGGAGGTGATCAGTGAGTTCACCATACCTTTTCTTACCCTTCACAGTAAATTAAGGTCAGTGATAAAAATTATAAATTTCTATGAACTCCTTAAAACATTTATTTTCCATATTTTTGTCATAAGATTTATTCTAACAAAAACATATGCATGGAAGGAGTCAGGCACACTCAAAGAAAGAGAAGAAGGAGGGAGGGACAGAATATCTTCTTTGTATAAAGCCTAAACCATGGACAGGAAGTCTGGAAAGGGCTATATTCCTTGTCTTTCATCCTGCCAACCCTTGGGGGCCTTTATGAAATTGCTGGGGCTTCAGGGAGCACAGGATGGAAATCACAATACATTTTTTGAAATCAAAGGATATATTTGTGCACTTCTAATGATATGCAAAGCCTACAAATATTAGGTTAAATATTATTTTGTTTCTATTAATCCACTTTATTACAATGTATCCATTCATCTTTTTCTAACTTATCATTTCTATTAAGCATTTGAAATAGTGTATTATATTTATTCTTAATTATCTTTTTGCAATATTTTAATTGAGTCACTAATTTGAGTTGCTTTGGGTAAGAAGGATGAGAGGAAGTATTAATTTGTAGAAAATGTTATTATCCCTAAAGTGTGATAATTATAAACTTTTATAGCCCAGTGGATGAGATATGTTTTAGTGCAATGTTGTTTTACTGAAGGACTGAATATTCTTAAGCACTTGTACAGATGTATAATGTGTACAATGGTTGATTCTCCTTTTAATTTAAAGTAATCCCAAGTATTTTCTTTGAGCAAAATTTGACGTTATTATAGAATATTTATTATACTGACAAACTGCCTTTATAAGTTAACATATGGTAAGTTTACATCTAATTATTTCTTTGATTTCTATCTGGTCAGAAAATATGCTTTTATTTATTTTACTTGCTGATGAAAATGGACTCTTTTCACTAATTATAGTAGTCACTTTAAATAAACTTGGGATCTATATATATTAACAGAGTTTTTGAGTTTGAGCTTTCACTGAAATGGTTTCCTAAGAGTTGATTGCAAACCAGAGAGCAAATTTTCCTAAAATAGCTGGAAATTCAGATTTCGGTATACGTATTTCCAATGACAAATGATCAGACAACTATCTAGACAGTGTGACATATTTAGCCTTATTAGACTACAAGTGTAATCAAATAAATCAATAACAAGCATTGATGAAAATAAGTGTTCTCAAAAGTATTTAAAACAAAATTAGTTTATAAATTAGACTATGTGCTCAGAATAAAACACAAAATTGAAGTTTGGATTATTATAAACAAAAAGCATTTGTCTCAATTATGATCAATTAGTTTTTCTTTGAGTCTTTAAACAATTTCACATGAAAATTGCCTTAATTTTTCTCTGTAGTTTTGATTAAAGTATACATTTATTGGTTGTCTATCATTTGCCAGCTTATGTTTTGTGTTGGAAATAGAAAGAGGAATGGGGTATTACATAGCACAAGGATGAGATAGAGATGTAGCCAATTTTAGGAGAATATTTGGGTATCATGTCATGTTAGAAATCCATTTAAGATAATAGTAGGAGGATTGACCTTCTCTTGTAAGGACCTTATAAAAAAAATACAGCTTTTGAATGGGAGAAGATATTTGCAAATCATATACCTTATTGGGGGTTACACTCCAAAATATATAAAGAACCTAACCAACCTAATAAACAAAAAATTACAACGAAAATATAAACAGACTCATAGATGCAGGAAACAAACTCTCAATTACTAGACTGGAGACCAGTTGGTGGGTGGACTAAGTAGATAAAAATGATCAAGAAGTATAAACTTCTATTTATACAGTAAATAAATCATCGAGACATAATGTTTTAGGGCTTATAGTCAATACGAATTATAGTCAACAGTATTATAAGAACTTTGTATAGTGGTGGATGACAACTAGACTTATTGTTGGATCATTTTGTAATGTATGTAAATATCAAATCACTATGACACACACCTGAAACTAATGGGATATTGTATGTCAGTTATACTTCAGTTAAAAAAAAAAAAGAGAAATCCTGACACATGATACATCAGCGAACTTTAAATACCTTATACTATGTGAAATAACCAGTCGTGGAAGGATGAATTCTGTATCAGTCCACTTATAGAAAGCCCCTACTGAGGCAAAATCATGGAGGCAGAAAGTAGAATGTTGTTAGCCAGCGGCTCAGGAGAGAAAAAGGGATGGGGAGTTATTGTTTAGTGGGGACAGAGTTTTAGATTGTAATGATGAAAAACGTCTAGAGATTGATGGTAGTGATGGTTGCACAACAATGTGTACACATTTAATGCTACAGAACTGTTTATTTAAAAATGGTTAAAATGATAAATTTTATGGTATGTGTTTTTTAACACAATTTTCAAAAAAGATAAAAGTATATAGCATTGTCGACATTCAATAAATAAATACTTTCTTAAATAGATGAACAAAACAAATAGAACTGTCATAGGGTTTCCAAGAATGAATAGAAGTTGCTAAATGAACAGGTTGGGATTAATAGTAATAATAATTAATAATAGATCAGAGATTAAGGAAATAACAGTGTCTTTACATGTAGAGATGGAGCCTGAATACTTTTTAACTCAGTATCTGAGAAATTTCTTGTTTTTTCTTCTGTTGTTTAGTTTATTGACTCATTATTCTACCCAAGTGAAAAATAAAACAATAACAAAACCCACAACTTTACATTTGTCGTAATTCTTATAAATCTACCTGTAATACATGTAGACATATTCAGAGAAAAAAACGTGTTAGACAAAGTTTTCAGACTTGACCAAAAAAGAAAAAAAAAAAAAAAAGCAAAAACTTGACTTTCAGATTTGTGTGTCTGGATCTACGGAAGAAGCAGTTACAAGAAGAGTTTCTCTGATTCTCTGCTTCACCCAGAACAGTCTCACATTAAACTGGTTTTAATATTGAGGTTTCTCATTTGGAAGAAAATAAAAAAGACTCTTTTAAAAAGGTAAATGTACAAGCAAGATACAATTAACTGAAATCCCTATCAAACACAGCCTTGTGGTCCTTTGTTTATTTAACCTATTCCAGATGACTGGGTACATGGGAGCTTATTTATAGAATTGGAAACATTCATTCCTTGAAATCTATATTTACCTGTTTGAAGGTCATTTGTTTTTTGCTCTCTGATGACTTTAGAAATCAAAAAAAGACACACTAGTTGATCACATTAGAATGGAGTTAAGCCCTGAAGAATTAGAAGTTTGTTCTTGAAAACTGTGCTGCATGATGATTTTGAGAAAAAGAGAATGTAATTAAGAACAGAGTGGGGAAAAAAAAAAAAAGGAATAAACATTGACCAAAAGCTGCAGTATAGTGTCCAAGAACTGGTGTGCTGGTCCTAATTTCACCCCTTGGGGGAAAAAAATGAACATTGGCAAATTAAGGTTTAATATCTGGTTTATATGATTTATAAAATGAGAAGGCAGAATAAAACAAAAAGATACCCTTACACCGTGATTATGTGTTTCAGAGCCCTTACCTATCACCTACTGTAAACGTTCATGCTCAGAAAATGTAAGGAAAGCCAAACTTGAGCGTGCAGTAGAATCACCCTGTTAAATCTTGCTAAACCAGGAATTGCTGGGCTTCATCCTCAGTTTCTGATTCAGTGGGTCTAGGTTAGGCCTAAAAATGTGCCTCTTTAATGAATGCCCCATGATGTAGCTGGTCCCGGGAATGCATTTAGAAAATCTCTAAAAACAGCAGATTGTATGAGTTTGAATTTCTGAAATTGTGTGTTCTTCAAATAAGAAAACACAATAATGGCCATGCTTTTACCTGAAAACTTGTGGAAGCCATTGTTATTGAGCAAATTAAACTAATTGTGTTTCAGAAATTAGAAGTTTAAAAAGTTTGACCAAGTGAGTATGTCAGTATCCACTACTTCTATTTTGACACAATTGTTTCATTTACACAGCCCCTTTCTATCAATATTTTCCACAAAATTGAGCTATATTTGGTCAGTTGATAAGTTTATCACATTTTAAACTTTTGCTTTGATAGCTTGCCTGTCATGTATATTTCAAGTTTGTTTATTTAGATTCTCTGGATGAACTCTCAAGTTGAGCCCCCCCCTTTTTTTAAGATTTTATTTATTTATGTGACAGAGAGAGAGATCACAAGTAGGCAGAGAGGCAGGCAGAGTGAGAGGGGAAGTAGGCTCCCCACTGAGCAGAGAGCACAATGTGGGGCTTGATCCCATGACCCTGAGATCATGACCCCAGCCGAAGGCAGAGGCTTTAACCCACTGAGCCACCCAGGTGCCCCTCAAGTTGAACTCTTGATGCCCCTCAGATACTTTTCCTGTAATTTGAGTATCTTGCTGCCAGATGGCAGAAGTGATATCTTACATAAACCTGCCTCATGAAAATGCTTGTAAACATCTTTTTAAAAAAAAACAGCAGACCCAGGCTTTTCATTTAAATACATAAACCCGAAACTTTTTATGAAACACCATTTAAAGATGACTGATTTTCAAACAAGCTGATCTAAATGCACTCAGAGTTATATAATGCCTTTCTTCCTGAGTGTTATTTTTAGTGTAATTATTTGGGTACGGAACCAAGCTTACTAAGAATGTTGTGATCCTCACTGCAGAAGAAATATACTAAAGGGAGAATAATACAGATATTCAAAGATTTTAAGAAAAACATTTGAAAATTTTATAGATTTTTATTTAGTTAGGGGAAAGTTATAGGGAAACCTATTTCATCCTTATATAAGGAAAAAAAAAAAAAAAAACCTAAACAGAGTAGTAGAACATTAAATAATGTGCTGATACTTTCCATAAGTGTCTTCAAGTTGTGACAGAATGGATGCTTATGAAAAATATCGTACAAGACGTTCTTGAATAGGATGAGTATTAGTTTGAATGCTGTTCTGATTTCTTTGTGACTCTAACAATGACCCTATTATAATTTAAGCTAATTTTTCCCCAAATGCTTATTTTCTATGTAATTAACTAGCTTTTAAAGTCTTTTTAATATTCATGTAGTTAAGAGCATAAGATTCCTTGGGGCTTGCATTCTAAAGATATTTTTTTCATTAATAGATGCAATTTTGCTTTTCATATGGTTAGGCCATGGAACTATATTGGACAAATGCTATTCTCAATTCTCAATGCTGTTCTCATTATGGAAGGGAAAACAACTGAAAATAAGGAGGACCTTAGAAAGAAAGAAGAAAAAGAATGCATGTAAGATCTTTTGGTTTTAAAAACTTGAACAACCAATTTCTGGTGGTGGTTACCGAAAATTGCAGTTCTTTTTTGGCTATTGCTTTAGCTTCTAGGTATCACTTAAGACAGTGAATGAAAAGGTAATCATTACCCTTCAGAGGTAAAAGAAAATCTCTGTGGGTTTTATAGAACCTACTTGATTTCAATAAGTATTAAAAAGGTTTTGTAATTTTGCAGTGTCCCACGTTCAGGGTGAAGCCAAGTTGATTCCGCTCTGAGCTCAGCAGGATGAAACTTTTAGCGAGTATGAAACACTCTTAATTGGCCCACATTCTTTCAGTGGTAGAACACACAGCCAGAGGCCATGCCTTGTGATAACTGGCTATTGACTCAGCAACTGGATGGGAGAAAAAGGTTTTTAATGACTCCTGATCAGAGACCAGATTCGTTGACCAGCTCCTGGAGTTCATAATCTGGCATATGGAGTAAATCTAAAGCCATCATTGATGTCAGAGTAATTTAAGTACCCTACCAGCATCCGTACAATGCTGCCGTACAGTGGTGGCATTCGTGTCAGATTTGTGTTGAATCCTAGCCCAGACCTTTACTGTGACCTCCTGCCAATTATTTAATTTATGCTAAGCACTAGAAATATAAGTGTGATCAAGCCATAGTATCTGCCTGCTCTCAAGGAATTTATGACCAACGAGGTGGTTGATGTGGTCAAGTTACTGATATTGTAATATATATACTATAGAGCATGGATGAATGTAATAGAGTTTGATGGTGCTATGGTAATGGTCATATAGCCAGCCCTAGGAGGGCCTTCTTTTTGGGGAGATCAGGGAAGCGTCCCTGGAGGAAAAAACAGCTTATCAAAAACCAATAGGAACAATAGAAGTAGCAACTCTTCAGCAAATATTGAGTGCTTGTCTATTTGTGTCAAACATTCAGGTAATAACAGTGTAAGTGAAGCAGTTCAGTAGGACAGTCCAGTGAGATAGGCAATCTTATTCCATTTCCTCTAGATGAGAACATAGACATTTAGGGAGGCTATATAAAATTATTGCAATGTTGCAGCCGAGCTGGGAGTCAAAACGAAGTTAGTGCTATCAGTCTCTGTGCAATACTATGCAGAGTATTTGACAAATGGATCTTAGGTCTTTTCTGTAAAGGTGATATTGAAGCTATGAAAATGAGTTAGATGCTCATGGACAATAGAATGAAGGGGAGAGAGATCTGAGCATCACACCAGGGAAACTCCTTCCCATAGGTGTAAGAATAGGAAAACAAACAAACAAACAAAAAACAGAAAATGATGAACATAATGACCAGTCTGAATCTTTAAATTAGAGATTCACACTGAATATTGAGTCAGATAAATAACAACCCAGTTAATGAACCTGGAAATCCAGGTTTGCTTAATCTAGCCCATACTGGGTTTCTGCTACTGCAACTTTGCCAAGATAATCTAAGAATTGTCTTAATTTATAGTCACTGGTTTTATGCTTATTTTGCCATAATATTATCAATTTATGTCTAATAAAAGCACATTTAACAATTTTTATTTATAATTTGTGTTTTTAATAGAATAACGATTTTGAACATACTATGGTAAATTACTCATTTTTTTTTTAATTTACTGTATTTTCTTATTGGTTAGGATAGTTTCCCTGCTATCTAGGGCTACCTCACTCAAATATTGCCTTACCTATTTGTCTAATATTAACCAAAATGAATAAATAGAGCATAAGAAACATGAGAAAATATAGAATATTTACCTAAAAATGAAATATAATTAGAATCTGGCATCTTTTTACCTGTATACATTTATATTATATAAGATATGATACACATTTTGGTTAACAACATTGCCAATGACCAACAAATGAGCTGAAATGATATTCTAAGACTAATTTACCACGTGGAGGAAGTAAGGTTGTCCAAACTTAAGACTGAATATTAAGATTTATTAAATTTATTTTTTAAATATATGTAATACAATGGAAGAATTAGTCATTAGACAATTTAGATACTTACATTGATTACTCAAAATCTTCTAGGGAATTAATTATATTGGCAACCTTTAATAGAAGGCCAGAATAATTGAAATACTATTAATTAAAAGGATCAAGTGAACAAGATAAGCAGGCATCTTTCTTTCCTCTGCCCCAAGTAAAAGTAGAAAATTCTATGTTGCAGGATAGATTCATTTTTAAGTATGCTTTTACCTATCAATATGTATTTTTTAGAGACTTATTTATTTGAGAGGGCAAGGGGGCAAGGGCAGAGAGAGAAAATCCCAAGGACTCCACATTGAGTGCGGATCCTGACCTGGGGCTCTATCCCATGACCTGGAGCCTGAGATCACCACCAAAGCTGAAACCGGAAGTCAGATACTTAACCAACTGTGCCACCCAGGCGCCCCAGCCTATCAGTATTTATTGATTATAGGTTCAGTTCTCAAAAAAAAAAAAAAAAATGAGAATACTAAAATGTGGCACACATAAGACATCCCCTCAAAAAACTTCCAAATATAGCTATAGATCTTATAAATATCTACATTTTTATTTTCTCTTTTTACTGAGAATAATTTCAAACATACCAAGAAGTAGAGAGAAGAGTATAATGAAATTTCATCATGTCTCTGTGTTCTTATATATACCCCACACCTTTGCCTGTCCACCTCTGTGCTGAGGGAGGCAGACCCATCCAGCTGTGATTTTTTAGCCTCCTCCCCCTGTTCCACTTGGATCTAGCACTGGAAGGCTCTAGTGAGGTAGGAAGGATGGGACAAGAGGACCCTCAGGAGGTTTCTCTCCCCACCCCAATATGTCTTGGCTTCAAACATGTAAACCTGTGGCCTTATTTGCTTCATCAACTATTTTTGCTTTTTAAAGTAATTATATAACAGACATCATGCTATTTAACCTACACATCCCTCAGGATGCATCTGGAAAAAAAATACATTGTCCTCCTAACTAAACCAGTTTAGCAGTAATACCATAATACCATTTTAAAATGTTTTTAAAACATTGAAGCATATCTAATGCAATATTTGGAGCATATTTATATTAAAATAAGATTTTTTTTTGTTTACCTAAATTCCAACTTTAACTGGATTTTCTGTGTTTTTATTTGGTAAATCTTGCTCTCATACTCACCGTCCACTTGGGTTTTATGTTTTTATCTGTCACTGATATTGCCAACCCCTGATTTAATTGCCAGTAGTAAATATGAGGAGATGGTCAAGGTTTTCTAGAGCATGCCTTATATAATTAGGGATGAAGATCAGGCAATGAACAATTAAATGAACAAGATCTTGGTAAGTGTCGTGAGGAGAGAAAAATAAAAACTGTTCAGATGGGGTGGGAAATGGGGTCTTGTCACTTCGGGAAAACTTGTCTGAGGCAGTGACATTGACCAGGCAGTGAGACCTGGGAAACACCCACACGTGGACAAATAGGAAATGTGTTAGGAAGAAGGGATTGAAGGTGTACACTTGCTGAGGTGGGAACAAATGTAAATTGTTTTTTCTACAGACTGAAGTAAGGTATTAATTTACGGGGCATCTTGAGTACAACAGGAGGGTATTTTGAAATAGAATCATGGATGTAGATAAGGTCCACACTGTTTAGAGACTTTTTGGTTGTGGGCTGACATTTGGATTTTACTCTGAGTATGACAGGAAGCTTTCCAGTAGGAGGATGACTTGAACTGATGGTCCCTGGAAGAAGATCAGTCAGGTGGCAGGAGATTGTCGGTGGGCAAGGGTAGCTCGGGTCTTGGACTGGTTAGCTGGTGACCATGGTAGATCAGTGGGTGATGGAAGTGGTTCTGACCAGGGTGATGGCAGTGGAGGTAGAGAGAGGTGGATGCATTCCAGAAACTGCTTGACCATATACTTTGCAGCCCTCCGGGATGATTCAGCCAGCTCTGCTTCTTTCTTTGTACTTCCACTGGGATCATGAGTAAACTACCATTGCACTATCTCAAACACTGTGTTGGAATTTCTGATTTTGTCATTTTTCTTTCCTCCAAACTAGACAGAAAAAAAATGGGTTTTGCACATCATTATGCTCATATTCAATGCTCAGTACATGTTGTGGAGAGGGATTATGTATTCATGTATTTATTATTTTTTAAAAGATTTTATTTATTTATTTGACAGACAGAGATCAAAGTAGGCAGAGAGGCAGGCAGAAAGAGAGAGAGAGAGAAGCAGGCCCCCTGCTGAGGAGAGAGCCTGATGTGGGGCTTGATCCTGAGCTTGTGACCGGAGCCAAAGGCAGTGACATTGCTTAACCCACTGAGCCACCCAGGCGCCCTGAGAGGAATTATTTAATGGCATTTGCTTTCCATTCCATAAATGTACATTCTCAAAAAACATGACTCCTGCAGTTGTGTCAACTAAAAACTCAAAACATAAATATAACATGTAATATGACTCTTATATATGATAAATATTCTTCTAAGTACAATATATAATATATAATATGCAATATGTGAAATGTTACATGTAAGTATGATACATGAGGAAATTTGTGTGCTACAAGTTATTATATATATTTTTTCATATATAAATACATGCAATATAATATGTGTTATATGGTATTCACTTATGGTGCTATAGAACTTTAAAGCCTATTTCTTTTTTTAACCTTGAAAATTAAGTTTAGAAGAACATGTTTTTAATCTCCTTGTGGTCAAGGCAAAGGAAATCAAACACATACATTTTCAACTTCTGAAGCAAATCAGATATAACTCCTCAATTTTCCTTTTCCTTTACCAAATCATATAACTGATATCTAAACTCATCTTTTCTCCTTTGTTCCTTTTGCAATCAAAACTGTTTCCAGAGGGGTGCCTGGGTGGCTCAGTAGATTAAACATCCAACTCTTAATTTCAGCTCAGAATATGACCTCAGGGTCATGAGATCAAGCCCCTAGTGTGGCTCTGAGCCCAGCACAGAGTCTGCTTAAGGTTCTCTCTCTCCCTCTTCCTCTGCCACTCCCCGCCACTTGTGTGCACCCTCTGAATAAATAAACACACAAATAAAATCTTTAAAAACAAAACAAAACAAAACACCTATTCCCAGTTATCTTGGTGATGAATATAATCCTGTCAACTGAAAGAAATCAGTTTTAAAAATGTTATCATAGCAAACAAAATGCATCCAACTGCAGTATTCACTCTTTCTGCATTTAGGTACTCTTAAAATAATCACACACACACACACACACACACACACACGCATGTGCTCTTTCTGTAACATTCAACTACATGGAGTTTACCATTGTTCAGTTATGGCAAGCCACATAACTTCTTGGCTCTTTTGAAAATTATGATTAATCATTTACATAATGATTCTCATTTTTGCTTACTCTCTAATACTTTGGCAGGCATTATTATTATTGTGCAGATTTTCTACCCACTTTGTCTCTCGTGTGCTCGACACTTGGAATTCCACGGATTTGTCATGAATAAGTAACTGATCTAAATGAAAGAATAAGCTTACTGAACCTAATGTTGCAAAGTCAAGTGTGGTTATCTCCAGAACAGTGTTTCTGGGTGGGAGCATGGGAAGAGTTCTGGTTGGGAAAGCACCCAGGAGTTGTTACCCCCACTGTTAACAAAGCAGCATTCAACGTCTAGGGCAGCTGAGCTTCATGTGCGAGGACTAAGGAAATTCTTGAGAACACCAGTCGCAACAAAGCGATGTTCAGTATGTAACTATTTCTCTTAGGGTCTCTGAGTGAATACTTGTTTGGTTAACATGTTTCATTTCATAAAACATGACACTCACAGACTTCCTGAGTGAGGCTTCTCTATAATTGATCAGTATTTCATTATTTAGTGTGAGGCATTTGTTATAAAACAGCTCCTAATCTAACCCGAAACTAAGCTCTGATCACATCAAAGCTAACATACACCTCAGTCACCAGGCGGGCAGTAAGGAGAATGTTGGAATCATTACTACTTTTTTTTTCTGTGGATGGATAAAGGACTACTACATCCAGCAAGATTCTTTACTAGACTCAGTTCTTATTTTGTTATATGATTTTTACTTCTTTAGTTCGTACTAAAGAGACTGCAAACTTAGAGATACGAAGGACCATTTGCTGTAAGTTGAATGAACAAAAAAGCAGCACTTGGGTTGAAATGGTTTGTGTTTATGTCCCTGTAGAAGCTTGTTGACTACACACAAACAGCCATGCTGAAGCATAATTATCCAGGGAAACAAAGCTTGGCTGAGATAATTCCCTCAAGGGCTATTTTTAGTCAGTAATAATTATATGTTAGCCAACTGGTGTTTTCTGCTAAAGGGGAGATGACATTTCTGTTGATGATAAGTTGTATGTTCTACAGCTGCATCTTTGTGGAATGACAGGCTCTCTCTAAGCTCCTTTGCAACCGGAATTAACTGTCCCATGATCTTGCTCTTTTTTGTCATTGCCCTGTCTTTATGCCCTGCTTGATGTAAATAGGGGTACTGGCTGTTGCTTAAATGATTTTTTTTTTCTTCCCTATCTTTCATTCAGCATACCAGTTTTCTTTAATATTTAAGTTTGGTGTTGAGAAAGAATTGAATTATCTCAAAAAAAAAAAAAAGCTTCTTGATGGTTGTATTTAATTAGTGATATAAACAACTTTTCTTTTGAAGATGTTATAGGATAGCTCACATGCTAAAGTTTTGCCCTATGTATAGGGTGTATAGAAACACATTAAGACAAACACCAAAACTCTCTAGACCTCAGTAAAAATTGGAATCTGCCTTTTAGGAAAGAAGAATCTTTTAGGAAAGAAGGTTGTATTAGGAGAGATTAAATAATATGTTTCAAGTGCAGAGCTCTGTCCCAGGATTATTGACGACATCACAGAGTTGTTTTCTATCTTGATAATCAATATCAGCTTGTACTAGTGATCTTTTCCCTTACAAATAACCTGCACAGAAAAATATTGCATTATCTTCCTAACTGTCACTGTTGGAGATCCTCATACTGTTTTGTTTTGTTTTTTTTTCCCTCATACTGGTTTTATGAGGTCTCTTAAACAAAAGCTTGTGGTGTTAGAAGGAAAAGAAGAGTAGGGGGAAAGGAAAGTTGTTCAGGAGAGCTGATGTCTGTGCATTTTACACAGCACATGAAGGTATGAGATTATTTTAGAACTCAGAGTGGAAATCAGCATTTACCTAATATGTGACTTCTCAATGCTGTTATTTTTTATTAGCATGCAATATTCAGAAAATATTTACTAATCCAGAGTCTTCCAAAGCATAACTATACAGCAGTGGGATAATGAATGATTAACACCATGGACCTCTCCATGCTTCTAAGTTTCCTACTGAATCCCGTTGATATGAAGACCCGGCTATGGGGCCCAGATGATGTGCTCAGCATAGCAGTTTCCACGATCATGTTCTGAGATCATTCTGGTTCCTGAAAGCCAACATAGGGTGTATTCAAAGTGCTGTAAGGACATTCAAGACAGGGGCGCCTGGGTGACTCGGTCATTAAGTGTTTGCCTTCGGCTGAGGTCCTGATCTCAGGACCCTGGGATCAGGCTCTGCATCGGGCTTCCTGCTCACTGGGAAGCCTGCTTCTCGCTCTCCCACTCTTCCTGCTTGTGTTCCCTCTCTCACTGTCTCTCCCTGTCAAATAAAAAAATAAAAAATAAAAAATCTTAAAAAAAATTTTCAGTACAAATTCTGGCATCCAGAAAAAAGAGATTTTGAAGTGGTGTATGAGGTAGCAAACAGGTTTGAAGTCAGACAGGTCTACAGCTGAGACTTGTATCCTCATCCTAATAACTTCATGAGCTTCATCAGCTAGCCTCTCTAAACCACAGTTTCCAAATCTACGTGTCTCGGATAGCAACATCCAAACCTTAAAGATACAATGAAATGTGTGTAGTGCATTTCATTGTATGTGTGTAATAAATAATTATTTATTATTATAGAAATAATAAACCTTTGTCATAATTTTTAATCTATAAAGAACTGGCCCAATGTTCTTTTTATTAAACTGAGACCAAAAGAAAATATTTATTTTTTTCTCCTCCTGGGGTACCTGGGTGGCTCAGTCAGTTTAGCGTTTGATTCTTGATTTTAACTCAGGTCATGATCATGGGGTCGTGAGATCAAGTCCCACATCAGGTTCCAAACTCAGCACAGAGTCTGCTTGGGGTTCTCTTTCTCTCTCTCTCCCTCTGTCTCTCTCTTTCTCTCTTTCCAAATAATAAATAAATAAAGAAACTCTTTAAAAATATTTTTTTCTCCTCCAAATGAATAGGAGAGAAATATAAAGTGAGTTATAGGAGTGATATATGAGGAAATCATAATATCTTTTCAGTTAAGCTAGTTCACTTACTCATTTCCTGTTTTATGAAGAGTCCAGAAGAGTTTCATGAACTAAAGATTAAGGTCATATGATGATCTGTCAGTTAGGAGATCTCAGTGTCATGACAGAAATGGTATTGATCTAGGCTACGAGGATGTGCGCTCCCAATAAGTGCTTATCTAATCCAGGACAAGTCAGCTATTTGTGTGCCTGTCTTTACATATGAATAATAGAAGTGGGTCCTTATGGTGTTTGAGGTCCCTTTTGGACACAAATTTCCATGGTTCTGTGAAAATATCCTCTCCTTGCTGATATAATAATGCTTCTCCAATTAACTGGTTCTTGTGTTGCCAAATGGGAAATCAACACAAAGCCTCATGTTTTAATGTCATTTCATTTTTTAAAAATTTTTTAAAAACTTTATTCAGCACCATGATCTGATTATTACATTTAGCAGTCAGTACCCTGTGTGGTAAAATCTACACTGAAACCCTTTGTTGAAATGCTTTATTTACACTTTCAGCAGAATAGAAACTAAGATAAGCTGTTATATATTTAGTCAGAAATATCATTCTCAAGTTTTTGTCCAGGCACATGAGTATTGTCCCAAACATGTTTTCTTTGTGGCAGCCAGGCCCTGCCACCACTGTGCTTGGCTGAATTCACAAATCTCTTGTGACCTTTCTGGCTGGGTGCAGCACTAGCTGTGTCTTGCTTAGGTAGGCTTTTCTTACTTTACCGTTATGACCAGTCACAGTATGGTATTCTTGAATGACAGTCATATCTATGTAGTCATGGTCATCATATGTTAGAAAAGCAAACTCTGTCTTCTTGCCACCGCCTTGGTTGGTCTTGATTTCAATCACTTCAGCTTTCCCATACTGTTCAAATGGTCTCTTATTTGATGTTCTTCAGTGTCTTCTTTAACACCACCAAAAAAAAAGTTGTTTTCACAGTTCAGTGGGCACCAGGTCTTCGAGAAGCTTCTCTTGAGCCAGTCCTCTTTGGTTCCACAACTCTTCCACCCACCATGTATGGCCTCGCATTCATGGCTGTACCCACCTCCTCCACAGTGGCATACATGACAAACCCAAAGCCTTGGGGAGGCTTGGTATTTGGATCTCTCATTACCACACAGTCTGTGAGCATTCCCATCGCTCAAAATGGCTTCTCAAACTCATCAGTTGTTTCAAAGCTCAGACCTCCCATGAAGAGCTTCTGAAGCTGTTCAGGCTCACTTAGACATGATGGAGGCAGGAGGAGGCATGCTTACTGGGACATGTCCACAGGCAGAGAGCTTAATGTCATTTTAGATTATTTTGATTTCTTCCAAAAAAGTGTCAGTCTTAAGGATCTGAATTGTTGAGCTACATTTTGTTATTTCTAGTTTTCCACCTTCAATTTTTATACTTCATACATGAAACTACATATTCTCATTGAAAAAATAGTGTACTGATAGCTCAAGAATATTAAATACACATATACATATATATGTAATTTCAAGGTGTGGTGAGAAAAAGCTGTACCAAGTGTAATTGTATTGGATATTTTCTGGAGTATTAAATTCAGGACAGTGTATTAGATGGGCCATGCTAGTTTATAGATCAGATTATATTTAACATAGTTTATATTTTATTAATGTCATTGGCCATGATTTATACTATAATGAAGCTAACATTCTACAAATACATTGTTTTATGGAGTTTAATTCTTTATATTAACCATAACCATTAAGTGAGTTTTCAGTATAATGAAAACAACATTTATAATCTTTGAATTCTGTTTGCTGCTATAACATGTCAGGACAAATTGGGGCATGTGGAAAAAGGATAATGTTGCTTTCATCAGTGATCAATTTCAGGTTTCTGACTTTCTGGGCCTTTGTGTATCTTTAAAAAAGAATAGAAAGAGCTTTTGAAATTTATTACTTTCTCTAGTTCATGGGAGGCTGACCTTGTTTTGGAATGGTTTGGTTAAAGGATGTAATAAAAAAGTCAGATTAGCCTCTTAGCCTGGCATGGTTTATAAAGGCAGCAAAATCTAAGCTGAGAGAGGGAGGGAGCATGAATTCAAGTTGGCCAGGCCAAGTAGGTGAAGGTGATCTGTTAGGGTACTCAGGCCAATGAGATGGTATATATGTAGGTCTATCGATGAGAGAACATGGTTCATTCTAGAACATGAAAGGAGTCTCTAGTTAATAGAACATAGCCATGAAGTTTGTTATATGTAGGATATAGGCACTGATGGAGGGAATTGGGATGTAGTTGGATTATTACACAGAGACTGACTTACTTAGGGTCTCATCACACATAGATAACTGTGGAATTGATTCTAGAAGCCATGAAGAGAATACCCAGGGTTTTAAGTGAAAAGTGACATGATCAAATTTCCATTTTAAAAATTGGCACTGAAAATGTTAGGTTCTTGGTGTCTGAGAACTTCGGAAGTTAGCGGACAAAGGATTGCTTGCAGCCATCTTCAGTAAGAATACCAATCCTCAGAGAAGTGAAATGCCTCAGCATCACAGAGCTCTGGAAATGGAAGTGGAAGGACTGTTGAAACACCGGTCATACCTCTTGGAGGCACTCTGGGGAAGGTGGAAGATATTAAAATTCTTTAAAATAAATAAAACACTGTGATAGGCTGCTCTGAGTCATTTAAATGTTCCAAACAAACAAAAAGCAATGAATTAAGAAAAAGAAAGAAAAAAACCCTGCTACATGTTACATCTCCATAACACTAATGAAGTGGCTGAATAATTTTTTTTAAAGCATTTCTCCTTGCATAATACAATTATCTATGAGAAGTAACGATTTAAGAGGACTATCAAAATAGTTCATACCAGGCATAGTTTCCCAAAATTACCAGGCTATTATAAAATAGAGTTCTAAACAAAGTAAATTTGTAAGTGTAACCCCACTGTCATTTGCTCATGGAGGCACAGATTTTATCACTCTACAGGTCAAAGGACTACCCATTCTTCTGAACCCAGACAGTTTTAGAAGATATATTTATTTTCCTTGAATATGTGATTATAAAAATCACAGTATTAGACTTACTTACCAAGAATAGTGGTATCAGTGTTACCAGGAGTTGAGGGTGTCACAAGAGAGAGATCAAGAAAAAGACCAAGATCAAGAAAAAGACCAAGATCATTTTGACCAAGGAAAAATAAATGACTTCATCCTTTTCTCCAAGTGTTTGCTTTCTAACAGTGTAGAAACAAACAAACAAACTCAAATTCTCCAAAGAGTTTTCATGTAATAGACTCTTTATCTCTGTATCAGTTTGCTAGGGTTGTGGTGGTGAGGTAACTATGAACTGGGTGTCTTAAACCACAGACATTTATTTTCTCACATTTCTGGAGCTGGAGTCCAAGGTCAAAGTGCTGAAAAGTTGGTCTCCTCTGAGGCCTCTCTCCCAGGTTTGTGGATGGTCACCCTCTTGCTGCCTCTGTACATGGTCGCCTTTCTGTACATGTGCTTCCAGTGTCACTTTTTTTGTGTGTCTGATTTTCTCTTCTGGATTAAAACTGGATTGAGCCTCACTCTAATGACCTCATTTTAACTTCTTTAAAGTCCCTAGCTCCAAATACAGTCACATTCTGAAATACTGGGGTTATAGCTTCAGTGTATGAATTTGGTAGGGACACGGTTCAGCTCTATGACAACCTCCGAAGGTTTCAGTTACACCTTATTACCAACTCAGACATACCTCTGACTTTCTTTCTGGCCCTTCCTCTATTTTCCTTAATCCACTAATTAAAGTTTCTCATGCTCGCATGTGAGATTCCTTACCCAGTATGTGTCTACACCATTTGAATCCATTTCTGTAAAAGCTACCTAATACTGGCTTTACAACATACTTCAGAATCTTCACGAATAATTTTAAAGATAAAAATCTTTGCTCTAAATAAAATTTATTGGTCATTGGTACACAATTTTCCACTACATTGGATTCAAATTGTCACATGTATTCTGTTGTATCCCCATCTAGACTGTAGTCATGAATACGGGAATGCCATTTTATAACTTTGTAGCGTTCGCCAGGGTGTCCTGTACATATGATATTCTCAAATAATGCTGTTTGAGTAGGTTGCTGATCAGTAACATATGCAGCTCCCTGAATTGGTTTCTTATCAGTGTTACCTTAATGGCTTTGTGAATTCCCAGCACTAACTTTCATTAACCTTATTACTTTGTAACCCTCTTCAGTACTTGAGTGGCCTGTTAAATGTTTTAGACACCACTGGAGCCATGGGGGGTTTTACCTCAGTGTACTGCCAGGCAGTGTGTATACTTCATGGATTGCCAGGCTTATTTTTACTGATGTGGATGGTTAGTTATCTAGATGTACTCACTATGTCTTACATTTCCTTGTGTCTTTTCAAGAAGATGACCTGACCTGATAGAGCAACTATTTCTCTTTAATTAATGTTATAACAAACATCTGTGCTCTTTTATGATAATCTTGAAAGTTATAGGCACTTTTGAACTATGTCACATTATTAGGTGAAAGATTCATACTGATCTCCATTAATTATCAAGGTTTGTTTTTAAAAGATTTGTGGAATAAGGTTTGGAAACAAATTGATAACCTGAATTAAGTAGCCAGTAACTCAACCCAGTTCCCCATGGGATTTCTTTTTTAAAGATTGATTGATTGATTGATTGACTGACTGATTGATTGATTTGAGAGAGAGAGAGAGAGAGAGGGAGAGGGAGAGAGAACACATGCACTAGTGTGGGGAGGGAGAGGGACTAGCAGCCTCTCTAACTGAGCACGGAGCCGACATGGAGATCTGAGATCATGACCTGAGCCTGAACCAAAAGACAGACACCCAACTGACTGAGCCGCCCAGACACCACCCTCCATGTGATTTGTTAAAATGGAAATCCTGCAGTGTAGCTCCTTCAGCTTGCAATAATACACAAAATGTCAAAATGAGTAAAGGGCTTTCAGTAGTCACTGTTTATTTATTTCTTGTTGCATAGTAGGTAGAGGGACACAGCATACAATGTCAACAGCTCCCACTGTGTTAGGGTTTTACTGTTCCAACATACGTCCTAAAGTTTAAAAAGCAATTAAAGGTTGCTGTTCCACAGTCATTAGCTTTGGTTGTTGCAGTCAGTCACCCATAGAAGTCAGAGTCAAATCAGTTTTTTCCCCCATCCTCATTGCACAATCAGCTACAGTCATTGTCTTCCTTTATCATTAGAAGGAAAATGAACCAAGGAAACTGCCAAGTTTCACAAGTGAATTTGTAATGTGAGAAACTTACCAGTGGTACTTGAGGGAAGATAGCCCCATTATGTTGAATAAACAATAAAAATATGTGAGAATAACACTATAAATGGAAGTGTTATTCCATCTAAATTTAAATGGATTAATCATTTTCTAGTTTTAAGATGTGTATTTACTCAAGAAAAAATGACATGAATAATTGATGGAAATACTTAGATAATTTTAGATGAAACTCACTTTTTTCTCAGTGATGTGATCACTTCTACTTAGATCATAGTTTCCAATGCCAGTAAGATTATCTGAACAGAACCGGATCTCTCTGTACGATCAAGGAGTAAAAGAAAAAATATAAGATGGTCATGTTTGAGTGTTCTTGTTGGGTTCTGCAACCTTAAAACAGCTTTGAATAGGTTAAGGACATTGATTTATTTTTTTTCAATAAGCTCATTTTGAAAGATTAAGGTACAGGCAATTTTATCTTTACTTATATCTTACCCTCTACTTTTCACATTTTATTTCAACTCAAGCTTCATTTATTGATAATATATTCTACATTTCCTACATCATCTAAAAAGGGGGGATAGTGTAACATAGTTATATAATTATAAGCAGCTAGAATTACATTCTAAACGCTTTGATATTCAGTCATTTTTTTAGTAATTGGGTTAAACCTATATGATTACAAAACATAGTTTTGGAAATGGGCATTTTGTATATTATGAAAACTATAGTTTCAGTATAGTCTTACTGAATACAAGTTGTAGCACAACGTGCTTCACTGATCAAAAAAGGGAGATGATGTTTTACTTGTTACTTGTGGTCAGTTTCCTCTTTAGTTTCTAACCAGTTTTGGCCCAGAATATTTTTCCTGTGGTTTGGGGCAGAACTTCTTATTTATTCAAATTACCTGTCTGCCGCTTTTGAGCCAATGTTTTCAGGGTCAGTGTTTGTAAGAGTTGGGGAGACTGTTGCCGTAAGTGTTCCCCCCATATGTTTGTTTGTATTCTTAAACAGTGGTCTTCACTCCTATGCAGATACCTCTGGCCAATCCCACATTTGCTCCCTCTGCAAATTACTGGGTTCTAAGTGTGAAAATTGATCTGGCAACAAACATCATATAGAGTAAATGTTCATGACCACTTTGTAATTTGATTAAGTGCTGAAATTTATGGATACTTTCTTCTTAAAGATTCTCATGACACAAACAGTTGTATATAATTTGAGAATTCCTTTTTGAACTTGACTTGGTTTAGAGGTGACTTTGAATGCATTTTTTTTGTATATTTTCATTATATATGAATTTTTTCTTATTCCTTTCCTCTTGGCTATATTAAGCTGCTTATTAATAGTTAGGAAAGTGCTACTTAAGAAACTAGAATATCTCTTTCTGTATGAATATGTGATAAAATTTATTGCAACTTACATGATTTATTGAACTGAGTCACCCCTGAAGCAAATGCATTATTAAGTAGTTAAAAAATTCATGACATGTCCTTAACACAGTGAGAGTGCCTTAGAGGAACTCATTCATCCAATAAATATGTATTTAACAAAATTGCTTGAAATGAATCTCTTTTATGGGTTTTTGTAATTATTGTTCTTATTTAAGACTTGGATATATATATAGCATAAATAACAGAATGTTTTTCACATAGGGTTGTGGTTTGTTTTTGAATGCAAAGAGTCATTCTTTTCTTTGTATGTGATAAAATGCTTTGTTGCATCATTAAAACTGCTCAATAGGCTGTGATGTCCTAAAACATATTTTCTACCTTGTACATAGCTGCTTTTCTATTTTGAGATTTAAAGGAATGGCACGGTTGAGACCTTTCCTGATTTCTGATTGTGGATATTGGACTCCAAGCTCAATCATTTGGTTGCAGAATGAAGACTTTAAAATGTAACTTTCCTGAGTTTTCAACCAATTATGTTCAAAGAAAAAGGGCTAGTCAAAAAAAAGTTCTGTTTCCTGTGTCATCTGAATTAGAAGTGGTTCTCTACTTAGATCATATTTGGAGATATACCCAATCAAAGTCAAGCCTATGTCCATAACCCGGTGTAACTTTCCTACATGTAGCTGCCATCACTCAGAGAGCATGACTCTTTTTTTTAATTCACATATCTGTGTATGTTAATAAATGTTATTATTTATTAAATAATTTTATGATTAAATAAATTATTATTATTAAATATTATTTGCTTCAGGGGTACAGGCCTGTGAGTCATCAGTATTACATAATTCACAGTGCTCACCATAGTACATACCCTCCCCAGTGTCCATCAACCAGCCACCCATCCCTCCCACTCCCTTCCCCCAGCAACCCTCAGACTGTTTCCTGAGATTAAGTCTCTTATGGTTTGTCTCCCTCCCTGGTTTCATCTTGTTTCATTTTTTCCCTCCCTACCCCCACAACCCCCTGCCCTGCCTCTCAAATTTCTCATATCAGAGAGCTCATATGATAATTGTCTTTCTCTGACTTATTTCACGCAACATAATACCTTCTAGTTCCGTCCATGTCATTGCAAATGTCAACTTTTCGGATTTTTTGATAGCTGCATAGTATGACTCTTTAAGAGCTACAGCTTTACATTCCTTTAGCACTTATTCGTAGTTAGGTTTGTGTTGTTGCTTAGAGCTTTATGTATTTTGAGTATGGATCCTGAGTCAGCATCCATGACCTTTTGTTGGCACCACCCGTTGCCTCATTTCTATTACTTCAGTACCATTATTGCTAATAATTACAACTTACTGAGTACTCCCACTATGACCGACACCAAGAAAAGCACTTCATTTATTTAACCATGTTGCAGATAAAGAAAGTGACACCCAGTGATTTTTAATAACATGTACAAAGGCACAAAGGAAGTCTACTGGGCGGATGGATGGACAGATAGATAGAGATAGATATGTATATGTGTATGTGGTAATCCACACATGTAATCTAAGGACACACAGTGATGGCCATTATAAACTACCTCTCAAACTCTTATTAACTGGGCACTTATACAGTAGGAACAAATGACTTAAATTTTATTATTATTTACCTAAGTTGTTTGCATAATCCTAGTTATTCTCTTCTTTTCTAGCTGCATTATTTGCCTCCAAAATAATTTTGGAATTTTGTCCTATAATCAACACATGCACTCCTTGCTACAGTTTTATGCATTTCTTTCTTTCATTTCTGAAGTTTGTAATACACTAATTTATATGTTTAAAGGTCAGTTTATGTAGCCTGATTTTTTAAAAAAGATTTTATTTATTTTTGTGACAGAGAGAGAGCAAGAGAGCACAAGTAGGGGGAACAGTGGGGAGAGAGGGAGAAGCAGACTCCCCGCCATGCAGGGAGCCTAACGTGGGGCTTGAACCCAGGACCCTGGGATCATGACCTGAGCCGGAGGCAGACACTTAACCATCTCAGCCACCCCAGGTGCCCCGTGTAGCCTGATATTTGTGTTAAAAATCTATCTAAAAGGGGTGCCTGGGTGACTCAGTGGTTAATCTTCTGCCTTCGGCTCAGGTCATGATCTCAGGGTCCTGGGATCGAGCCCCACATCAGGCTCTCTTCTCGGCAGGGGGCCTGCTTCCTCCTCTCTGCCTCCTCTCTACCTGCCTCTCTGTCTACTTGTGATCTCTGACAAATAAATAAATAAAATCTTAAAAAAAAATAATCTATCTAGAAGATCAGAGAGAAAAGTTTTACTTCATCACAATTCCTTCCAGGCCCTTTATAAAAATTTTCAGATGATTTTCTTGACTGTTTGATTTACCAGATCAACTGTAAATGGAAAAAAAGTGAATGAATCCCAGCAACTAAATGCATTTCAGAGTAATTGTTTTTAAGAAACTAGAAGTATATACTTCTATTTAAATTAGTTATAGTGATTTTTAATTATGACAACATGAAGATGTTAAATTCTCCCCCCAAAACACAAGTATAATATTAGGAAAAATAAATGTTAAAAACAACTCAGGATACTAAATAGGATTTCAGGATACTGGATACCAACTAAAAGCAGACGACAGGTTGACAAGAATTTACTCTTGTATTAAATGCAAGAGCTATAGTTTAGAAGACCAGAGCATTTGTGGCCTGTTTCCCTAGGTGACTTCCCTACTTGATTCTCTGCTACAATATGGTCAGCAAACACCAGTTGTTACAACAGTTAACATTGAAAACCAACAGTTTTGAGGCTATAGGTAACTGACTCAGTTTGGAACAGTAAGTGAATCTGTGACTTTGGCAACTAAAGTTGGGGACCTAGATGGGAACAAATGGAAAAACAAAAATAAAAACAAAAAAAACCCCTCACAGTTTTGTTCACCTAAGTGTGTCACCCTAGTTGAGCCAAACAGTGGACCAGCCAGAAATTTAACCAAGAGATACAAGAAATTAGAGAGCCACAGAAGGTCTTAGGTGAGCTATTATATCACTGGTGGAGGGGAAATCTTGTACATCTGTCAAGGAGACTTCAGAGGTTTTGGGAAATATAAATGCTGAGGAAGACTCAAAAACTTGCTGCAATTTTATCTGAGCTTTCCAAACTACTCACTAATCAACGTGAATAGGGTAGGCACCTTTTAGGAATAAGGATTTTGAGCATATACTTTATCCAAATAATTAGATGACCACTAAACTGTAAAGACACAGGGGAGATTTCTAGAAAAGTAGGCTTACACAGAAGGAGTATGATAATAAAATTAAGAAAACTAAGCAGAACATCACAGGGTATATGTCATGTGTGAAACCGATTCTATAGTGAGTTCAAGAAAGCTAAGACGGAAGAAGCGATGGGAGGGAGGGAGAGAGAAAATGAAGGAAGAAGGGAAGGAAGGGAGGAAGGGAGGAAGGGAGGAAGGGAGGAAGGGAGGGAAGAAAAAGAAAGAATAGAAAGACAACCACAGAAATAGAAAACATTCCAGAGTTCATATGTTATGTCATCTAAACGTTAAATTTTCAGGGACGCCTGGGTGTCTCATTCAGTTAAGCATCTGCCTTTGGCTCAGGTCATGATCCCACGGTCCTGGACTTGGGTCCCACATCCAGGTCTTTGCTTACCAGGAAGCCTGCTTCTCGCTCTCCCTCTGCTACCCCCTCTCCTTGTGCTCTCTCTCTCTCTCAAATAAATAAACAAAATCTTTAAAAAATATATTAAATTTTCTACTGTAAATGATGAGATGTTTAAAGGAATATGAAAGTGTGACTAATATTGAAGAGTTTTGAGTCAATAAATCTGTCTACATGGGGCCGAGTGTAAAAATTAGCAGAAAAAAAAAATTCAGAACAGCTATTATAAATATTTTTAGAAAATTAAAGGAAAATGTGTTCAAAATATTAAATGTGATGACAGTGACTCAACAAATGTAAAATGTCAATAGAGAAATAGAAATTATATTTTTAAAATGATTATTAAAGTTGTATATTTGAAAAATACAATAACTGGGGCACCTGGGTGGCTCAGTGGGTTAAAGCCTCTGCCTTCAGCTCAGGTCATGGTCCCAGGGTCCTGGGATCAAGCCTCACATCAGGCTCTGTGCTCAGCGGGGAGCCTGCTTCCTCTCTCTCTCTGCCTGCCTCTCTGCCTGCTTGTGATCTCTGTCTGTCAAATAAATAAATAAAATCTTTAAAAAAAAAAAAAAGAAAAATACAATAACTAAAATGAATAGCTCATCAGATGGGTGCAATAGCAGATTGGAACTTGCAGGCAAAAGAAGTTGTCAGGAACTGGCAATGGTTTGGGAAGACAGGAGAGTTCTTATCTACTCTGTTCACATGTAACTGACTGTTGATAGACCACTGCTGCCTGCATTGATCAAAGGAATAGATTTAAAGAGTTTATTATTACATGGGAAGACATTAAAAGGAATCATGATGTAATATTTATATAATTTATACCACCCGTTAATTAAAATATAAATTCCAGATCCAGAAAGTAGATCATCTTTAGATAATTTGCCTAGAAAGGGCAGGTTTTGTGGAACAAAGAGAAACCACTCTGTAAGGACAGGTGTGTATTTGTCCAGTCACTGAAATATAAGTTTGTTCAGAATTGAATAGCATTTTCACTTGCAGTGTTATGGTCTAGGGTTAGCCTACAGTTACATATGGTTATCTTTGTTTCCTTTATAGAGACTGAGTGACTTATAGTATGGGTTTTCCCTGGGCAGGAGACTAAGCTATTCTGATCTATTAAATGGAATGTCAACATTTGGGATTGTTCATCCTTATTACTTACTGTATTGAGAAAGTTTTCCTCTTACTTTTTTTTTTTTTTTAGCAAGTTATTTGGAGGAAGCAAGACCTTTAATTTTCTTTGGGAGGGTGATGAATTTTCTAATCCTGGTATATGACCACTCAATGTAGTTAAAATAGTATGTGCTTCCACTGTGTTATCAAGCGGGGCGTGCCTCAACCAGGGGGCACTGTTGTACCAGGGGACAATGAACAGTCATCACTATGGGCTTCCTCCTCTATATAAATACTGAAAGGAATTGTCCTTGAAATACCAATTTCCTCAAGTGGTCTGCCACATTTTATCTTTTTTCCCTGAGATGTCTCATTGTGTGCACATGACCACACCCCATTTTCCAAGTGGTTCCCTTCATCTGAGCCATTCAGAATGGGGCCATGAGGCCCTCCCATTTGGAACACAGCTAATTGGGCCTGAGAAGGGCATTGAAGGAAGAGGCTGTTTTTGGTAGCCCTCATCCCCAAGCTTTGCTCTACAAGGTTACTAAGCGGAATCCTAATCAAAGCTATTTGGCTGTTCTCTCTTGTGGTGTCCAAATATAAAGCATATAGAAAACAGATGCAAAGAGAGACATGGGAAAAAGTAAGCAGAGACCCCAAGTCAGATAAACTCATATAACAAAAACCAGAAGATCGTGTCCGAACCCCCACAATAGTGGAATACTAGAGTTGTAGAGTGTAGTAAGGTTGGTGTGAATTCAATTTCTTTCTTTCTATTTTCTCTATTTTTTTAGATAGTCTGCAATAGGAAAATGTTATTTTCATGATCAGAACAACATATCCAAATTACATATAAAATGTATCTAAAATTTTGGGGGAAAAAATCACTGGTTAATTTAACTAGATTTTCTTTTGTTTATCATCATGACACTGCAGAAGCTACCACATCTGTTGCTTTATGAATGAAATGCTGATTGGGAAGTCAAAACACAGTTTTTCAGATCTCACATGCAAGCCACTGTAAAAAAGGCTTCTTTTCCCCCTGGGAACCAGCCAGAGATTTCTACCCCGTGTTCCAGCACAGGGACGGTTGTGGGTGGTGGGGAGTTCAGCACATTAGTCATGAAGTCTGATTCTCCAACTGGCTGTTTTAACTGTTTGGCTTTGTCTAGGGAAGGTAATTCACATCTTCCAGTGATTCCCCCCACCCCACTTAGATTTCTCTATTATAACAGATGTCTTTGACACTCTGGCCAGAGAACAAAAAATCTGATACATAGTTCCAATTCAGTGGGGCATGTGTTAGGGGTGCACATTTTTTGAGGAGGAGCCTTAAGCTTCTTTCTCCCATTAGTATGAACTAAGGTTATGCCATGTTTACTCTAAGTGCTACTTGAATGAGTAATAAAATATATAATTAGCATGCCCCAAAGTCTACCTATGTGGGATGATTTCAGAATCTTATTTCAAATATAGACTTCAAAAATAATTTAACTGTTATTGTAAAGATGAGTAGATGTAGTCCCAGTTAAATGACTTGCCAAGATTATACAAAAAGTGCATGACAGAGTAGTCTAGATCTCTGTCTTCCTATTTCTTGTTGGTTGCTGGTTCTAACATGTTCTAGAAGAAGTCCATTCTCATTGATCTTTTATCCCAAGACAGTATTATTCCTGACACACAGTAGCAGATCAGTAAATGTCTGTTAAGTGAATACTGAGTACATTCTGTAACACATGCCAGAGATGTAGATCATATGTCTTCAGAGAAGCTTTTTTTCCCACAGTATGCATTATTACAGCAAATTTTGAAACTAATATATATTCAACATCAAATCACACTAATATATGAATTTGTGCCTGGCACTCTGCCAGGATTTGCCAAAGAGATTAATATAAAATTAGCCTTGCCTTTCGAACATTTAATGTCTCATGCAAAGTCAAAAAAGAGAGGGGGAGAAGGGAGAGACGGAGGGGAGAGAAAGACTTAAAGAAGACTGCTGAGCTCCTAGAATCCCTTGAACAAAGCATGTATGGGAGGTCAAACTGCAGAGCCACTGTATCCCAAATCAACATTAAAAGAGCACACTGTGTTCAGAAAGCACACTGGAAGAAAGCACAGCTATTGACTCAAAATATCCAGAGTCCTGCTGATAAGCCATGTTCCCTAAGATGGGGACAGATCTCCAAGCGCTATTGCCAAGATCAACTTTTAACCTTCCTGTGTCATCAGAAAACTTCATAAGGATCTCAGATGTTCACATTTCTTGTGCTCTTCTCTGTTCCAGAACTCTCACTGGTGACAGTGATCAGTGATCTGGTTGTTGATCTAGCTTTACTAGTTTATTTGTCTCGGAAGAGATGTGTTTAATTCTGCTCACACATTTCTCCTCTTGCTTTCTTCTCTTTTTAACTAGGCTTACATTTTCTTTCTATTTAAAATGACTCTGCCTCAGCAACTGTTTTTCTGGCTGTACTTTAGCCAGTCATTGTTTATGATTATCTGGTTTTGATGCCTGCCTATATGATCAGTCCAAGACCTAGCTCTGTTGGAAAATTCTATGGCCCCTTCATAAACCAGACCTTTAGAGCAACAGTTGCTTCTCCATCTACCTTTGACATCTGTGCCCATGTACATTAATATTCCATCAACAGTTGTTTCTAAAGGGTAAACCTCTAAATTCCATCCTTGTTATATGATCTTGGTTTAAAATGAAAGTAGGAAGTAACACAGTCTGTATTAATTAAAAGGTCCATTAAGGGCTCAATGCCAAGAACTGGGTAGATGAAAGCTTGCCAAGTGCACAGGGCCAGAAACTTAATCACACCTTTCTTTAGCAAGAGTCCCATTGACTGTAATTCTCAAATATATGACCTTCCCTTAATTTTGTGCTAATGCATAAAATGAGGATCCTGCTTGTCTTTGTACTTGCCATTTGCATGATATATATGTGTGTGCCATAAATGGGGTTTGCATAAGAGTATGTGAAAGTAGGGCTTCTGACCTGAGGTCAGTGAGCTCTAAACCAGATTGTATAGATAGGTCTGTTTGTATACCTGATATGTTTATGTAAGTATTTATGCATTCATATTGATTTTAATGACCAAAATATTTTAGGATATTTACAGTGAGTTTTTTAATATAATAGTATTCTAATTCTGAAATTGTTGCAATTTTTTTGTAGAGCTTCAAAAGAAATAATTACCCAAAGCTGAAAATGAAGCAGTAAACTTGAAATCACTTGTGTTTATTCTATTTTCTGAGACTATCAAGCTAATTAGACTACAAGATATCCTTCCAAAATTGAGATCATATTTTGATGCTTACAACTAGGTTATACTACATAGTATGTTGCCATGGAATGGCCACTCCAGTGGCTGTTGAACAGACATTTTTCTTTGCCAAGTCAGAGAGGGAAGTAACAGGATGGGTACAGTGTTGATAGAATGCGAAAGTCAGTCCACACTTCCAAGCTCCCTGGTGTGCAATGGAGTGCACTTTGGGATTTGGGAGAAGGGTTAATTAGGGTCTTCTTCCCTCTGTGCTCATAATTTGCCAGTATTGGTTTCATGCTTATTTCAGAGAAAACAAATCAGCTTTCAGCTGGTAGCTTTCTCAATGGGTAACTAATGTAGGTGGATAAAGCAGCCTCGAGGAGACCAGAGCTGAGTCTAGCTAAAACAAGTGCATGGAAAATCGACAGTGCGTTCTGGAGATTCTGAGCCATACATACCACTGTAGCATTTTTTTGTTCTTGTTCTTCCTTGTTATCGAGCACTTAAGTACTAACTTAAGGCTTATAATGAAGGACAGAGGCTTGGAAAATATTTCTTAGGCATTTTTATACTCAAAATGTCATTAATCAGTTAATTAAGTCATAATTTAATCAGTTAATTAAGTCATAATTTAATGTGGCAAGCATTTCATTAGTTCTGGTCTTATAAGAGATAAACATAAGGCACTGTTTCTGCCTACTGAAAGCTCAAGGCTTTTGTGGGAGGTAGACCGACAAATGGGCAGTTATAAGGCTGTGATCCAGTTTCATGAGTACCAATTTACACAAGGAGGTTGAAATCTATGAGAAGATTTATAGAATTTAGATGTGAGAAGGACTTATCAAGTGAAGGGACTCTACTGGAAGAGGGTGTGTTGCTTGCTGTGTTATTGCTGCCTGGTGATAACCTACAGGTCTTATTTTGTGACATTTCAGAAGTTTATTCTGTAACTCCTACATAAGGAACCATCTTCTGTCATTTCCACTCATACTCAGTGGTATAAGACTGATAGAATCTTGGGGCACCTGGGAGGCTCAGTCATGATCCCAGGGTCCTGGGGTCGAGCCCTACATTGGGGTCTCTGCTCAGTGAGGAGCCTGCTTCCCCC